>NC_091826.1:1211111-1513888 GCF_038994185.2 Dermacentor albipictus | reverse complement strand
CTCAAAACATTTGATGCGTCGGCTTTTGCGCCTTTAGAAATATTTAGAGATGACTCCCATAAATATATTCACAGCACACGCACAGCGATGGACGAACCAGGCTAGCACTAAGGTTGAATTACACAACACAATTTTCATTCCACGTCCAGTAATCACACAGATAATTTGCGGCTTCGTTCATGGGCACACGCAAGCTTTTCGGTTGGTGCTTGTTGTTGCGTTTGGCGCCAGAATACGGCTAGGAGCAGGCACCGCATATGCGCAATCACGAACAATATACACACATCATTTCTGCAGATGCTGACGCCGAGCACGGGTAGCGCGAGGATCTTTTTGGGCTGGCACGACGACTTCGTGGCAGCCGAATTCAAGATACTGCATATGAGGTGAGGGTAGCTATATGAACTTGTCGATAGGTCACCTTGTAGATTGTTGTAGCGCAGGCAGAACGAAATGGTCATAGAAGGCAGGTGAGACAACACACAGCGCTGAACCACCTGCGAAAAGCTGTTTACGTGCGCCATGTCGCACTGAACTTCAGAAACTGCCGTTGCGCACTCCAAAACAAATCTTAACGCGTTTTTAAATTACTAAACGTGCATATTATTTGCTCCTAATCAAGAAAAGTCAATAACAGTACAATTTAAACGTTTTATTCATAATAATAGAATTATGCTGCGTGTGCAACGAATCCTGGCAGTAAGCAACCCTGGGCCTCGCACCAGTCACATTGCTGAAATCGCAATCATGTGAAATGGGCCCTCTCAAAATCGCATTGCGACGAGTATGACTGCACCGATTTTCGTCGTTCCAGTCGCAGCATGTGAAACAGCCTTGACACTCTTGCAACAACCGTGACCGCTGAAAACCGCATACCGCGGGAAACTTCAACAGGATCATCCTTCGATTGCATAATTGCCACCTGCACAGCCAACATGGACTACACCCACACCATCCCGCAACATAGAATAAAGAACCAACTTATCAAGCCAAAACACACGGCTGCACGCACACCACGTCGCCACACAAGCGAGACGCCATGCTGCTACGTTGCTACGGTTGCCAGATTAAAACTGACTACTGTCACCAAGTCTAGCAAGCGTCTCAGGAGCTGGCAACCTCAGTGCGTAGCAACATGGCGGCGCTCTTGCTGCTCCGATATCAATGCATGGCCCTCACGAGCAGCAATGCGTCCGTATACGGGACGCATTGAAGCCGCCGACAAGAGAGCCGCAAAGGGGCGCGCGCTGACGTTTACACGTCACCGCGCGCCCCAAGGGGATGGCTTAGGTGACGATTGTTTACAGCTTTTGAGAGAGATTTACCTAGAAAATACTGTTTGCGTTGAATGGGAAGGGATGAGGAGCGAGGAGAAAGTTCATATCAACAAGGGACTGAGGCAGGGGTGTCCTTTATCCCCAGTGCTGTTTATGATGTACATGGGGAGCTTTTTACCTGCAGGTGTTGCTGCGAGATCCTTAGTATGGCTGCGTACAGCATTGTAACACTTGGTGGAGGCATTTGAAGTGGCTATAGCCAAAAATTTAAAGAATCATTCTTGTCTGCACGAATGCTTTCAATTTCTAAATGCAGTGGTAACTTTCACTATTAGTGCAAGGCCACCCACATCTATGCGGCAAGTGCCATAGCTCGAAACTGAATTTTTCCTTTAGTGTTTCACAAGGCGTCTGATATGTCCACAGTATATGTGATGTGTTTGTTTTTATATATCCCAGTGTGGAGAGGGCATCATTAAATTGTTTTTTATTTTTGCGCGTCTTGTTTTTTGGTTTATTTCTAAATTTATCAAGCAGCAGTCTCATGATGCTAAAGTGACTTATGTAATGGCAATCAGCTTTGGTTTTGCAGAAAAGAACGCATTTCGTGACCCATTGTTTGACATCCCCTCACTCGCATAAATTTGCAGAGTATTCTACCTATATTGACTTGCTTGACCTCCACTAAAGAGTCTTGCATTTTCAAATACGACTCTTTCCTTAATATCATTCGACACTTCTCATAATTTCTGTACCTTGGGCTTCCGATACTCTGCATTCACCATTTTTGCTTGTTTCTGACTAGAAATGTCTTCTTTAATTTAGAGCTTAAATTTTACCTTTGGAACACATGGAAGGGCTTGCCATTGCATATCTGCATAAAAGGGAAACATGTTTCATTAAACATTTGCAAAATCCATTAGAAGATTGATGAATGCAGCTTGCAGTGTGATATGACCGAATGAGCCATAAAAGTAACTCATCTCACTTGGTAAATTAAAGCACCTATTAGTGTGACGTGCAAGATACGTTACACTAACGTGGTGGGTTCTCTTGCTTATACAGCAAAATAATCGGTGCGTGAGAAAAAAAAATTATTTTTGCATACCCCTTGTACACACTGATTTAAGGAAAATGAGCTGGAGCTGTCCACATGATGTACTTATTTTACCTGCGAGTATGGTCAACAAAAATATGTCCCAGCCGCTTAGTGGTATTTGGGATTATGTCAGTATTGCATATGTGCCTGTTGTCTAAAATAATTGAATTCTGAAAATGCTCGCAGGGATCTGATGTGCATATCTGCAGTTTATGGATACATGTAAAAGACTCAGCATCAAGTGCAAGTGAACGGTCCCACAGGCACGGAGTCGATCATGCAAATTGATTCGCTGCACAAATTTGTGACCAGAAAATATATTCCACATGAAATGGCATGCAAGGAAGTGTTGAAAACATTACACAGTTAATAAAACGCCTACGCTATTATTATGTGGGTTGATGCACTCGTTATGCAAAACAGAGGTGATGCGTGCAGACGGGACACAAGAGTAGAGTATTTACAAGCAAACAACACGAGCGCCGCCCACTTTTCTACTCTTGTGTCCTGTCTGCACGCCTCACCTCTGTTTTGCATAATGAATATTCCTTACCAACTAGCTCAGCTTTCTGTCGTTCTAAGTCTCGATGCACTCGATTTCGTCCGCATTATAGGCACTCGCCTCTTGATTACTTCGTGGCACAGAAATACTGGGCATCAGGCTGTTTTTCTGCTGTGGCCTTTGTAGAAGCATGATTGTTCAAAGTGCAACAATTAAACAGATTCTTTGAGTTGCTTGTGGCTTCGCCAGTACAATTCCGATGCGCTGGTCCGCCTGTCCAGCAATTTCCTACTGAAGGGAAACCTGCAAATAAAAACACCGCTCCGCATGTAGAAAAATTCTCTACTGCGACGCTTCTCAAACGATTGTGATGCGCCACAAGAGCTGCCTACTCGTGTGGTGTTCTCAACAAGGAGATACATTCGTTTACTTAGATGTGAAGGTATATGCCAGAGCAATTCGGGGCTTCGGTGGCACATAAGGCACGAGTGTGCCATAGCGTCCGATGTCGACGCACGATCGCATGTCAAACCTAAACTGTACGAAAGTACTACGCATCCAAACAACAGATTCGAAACCGAAATTCGCGTCATCCTTTATTGCATGAATGCGTACATCGTGATTTACATAAGTCACAGACTTAGCGATCACTTTATGTAAACTTAACATTAACGCACCACCTTCATAAAGCCATCAGGTGTGCGTTTTTAGATGACAAAGCATAAGATGACCTGTACTTGTTTTCAGCTCTTTCAATAGTAATTGCGCTGGCCACATTGATCAGTAGCAAAAGGAGTTGTTCTACTAACTCTATGAGGTTCCCACTTTTCCGGCCCAGCTTTTCCTCTAGAGTTGTTCTACTAACTCTGTGGCAACAGGGCGGCGCCCTAGAGGTTCCCACCATAGAGTTTCCTACAAAATTTTGTAGGAAACTCTATGGTTCCCACTTTTCCGGCCCAGCTTTTCCTCTAGAGTTGTTCTATTAACTCTATGTTCCCATCCATACCACAGCGCAGCAGCGCCAGATTTCCCTCTAGGTAATGTAGTGAGAAACTGTATGCTCTCATGCGATCCATCCATAGAGTTTCCTATAAAACTTTTTGTAGGAAACTCCATAGAGTTTCGTACAACAAGTAATTCTTGTAGGAAACTCTATGGGAAACTTTATGGAGCCATCATAGAGAAACTCTATGCGAGCCATGATGGGAGCGTTCCGTCCGCTCATGCTCATGGACGTCCGCTGCATGGTCCGCTGTACTTGTGTCCACGACCTACTGAACCAGACCTGCTCAGATCTCCCTCCTCCAGCACGCCTGGTCTAGTTCGCCCCCTTTTGCCGCTAGGGAAAGAACGTACGAGCAGAGTGGCGCTAGTTATAACCTGTTCGCTGTCGTCTGCTTCTGCGATTTGTTCAGCGCATGTCTTACCATTTCGGCAGGCACAAAGCGCTTGTATTCGCGATGAATGAATAAATTCACAAATATACAAAAGAAGACATATTTGCGAATGCTTTGCGTTTGAATAGTGAAACTAGAGGAGGATGAGCGGTGCAAGAAATGTAAACAACGAGCATAGGTGGCCGCTGCAATGCTAGATCAACGGCATAAATTTCCCTTTCCTAGCCTCCTTAAGAGACTGGAAAAATTGTTTAAATAGATTCATAGGATAATCTAGCTTTCTTTAGTTGATTACAGACAGCCAATGTCGTAGATGACATTAGGATTTACTGCTGTGTGCCGTAGTGAAAAGAAGATGATCTGGTAAACGTATAGTAAAAGTATTCACGAGTAAGTCCTCCGCCCGATATGTGCAATAGGCTGATCGATTCTGTTTCAAGGGAAGGTGAGCATTTCTTGTTTTTAAAATCGTTGGATGTCTAGCTCAGTAGAGCGCTTGCAAAAAATTAAGCGATCCCAGCAGTGGCGTAGCTAGGTCATCTGGCACCCGGGGCCCTTCGCTCTTCTGTCACCCCCCTCCCCTCGGGTGTGGGCGTCTTGCGCTGGAGTTTGAGGTATAGTAGCGGCGCCTGGTGGCGGCGCGGGAAACGACATTTGGGTCGTACCAGCTTGGGTCGTATTAAGCGCTGGCTGTGGCGAAGCACGTTTCTAGGCCGAGTTTTGCGTCGATTCGCACTTTTTTCTGCCCTGTTGCGAGTGCGAAAAGGCTCGTCACTTCTCACAGACCACGCCGACCACGCTGCGAGCTCGGCGTAGCCTATAGTTTAATGAAAACGGACTCTCCGTGTGCCGCGGGACGTAATGCTGGGAGCAGAAGGAATCGGTGACGCCGATCCGGAGAGACCTAGCCCAGCCTCGAAAAGGCGTCACCGTCATTACTTCTGCGTCGTGGGCTGCCATGAACAAGAAGGCCTGAATCCCAACATCAGATTCTACCGCTTTGATTCAAGGCCTCACGAAGTGGAGCGTCGGGCGCGCTGCATAGCTGCAGTTCGTCGCGCTGAGTAAGCGAAACTTAGCACCATGCTGACCGCTTCGCCTGTCTTGAAGCTTGCTTGATTATCTGCGTTCTAAATTTCGGTCTCTTGCACCTACAGTCCCGACAGCAGACCGACATAGCAGCAGGCATGGCTGGTAATTCACGATTCGAGACCCGGCCACAGCGACAATTAACAATTCGACCGATGCGAAGTGGTGAAGTGACCAGGTGTGTGCAAATGACCACAAATTGCCGGGCTGATTCGGTGACAATTCACTACCCCACTACGAGCAGCACAGGTTAGAGAGTTATATGTGCTCATACTTGACCTCAAGCCAGCATGTTGAGGCAGCGCAGCAAGGTAGTATTGATCACAGCAGATCGATGTTCGAGCGCTGTCATTAAAAGGTACATCAAGCGAGCAGCGCACGAGCTCGCGCTGCAGCGCGATTCGCACGTACGTGCGAGCTCATATGCATTGCATCAGTTATTACCAGTTACTAAAAGGGACAGATGGCTGCTACTACAACGCAACCATAACTACTTGTTTAGCGGCATGCAGTCAACAAAGATTGCTGGAAGCCCGCCGTTTCGCGGCATGTCGAAAGACCGCTGCCATCGCGGCGCGTACTGTTCTGTGCTCGAGCAGTTCCGTACACATGATGTCTGCTTATCGCTGCTGTAGATTCATTTATAGCAAGCATTTCCGCGCGTTTGTGCGCCTGAATCTAGCAGCGTGCAAACCTTACCTGAAGTTCCACTTCGTACGCGACTCGCTTCACTTGCGATTGACACCGCGCTAAAACTTCACCGCTTAATTCTTGAACGGCGTACACATATTCGGCACTGCATAATTTCTTGCCTTTACGCAGCGTGCCACCCCTGAAAAAATCTTCGGCGCCCGATATTCGCTGCAGGCCGTAATACAACACAACCGAAAGTGGCGGGTCCGTATTGTAAACGTGCTTTCCGAAGCAGACGACCGAGCTCGGTACGACCCATTTTAGGATAGAGGGCGCTTTTTAGCACCTTTTTCGCAGCGCCCCCTGGGCAATGCAAGAGCCCCGTAGTCGAGGAAGGCGAGGATATCGACAATTTTCGGGTGTCTTCAGACGTATATGACACCCCCCCCCCCCCCCCCCCCCCACTGGCCCTGTGCACCCGGGGCCCGCGGCCCCCCGACCCACCCTGTTGCTACGTCACTGGATCCCAGTGCTTTAAAACGTGCTGCAGTGCAGGCTTTAAAAATCGTGTCACGGAACTCTTTTCAAACTGTAAAGCTAGCTTTTCCGCGTAGTACGGCGGCAGCATAACAGTGGTGCTGAAAATACGTACGCAGTGAAGCTGTGTGCGTAATTCACTTTTTGAACTCTTGACGCATTCACGGACAACTTTTAAGAGGTAAAATGAGTGGTAACCGTTCTGTCGTCGAACATTACGGTGGCTTCAAGTTTCTAAAGATCGCATACGCGAATTTTACAACGTGTACAATGAAGCTGTTGGGTACGTTGCGATGTCTATACACAATGCGATTTATTATAATCTCCTTGAAAAAGGCAGTGGGAGCGGCTATTTAACGCTATTTTAGAGAGCAGCGGACTACACGCTCCGACATTTTTTAGGTTCGAGCAGTCAACTTTTGGAGCCAAGTGACCGATCAAAGCATTGTGACATCACTGTCACTGTGTTAGCAAAAATCATCAACTAGAGAAGCAGTTCGTCGCAACACAACAGCTGCCGTACTACTTACAACGCCGCACAACCGCCCGCCGCGTAGCAGACGAACAGGTTATAAAAGCGCCACCTACGGCAATCGGTTGAACGAAAGTGGGTGCAAGCTGCACCCCTAGAAGCGCGATATCTGTGCAGGTCTGGAGTTCCAGTACTCTATGACTTGTGTGGTCGATCGCAGCGCCGCCGCTACTGGCGACGCCGCCGGAGCCATGCGGAAGGTGCCGCCCGCTGCACCAGCCTCTGCTTATGTACTGTATTCTGCAGATGGGTGCGCTGTCTTGTATAATGTTGATTCTCGGAACAAGTGGTGTGAAGCGCGTTTTCAGCAAACGCTGCACGCAATGTTGACCGATATGCCGTGCTAACGTGGCGACATGACGTGGTTCGAAGAACGTCAGAGAAGGTGAGACGCGACACATGTTTCCCAAGCGGAGCGGAAGAGACGTTGAGACTCGAGCAAGAACGAGATTCGGAATAGCAACACGGGCCGGCGCAAGCTTCCGGATTATCAAAATACAGCCTGCGTTATCTTTGACCTCTGCTCACGCATCTCCGACGCACGGTGCCGAAGCCAGAAACAGCGACATGGGTTAAGCCCTTTGTCACTGCGAACCACCTCGCGCTGTCGTTCCGTCCGCTACGACGCATTTCTCGACTATGGCTCTGTTGCACAGGGTACAACGCGGTGCTTGCGGCGTCCTACTGCTCTCCAGGCGCCGTGAGCTGATACACTTTTATAAGTTTAATCAGGGAGGCCTTTTGATCGGCCTGTTTCTCGTGGCGCTATGGTTGAGCGCGCTGCGGTGCCCGACGTGGCTGAGCGGCGACCACGTAGTGTTCTCCGAAGCAGACATCGAGCGCAACCCCAGCGAGTGTCCGTGGACCCCTCGCGAAGGCTACCAACTGTCTTGGCAGAACGTCGACTTGCGCATTAAATGTCCTCTGCGTCCGTCAATGATTCCCGCCGGTACTATTGTCGTACAGAGGAGCGTGAACCGAACGCTTCTGAAGGAACTGGAGACCAAATGGGGCTTGCTTCCGGGCGGCCGCTGGTCGCCACCGTTCTGCAACTCGCGACACTTTGTTGCCGTCGTCGTCCCATACCGAGACCGGAGCGAGCACCTGGACTTGTTCCTGCAGCACATGCACCTGTTTCTGCAGCGGCAGCAGCTACAGTACGGCATGTTTGTAGTCGAGCAGAGTGAGCGGCACGCATTCAATCGGGCTAAATTGTTCAACATCGGTTTCACCGAAGCCCTGGCTCGGGACAGCTACTGCTGCTTCGTCTTCCACGACGTCGACCTCCTGCCCATCGACGCGAGAAACTTGTACCGCTGCGAGCGGTTTCCCCGCCACCTGAGTTCTGCGATCGACGTCTTCCGTTTTGTGCTGCCGTATCCAGATCTCTTTGGCGGCGCCGTCGCAGTAAGGGCAGATCAGTTCCACGAGCTTAACGGTTTCTCCAACGAATTCTTCGGTTGGGGAGGTGAGGACGACGACCTCCAACGACGCATCCGAGCGCGGGGGCTGACCGTAATACGTTGGCCGACCTCCGTGTCGCGCTACACCATGCTGGCCCATACCAAGGCGAAACCCAGCTTGCAGAGGCAGGAACTTCTCAGGAGTGCAGAGTCGAGGTACGAAGTGGACGGTCTCAACAATCTCCGTTACCAGGTCCTTGCCCTTGAGGAGAAGCCTTTGTACACAAGGATTCTGGTCGATGTCGATCCACCAGTCCAGCCGGAAGGCAAAAGCATTCCAGGTTTGGTAGACATGCAACGCATGAAAGGAAAGCACACAGCTACTGACTTCGGCATTGTTTGATTTGTGCTGCAGATAAATAATATTGCACGTTGAGCTCAACCTGAGCCTCGAAACACGCATACAGTTGTGACGAAAAAATTTCCAAAGTTATGCTTTGCACCCCGCGAGATACGAGCCAGTTGGAGTCACTGTGCATCATAACTGCTCAGAGTTTACATGTAATTGTGGCAGCCGTCGGGTGAAATGAAAGGACTGATTTGCCTTCTGCAGTGACAGCAGTGGTTGGCCTGTTGCTCTGAGGTTTCTATGTGATGGAAACAATAACCATATTAATTATATGTTGCCTGCACACACTTTGTTTTGCCAAAACTTTGGCAGTCACCAGCAGCTCGATTTAGGTGAAGGAAGGTGTTCGTGTATGACACAACAACAGCTGGTAGAAGCATGCCTGTGACCTTCCATTCAATATCATTCATGGAGTTGTATCAGCTGGTGCCAACAACAGAATGACAGCACAGTGACCAATGTGCAGGAATGTTTGAGAGAGGCAGGTAAAAGTTTCATTTGTGGAGTTGTGTCTTGAAACTAGGAAAAGGGCTAATTCCTTTCTTTTCATTTACTCTTTAATAATTGGCCATTTGAGAATGTCCCCAAGGAATAGGTAGCTGAAAGCAAAGTGTCATCTATTTCAGACTCGAATGTGAGGAAACATGCTTTGCACCAGGTGCTGGTGAAGCTTCATAGGATGCTGCAACACTAAGCAGTAGTTGTGCTCACGTCACTGTGCTAGCTGATGCATCGCATACTTTTTTTTAAAACACATAAAAAATCAGTGTGGCAAGCTTCTGAACAATATTTAGATTCAGGCAATGTGACACACTTAGTGCCAATACAGTGGATGTCTGAGAGGAGTTTGTGTGCAACTGCAACAATAGTTTGGTCCACGTAAGGAGCATATTCAGATATTGTAGCTTTACAGCAGCCTGCATGCAAAATGTTGTACTTTAAATACCAGCGGATGTGTCACGAAAAGCTAGCAAATGTCTTTAATACAGGAACTGGAAAGAACGCTGTCATGAATGTTCACTAGAAATGGTGCGTGGCCCTAAACCAATGTAGCTCCTTGGCGTGACTTCCAAAATTAGGTGATGCATGCTGGAAATCTTGGAGGCTACATGCTGGTATCTGCACCATATGGACACATTGTCTGCTTAGGTGCTATTTAAAGGCTGCTATTAAGAAAACTAGAGAATTCCCCACCCTGTAGCTTTGCCAAGATTACTTAAGCTGTGTATACTACTCATTTATAAGCACTTTAGCAAAATTAATATTTAGTTGCAGCTGGCCTTTAATGAGGTGGTAGGAGCACATGGGTTGGCTTCAACTTGCAGAAAGTGTTTAGTAATCATCCTGGTCACCAGTTACAGGTTTTTCTAAGCACATCCTAATAGAAACAGACTGCAGCACAGCTTGTGTGCATTTTCATGCTAGTACTGTTTGACCGTAGAAAACATTGAAGGGTAGAGACTTGGGCGTTTTGGTAGTTCATGTTAAAGTAAGAACAGTGCGAGAGACAAGGACAGATGAAAGATGCACACAGTGCTGTGTGTGTCTTTCTTTGTGCCTGTCTCGTGCTGTTCTTCATCATCATCAGCCTGTGCTGTTCTTATTGTAATAGAAAACTTGCTAAGGATGACCTAAGGATATGCTTCGGGGCCAGATACTGCCCTTTGGCTTGATGGTTGCTACTAATGGCTGCCTGTAATGGTGATCCTGTAACCTGATGTGTGGACTGGAATCTCCAAACCATTGTTTAGGGCCACCTCTTGCTTTATTTTATTGTGTGCGTTTGTTATAAATCTATGTGGTACCACTTATGCTCTCCTCTAAGTCATTGAAATAGAACATCAAGAAACTTCTCATGCAGGAAAGTGCATGTTGCACTAAAGTCATTGCGAAAGGAAAGGCATGCTTTTATGGCTTACAAAATATTGCTGTTTATAGAGGTGCATAGTGCTTTTAGCCTTTTTAACTAAATTTGTTAGTGCCACACAGTACAGTAAACTGACGTCCACTTGCGTCGCACCTTTGCCAACTGGAAATGCATCACTGCTGCAGTGTAATTATTCTAGAGAGGTGAGAATGGAGGTATGAGCATGAGTATTGGCCACAGTTCTGTACATGAAAGGGTATCGCTGCACCACTTGCAGCAAATGATGCGTAGTGCCACATTAACAAAGGCCATAATGGATTTCGTGATTTCATGGTAGCATAACTGTCAAATCTTGCTTAATTTCATGGTGCTTATGCTGAACTTCAGACACTTTCTTTCACTTTTCTGCAGTGTCATTTACAAATCTTTTGGTATACTCAGTTCTTTTTAGAGCGCAGCTCTTATGCGCCTGCTCCTGCCTTAAAGGGACACTAAAGGCAAATACTATGTCACGCTAAAGTGATGGATTAGTGCTCGAGAATTTCTAAGGCATCAATATTATAGCAAATAGAGCCTTAATAATCGAGAAATCGAGATAACTACAGGGCGTGATTAGTGACTCCCCCAGGACATTCAAGCACTTGCCCAATGACGAAAGCACTCCTCAGTTAAAATCTGTCGCTAGTACTCAACTGCTCATTGTAAAAAACATAATCGTATTGTAACATAATATGAAATAAAATGCTACTTGTCCAGTTCCATTTCATATTCAGGAAAAAGAACTAATTGAAATTACCGTTGACAACGACCTGGGCGGACGAAACGTTTCGTTATCACCCGACTCTGCGCCGCCCAGGCTTTCGCGTTTCAATACTTTCCTGATCACGTAGTGCTGCGCTGGTTTTGCTGGCTCGCGAAACTCGGACAAACTGCAAGTAGCAGAGAATTCAACTTAAATGTGATGTCGCAAGATGCCTGAGCGGTCTGCGCCACTTGACCAAAAAGCAGCTGCAGCGGTGACTCCGCCACTCTGTCTTGGCTCGGTGCTGCCATCTGTCAGGCGCCGTTTTACTCACCGATAGCACCAAAGGGCGGTGACGGCGTATGCAACATCACCACTCTCCTGGTTGGATGGCGCGAGATTCGAATTTCGAAAAAGGTATTCGGACCCTTCAGATACAATTTGCTCTTAAACTAAGTCATTTCTTGGCCTGAAACAAGTATTGCGAGGTTTCTGGAATGGTATTTAAAGAGTCCATGGTCTACTTAGTATTTGCCTTTAGTGTCCCTTTAAGCGTTAGTGTGCCTCAGTGTCCCTTGTAACCGAGTGAACGAGCATAGCGAAGGGTGAAATAACGGATGCAGAGCACAGCAGGGGATGAAAGATGGTGATAGCAAAGAGAGCGCAAAGAGGAGAACAAAGGAGGAAGGTGCAGTGGGAACCATGAGGCGGAAAGTGGAGGAGGAGGGTACGGCAAAAATGTGAGAAGGAAAGCATAGTACCGTTGCAAGACTGCCTCCGCGGGGACAATGTCTGTGAGGTGGTGCCAGAGTAGCGCATGTTCGACCCATGGAAATAAAGTCTGCATGAATGAAGGTCTGTCTGTGGCAGCTGTTGTAAATTGTACCCACGCATCACCCATGTGCTGCCTCTCCTGATCTCTTGATTAGCAAGGCAGTCGCACCACACTTCGCTCCGTTTGCAATGTGCTGCACGAGACTGATTGTCGGTGCCAGCCACACTACTCACAGTGTTCTCTTCCTGATGTAAACCGTCTACCTATATAGCCGTAACACAAAATATTGACATGTGAAATGAAAATGCGTATAGAGCTATGCTCAATTTCACCTTAGGAAAAATAATAGATCAATGAAATTTTTCAGCTAAATGCACTCATTTGCTTTTTGGGACGAGAGGGGTAGCCATAAAAACATTTATCATACTTTCATGTTCGCCAGTCCTGTCTTGCTACCTCTTCAGTTGATTTGCCTTTATAGTAGCATTTCGCACAGAATAAGTAAATAAAGCCCTACCTAAACAAGTGAAGCAGCAAATGGGAATTACTTTCCTGTGACCCGAACTTGAAAGGAAGTGTTGAAACACATAAATCATGAAAGCAAATAAAGTCCACCTTTCTCAGGAGTGCCATGGCTGCTGAAGATACGAATGTGCCCCAGCCTTACTGTAAATGCTGCCAAGGGAAGCAGAGCCGCACGTTTGTTTTTGCAGACACCATTCGCCCTTCCACCTTCTGGGCAATGTCACGCGGTCCAACAATTGTGGAGAAGCTTCTGCTAAAGCACTGATAAAACATAGTCGGCAGTAACAGTGTCATTGGATTTTCACAGTTATGCTTTTGAGGTCCGATGTCCAGATGACTGCTAATGAAATTAGTTTGTCTTGTTTTTACTTTGTTTGGGGCGAAATCCTGATAAGCACTTTTTTTCTTGCTTCTGGCATCACATTGTCCGCTGTGAATGAAATAGTGTTAGAATACACCTTAGCACATGATAACCGTATACGTCTATTCATCGCAAAAAAAATTGAGTGACTACGGTTTCTCAGATGTATTAGTTTGCCTTCACATGTTCTCAAACCTCTCGGATAAAGCAGGTAGACCACTCAGCTACTGCTATTGTTATATTGAGTATTGCTTCCTCAAGCATGATCTAGGGACTTTCCCTCACAACTGTGGGTCACTTCCTGCTCAAGATGGTGCAGCTGTGTGCAACTTTGCTCCCTTTCGAAGCTTACACAGTAACTCTGAAAACAGCAACTGCCAGAAGCTCTTTGTGGGCAAAACAAGATGCACATGTGCCAAGTACTGGTCTCGGAATGTGGCGCCACATCAGTGGGTTAGCTGGGGTGGCATTTTGGTGTGTGCTTCCACGAGCATAGATTTTCTTTGATTGCCTGGAGAGAGACAAGACTTTGCTGAGATCAAATGCATTATTGTGAGAGGTTCTCAGTCCAGGTCCCCTTATACATTGAGGCTAAAAAAGCACATAATGGTGCAATGCAAGCAAATGGTGGCTTCGCTGTGGCATCTTTGTCCGAAAGCCAGGATACACATCTGGTGGCTGGCGTTCAGTCTTCTTACAGCTCTGAGGAAGCCAAACACACACTGTGCAGGACAAGCGCTGGCTCATAATTTCGGTAATAGCCCAGCTTTTAGCATTATTGGCATTCCCTCTATTACAGTAATTTATTATTTACTGCACCAATGGGAAAAATGCTGTTTCTTTATTACTGTCTAAGAATGATACTTATTAAAGCCTACCATTAATGCTGGGTATGAAGTTACATTGAAAACCCACCACGGTAGCTTAGTGGCTATGGTGTTGTCCTGCTCAGAGCTTCATCCCAGCCGCATTCTGATAAGCGGCAAGAAAAGTGCTCCTGTGTAAAACATTATAAAAGAACCCTAATTAGTCAAAAATTTATGTGGAGCTTTGCACATTGGGATGCCTCGTAATCCGATCATGGTTTTGGCACATAAAAGCTCCAGAATTAAATTTAGTTAAATGTGAACAGTACCAGCTAGTTAATAAAGGTGAAGAAAAGGTTAGAATGAACGCTCACTGTGCCCCGGTTTCAACTAGTGTGCGCAAGTAAACATCGATGCAACATGTAATATGGAGGGAACAAATCTTTTTGTGAACACTGAATTCCAAGAAAGCTTTATTATGGCCACATTCTGGCATTCCCCATGGCGTTGCATCTTCATTCAAGAAGCTTGCATAGATGATAGTGCCAGATTTCTCCTTGGGTATCCCTGTGCCCGCAAGTGACTGTCTTTCATATTAAAATTAAATTACGAGGTTTTGTGTGCCAAAACCACTATCTGATTATGAGGCACATCGTAGTGGGGGACTTCAAAAATTTGGGCCTCCTGGATTTCTTTAAAAGTGCACCTAAATCTAAGTACATGGATGTTTTTGCATCTCTCCCTCATCGAAATGCGGTCGGCGTGGCTGGGATTCGATCCCACGACCTCGTGCTTAGCAGCCCATCACCATAGCCACTAAGCAACTGCGGCGGGTGAGTGACTGTCTTCATTCCCCCTGTACATAATTGAGCCAGTGGCACCTGCTGCTGTAATGTGGATGCACAAGTCCACACCAGAGTAATCTTATAGACATGCCATACTTTTGCAGGTAGCTGTGTGCTGTTTTCACCTTTTTATACTTGTCAACATGGCAGCCCGGTCCCTTATTGTCACCTGTCTGGAATCTCTGTACTAGCCCAACACAATATGTAAATGTCGTATTTGTGCAAGCTTTATGGTCTATTTATATGCGTGAATGCACAGAAAAATGGCAACTAAGGAAGACTAAATGCAAGAGAGACAGCACAGAAATGGTAGGCTGTGTGTGCTTTCACTGAAGTCACTGCTTTTCATTGCAGAACAAGTTGTGTAGAAGTGGACTGGCAAGACTGTATATAACCTTTTAAAGTCCACATTTAACTCTTTCTCTCACTTTTTTTACCTTTGTATGATGTGGTTCTTGTAGATTTTTTTTTGTTGATGGTGGGGGGGTACCAGCTAATGTGAATCAGGTTTCGCAATACAACCGATTCAACCTTGAATGTTTAATTTAAGCTCTGAAAAGATATTTTTCAACTTTTAATTTTCTTGCAGTAAATGAAGGTCCTGGACCTCGAGATTCTAGAAAATATACTGGCATGCCTCAGAGCACTGTAACTAACTTACTATATCTTTTCTATGACTGGGTTTCGTTTCCCAGGATGTGTATGTGTCATGATGTCATGGCAGAGCGGGTGGTCATGTGGAAGCAAAACAACGTCGCATTTTGGCACTGGCTCTGGGTTGCTCAATTTCCGTTGCGCCGCTACTCATTGGGATGTAGCAACACAGTGGACAACTCGGCAATCCACAGCAAGCGCCAAAACATGATGTTCTGCTCCCATGCGGCTACCCTCTGTGCCACGACGTCACAACACATACACTTCTTAGGGTTTCAAGGTCTAGGACCTAATTTAATGCAAGAAAATGAAAAGTTGAAGATATCGCGTCAGTGCTCATTTGATGCAATCCTTGCAAGAAATGATGGCAACGCTGCCTTTAGAGAGTGTATTGCCACTGCATGGCAGCATGGACTTTCAACATTATGGTGGAAAGCCAGCTATAAGGAATGTAGTGGCTGCCTATGTTAGTAGAAGCCCTTTTGCATTGTTAGAGCCTGGGGATAATACACAGGATCCATCACTTACGGCATGGTGCACATGCCAGCCACCATGGCCGGCGTGTGCACCATGCTGTCTTGCTTCTGCAGACTGGCTGCTTAACATGAGTAAAAAAAGTGTTGTATGCAATATTGGAAAGTATGGTTGGTAAGTAGCCATTAAAATTAAGAACAGTGTACACAAACAGTACACACATGTAAGGCTAAACCCCATGAGAGCAATTTTATGTGCAATGGCGACGAGTGATGGCTTCGAGCGACAAAACGGGCCGTTCCTTGAACAGATCGCTCGGCCTTGTCGCTCAATGGCCGAGTTCTAGAAATCTAGAATTTGTAGTTCGTTGCCCAGAAGCGCTATGGGCGACTAGCCAATAGCGTGAAGCCGGAACGGAACTGGATGTAGATCAATCACATACTACTAATTGCAGCACGGAAGGAGGAAACGATTGCATTTTTACATGTGCAAGGATAAAAACCTTCTGCAAGACCCTCAGATATATTTTATTCAGCTTTTTACAGTAAAATACATCAACTTAAATAATAAAGCATACATTACACTAGTTTCGGTGCGTTTACTGCTGCCCTCATACCGGCAACAGCGGGGAGATGTCACTCAAAATTGTCGCTTGCATGGGGTACAACTTGTAGGCGACGAGCAAATGCGACAACCATCTCCATCGCATCGCTTGTCGCTGCCGCGCACAAGATCACTTGCATGGAGTTTATACTGTATTCCTTATTTGTCCAATTCATAAGTACAGCTTTTTGTTTTGATCACTACATGATAGGAGTTTGGCGCAAACACTTTGATTCATTGTTTTTCATACTGCTCAAAAATCTTTATAGAGACATTGTGAAGGTTACTAACATTATATACCAGCAGGGTAGTGTACAAATTGTGGCAAGTTGCACAAAATGACTCCAAAAATCATTTTCGGTCATGCCACGTCAATTGCAATAGTATTTTACAACGAAGCTGTCGGTCCAACTAGAAGCGCTCAAAAACACCATGTTTGTTTTCACAGTTTTCTGAAGAAAAAGAAAGCTATATCACTCATGCCGTGTGTACCTTGAGAAAACATGTGAATTGTTAAGTGGTATATGCAAGCAAATTTTTAAGTGTGTGGGTTACTAAGAAACTAAATGAAGGTTACTAGACATTTCTGACTGGTTTAGAAGCATCATATGAAATCCTTAAAGTTTTCCTGCTTCTTTGGGAGTACCCAATATGGCAGCGATTTCATATTTAGAGAAAATAGAGGCCATAGCATAGGTGACGTGTACCAAATGTTCGAAGTGTTTTTCAGTTTTGTGCTATGAAAATAATTACTGAATACTTGTTTTCTCCCAACTTTAATGCACTACGCAAGGCATGCAAATGGTTTTCCCGGTCTCCTCAGTGAAGTATGCAACGCATGTTGATATTTTGTGAAAGAAGGAAGCATATTGTAGGTGACTTACAATAAATGTTTAATTTCTGTACATTAATTGCAGTCCTTGTGGAAAATCCCTTATTCAAGCGATCACCGTATTGTCATGCTACTATTATCCGCAATGTTCCCCAGAGTCGTAAAAGAAGTAATGACACCAAGTTTAAATTAAGTGGCAACAGGGGGCATGCTAAGTGTAATGTTGGGGAAAGTTAAACATTTCCAGCTTGATTAAAAGCATTGCAAAGAATTAGTAAACCCTTGTTCTTCCTCCATTTTCATAACCTATATGGGGTTCATTTCCTTGGTGTCCTTGGTGATCTAAACAAGGTAGCGCATTTATATTTGGTGAAAATAAAGGGCCCATTACACATGATGTGCAGGAACAATTCAGAGCGGGTAGTGTAATTGCGGCCTTTACAGTAAATTATGTATGCAAGCACCGCAGAGCATTTTGAGTGTGTCTTACAAGAGGCAAGGATTTTAGCCTGTTTTCCTAGCAAAACTACATATGACATTGAGATCAAATTTAGTGAAAATTGAGACACTGTGGCAAATCTTTGTGCAAAGTTAAATGTGTGGATCAAATGCAGCTTTTCTAAAGAAATTCTTAAGTAAAAGCACGAGTTTGTTATGGGGCCATTTCACAGTATGTTTTCCGGTGTCCCCCCGAAAAACTGGTACATTACATCAAGCTTACATTTGGCGGAAATAGGGGTACCTTAAGTGTAATGTGTGGTAAAACATTTAACATGTCTAGCTTAGTGGGGAGCATTGCAAATACTTACTGAACCCTCTTGTTCTCCCTGTGTTATACGACGTTTGTAGTAGTGTCATAGGTGAATTAAGTGAGGCACCTCGTTTATATTTGGTGAAAATAAGGTGTATATGTTATGGAAGATATGTAGACAGTTCATAGTGTGTCAGTTAATTACTGCCTTTGAATTAAGTTATGTATGCAGGAACACGGGAGCGCAAGCATTATAAGTGTGTTTTACAAACAGTGCAGAATTTCAACTACTACCCAGGAGGAAATATGAATGCCACCAAGATCAACTTCAGTGAAATAGGGGTGTGGCCAATGTTGCAAAGTAAGATCTGTGTGGCTAAATTACTACATTTGCAAAGAATTCCTTAGCAAGTGCTCGTAAGCATTATATATGGGCAAGGTTTTAAATAGGCGAGTCATATATGGGCAGTGTTTTAAAGTATGTGGTTTAGTGATGGGGAACTAATATTCTTGTTGCAACTGCTCAAATGAATCAGTTTCACTGGAAATTTGGTTGCGATTCTTTAAGGTCGCACAAGGTCTTTTTTTTAAATTCCTGGCTCATGTTGGCTTGGCTGCATCATGTATACCCAGTTAGCAAAATTACACCATAGCTACCCTAGACTTGCAAGCGCTCATCCTTGTCGTCCTGTCTCCGTCCATGTCTTTCATGTGCTGCTGCCTTTTCAAATATGTACCAACATGCCCAATTCGCCACATTAATGTTCTTGCACACTTGTTGTGCAAGGCATTTGCAGATAAACGTTGCTAGTTTCAAAATATTTAAGATTTTGTATATGTAGCACAAATTATTTTTTGCTACTTTTGACACCCTTATCATTATTGGGGCACATGTTTTTGCACAGTGAGATGACGTCTTACTAACACCAGTCTTACTGGTGTCTAGGCTCTTGTATCTAGTTGGCTTTGAAAGGCAAGCTTGTGAAACTTTTTTAAGTTGTCATGATGCCATAACAATTATTATTTGAAGGTATTGCTACTTCGAAAATAGAAGAAAATGTTTGTCTAATTACAAAATATTTTATATAATTTATTAGTTTATGCTATGCAAGAGTCTTGGTGCCTGCATCAAGTGTGTGTACATAATTTAACCTAACAGGCTGTGTCTAATGCCACAAAATTTTACAAATGCCAAGTACGTTGACGTATTTAGTAGCTCAAGTACTAGTCACTGTGTTAATCTGTAAATGGATCAATGAACAAGCTTAATGCACTTTTAATCAATGTAGGACATTGTATCAGTCTAGTAAATTGTGTGCATTGTCACGCAAGACTCAGGTTTCCTGCTTGCTACATACTTGTTAAAAGGCTTTTGTGTGTGTAGTGCTCGAAGCTGGCTCTAGCAGCTACTCGCCTGGCTCTAGCAGCTACTCGCCTATCATTTTGTTTTAATTTCACTTATGCAATTATTAGGGAATTTTACAAATAGCGGCTCCAAGTGGCTTAGCATAATCAAATGGCTAAGACCCCCACATCCATTTGGAGGTACTACTTTTGCATTCTTTCGTATTCCCAGCCTATTGTGTCCTTTAACTTTGGGGCCTCTATTTCTAAAACTCCTTGCTATGAAAAAAATTTGGGGGCAACATTACAAAACCTAAAATCAGGTAGGATTTCTGTTTATTATTGTCGACTGCATGCTCTTCTTTTTTACTTTCATGTCTACAACAGACAAGCCATATATGGGTGCTATGTTCTGTGTATCACGAAGGGGCTGTCAACACTTTAAAGAGGTTTTAAGTGTAATTTAGAGATAAGCCATATATAGGTGCTATGTTTTGTGTATCGTGAAGGGGTTGTCAGCTTTTAAAAAGGTTGCAAATGCAATTTTTTTGGCAACAGGCAGCGCAAGAGAGCCTCTAGCAGCTGTAGTGTACCAAAATGTTGCAGTTGGCATTTACATCTGTGAACCAGTGCTTGAACATTTTAACCTTCAAATACCAGCCAAATATTCTGCTTTGCGAATAGTAGGCAAAAACCAAGGCTACTCATTGCACCAATTATATATCTGGCTGGGGCATTCTTCTGCTGAGCACGATAATGCGGATTCAGTTTCTCAACAACAGTAGTGATCTTATGGAGCGAAGATTATTTGACTGCGCAAGAAGCATGCCAGGTGGCCAGAATTAAAGATCCCTGCAGCAACATGCCTAATGGTGCACAGCTCTGAAATGTAAATGTGTCTGTTTACTAGAACAACGCAGCCATCTCCTGGCAATTCCAAAAGCATAATTGCATTTGTGCACATTTATCCTCTCATTACCTGCTGTCAGTGCAGAGCCTTAGATTTTCACATTGCTTTGTCTTCCCCTTAAACATTTGATATTTTGTTTCGTTTGCAACTAGCATGCACACATTGTAGCAAAATTTTAGGATTATTCGCAGCATCTTGCATTGACATTTATTTATATGAACCAAGTGCAAGAGTGATCTTGGTGTCTCTCAGTGCTGTGTACTGTATCTTGCATCAGATGTGAATGTTCTTGACACGGTGGCACAATTGTGCATTGCCTTAGACAAGCATTTTTCACATACTCTGCTACAGTTTTGTCTTCTTTCAGGGTCTCCACTAGTCACATAGGCACACTGCCTGCCTGTCTGCACTCTTTCATGATGGAATTGTACATGCGAACAGAGCCTATTCTTGAAAATACAGAAGCTGAGAACAAACCTGGACTGTAGTGTGTTTGTGCAGACTGGCCTTGAGTCTCCTGCATTGAAGTCATGAAAGAGGCGTGATGCCACCTGTTGTGGAATCGAGTATTATATGCAGTCAGACTCCCTGCATCAGTTGGCTGCATGTAACTGTCGAATGCCAAGCACCTATTTCACTTGCTCCTGGTGTGTGTTGCACATGTTTTTTTTTTTCGTCTCTAGCACTTAGAAGAAGAGCTAACAACTTCCTTCCTTTGTCAGAGACGCTACAAGACTGTCACAGAATAGTTGACCAACTTGTTCACTGCACCCATGCAGAAAGCGGAAGTGAGGACTGCCGCGCCACACCCTACGACACAACGTCGTCACTGTTGCTACTGTCTTGGTGGGCTCAGCGGCTGTGCCATGACACTGACGTCTAATCCGCTGGTTTTCACCACACAGATGATCAGTGCTGTGCTCTCACTGGCGGCTGCTTGTACTAGGCCTCCCTCAGAGCATGCCACCGATTTCGCCACCGATTTTTTAATTAGCGGGACATCACCCATGACTTAGCCTTTCTGGCTACCTGTGTGCCGCCACTCCAGCAATGGGTGCTTGATTCATCGTGGGATCCTGCAATGACATCGATGCCCACCAGCTTGTTGACTATAATAGACAGCCTACAGCTCCGGCTGCTCTGTGGGCTCGGTGGCTGTGCCACGACACTGCAGTCTAACCTGATGGTTTTCGCTATGCACGTTGGTACAAGGTACAGCCTTTTTGTTAAGAAGGGTAGTGACTGCTGTATGGTGTATCTTCCGAGCCCCAGTTGTAGCCTTGCTTTTATTGGTGATTGTGTAGGAGTGATTCTCTGCTTACTAATACTCTCTGGTGACGTTCAAACTAACCCAGGACCTGACACAATTGATGTGCTGAAAGAATTGCAAAAGATTTCAGCCAATCAGAACACACTAATGAGTGAAGTTCAAGGCATAAAAATTTGTATGCTAAATACTGGTAAGATTCAAATGGGCATGACCAAACAAATGGCTGAACTGGAACATCATTACCAGGTCATGATACCATGACAAAATGAATTAGAAGCTGTCAAATGTGCCGCTGCTTAAACTGCCCACCTGGTATCCGGCCTCGAAAGTCGCCTAGACAATGGTGGCAACCAGTCCTGAAGGAATAACTTAATTTTCTATGGCCTTCCTAATATTGCCCCAAAAGAAACCTTCACACTATCAGAAAAGGTGGTCGTTGATGAAATCGCAGATTTATTTATTTTATTTATTTGTACATACTGCAGCCCAATCGGGCTATTGCAAGAGTGGGTGTGAAAGGCAGAGCAATGACAAATAAATAATACAGGCAATACGAACAATACAAAATCAATACAAACCAAAACTATTGAACGGTGACCAAGAATAAGTTTAAAGGAAGAAAACAAGTAGGACCAAGCAAGGAATTTCAGTATTCGATTACACAGGAAAATAAACTGTATTTAAACGTGTCCGTACAGGCAAAATAAGGTGCGATGTTTAGGTAATGATGACTTCTAGTATTAGATGGTTTTGCAGGAGTTAGGTAGCTATCTGAAGATATACAGCAAGAGGAGTTAATGATGCAATGCAGAAACTTCAGTGATTGCGTGCATCTGCGATCTGAGAGCGGTTGTAAGCCTAGATATGAAAGCACTGTATAAGGTGAAAAATTCCTATCGTACCTGCAGCTTATGGAGCGGATCACTTTCTTTTGGATGGCGTCACTCTGATTAATGTCGCACTGTTTGTGCGGATTCCAAGCAGGAGAAGCATATTCTAGTATAGGCCGGATTAGCGATTTATACACCAGTAGTTTAGTATCTCTTGAGGCTGTGGTCAGTGTGCGGTGCAGGTAGCCTAACTTTTTCAATGCATTTGAGGTTATTGAATCTATGTGCTTCACCCAAGACATACTGGGTGTGAAAACAAGACCAAGGTATTTATATTCACTAATGCTCTGAATTGGAGTATTATTAACTTTGTACGTAAACGTGGAAGGCGCCATTTTATTAGTGAAAGTCATAACAACGGTTTTAAAGATGTTAATCGTCATTTGTCAGGTAGCGCACCAAGAGCTAAAATTAGATGATTTTTGAAGCTGTATATAGTCATGAAAGAAGGAAATCTTATGATATAATACACAATCATCAGCATACAAACCTATATTTGAGATTATGTGACGAGGCAAATCATTTATAAAGATAAAGAAAAGCAACGGGCCCAGCACGGAACCTTGTGGCACTCCTGTGGCCACCTCTGTCACCCTGGAATTAGCTCTGTTAAAGGACACAAATTGAGATCGATCGGAAAGAAAACTAGAAATCCAGCTGAGAAGGCGGGGATTATTAAGGATGGCGTCAAGTTTATACATCAATTTCAAGCGAATCACTGTATCAAATGCCTTTGAGAAGTCAATGAAGCCCGTATCGAGGTTAATACAAATGTCATGTAAATTCACTTAGCTGCGTTAATGTTCTTAACCCCCGTCTGAAGCTGTGCTGGGCATTAGTTATTTATGTGACTCAAGGTATTCCATAATGTGTTTGTAAATAATGTGTTCTAACACTTTACACGAAGGAGAGGTTATAGAAATTGGTCTATAATTAGATATAACACGTTTGTCACCGGTCTTGAATAAAGGAAGAACTTGAGCCATTTTCCAGGATGAGGGTATTGTAGAGAATGCCAGGGACTTGCGAAATATGACAGTGATGTAGCAACAGGTCCATAATGATTACCATACCAAAAACAAGTTTGGAATGCCATCTGGCCCAGCAGACTTCTTAATATCGAGTTTCAATATTAAGTTCAACACACCTTCTTCAGTAATGTTAATGTCATTGATGGATACGTCGCTACGAGCAATGGTGTCCAGTGGATGACGTCACGAGTGAAAACGAACTGGATATACTCATTAAATGCATTTGATATATTCATTTATTTATAAGGACCTTACAGGTCCCCGTAGGAGCATGACGTAAGGCAGGGGTAAAAAAAACACGTCACACGCTTAATCGAAATGAGGGAACCCTCCCCCCGTCATACACGCACTGCTTACGTCACGTTCTAAAGCATACATAAGCTTCCTTGAACCTTCCGTCATCCCATTGTGAACAAGGCTTCCGTAGCGAAGCCGAAACGTCTTTTAGATTTTTTCATTTTTTAACATTTCTATGTTGGTCGGTGTCCTTCGTTTTATTTCTTCAGTACTATAATAGCTAGTAAACATATTTTGTAGCAAGTGGCACTTATACATTTCTAATACAAAGCATTCAAACACAATTGATACAGCATACTTTCAAAATGTAACTGATGCGCAGTACAAACCAGAATGAAACTGAGAAACAAAAATGAAAAACATTAAGTCGGTGAACAGATTAAAAGGGTGTTATTGAAAGATGACTGCTGACTTGGTTGCGGAAGGAATCGTGGTTTCTTAAGGAAGTGATAGTATTGGGCAAATCGTTCCACAGAGCAATGTCACATGGAAGCGCAGAGCTGCTGAAGGTTAATGTGTGACCGGAGATGTGCGAGCAACTGAAATTTTTATGGAGGCGTCTTGACATGCACAAAGGCCTTTCAAGAGGTAGTGGAGACATCCTATTACCATAAACCTACTTTTGGAACAAACAGAGAAGTGCGATGCAACGATGAGTTTCAAGTGAAATGATGTCATGATTCTGCTTAATCTCTGTTATGCTATGAGAATAGTTATATTCGCAAGAAATAAAATGTGCTGCGCTGTTCTCTACGGCTTCTAGCATATCGATTAGATATTTTTGATGAGGCGACCACACAGGGCTTGCAAATTCTAGTTGAGGCCGGACAGATGTTGCATATGCAAGCTTCCGAATGCTGGTTGGAGCGTTTAAGTTTCTTCATAAATACCCCAGCGTTCATGAGGCTCTGGCGCAAATGGCGGTGACGTGGAATGCCCAGGACAGGTTAGGAGCGAGATGAACTCAGAGATATTTACATGAAGGTGCTTCCGAGACCGGAGAGTTAAGAAAGTAGATGAACTTAGAATTGACATGCTTACGGCTAAAAATTGGCAGTGCCTTAGCTTGGCTATGCCAGGATATACGTAGCAAAAGCTAAGGCATAGCATGGTTAGCCTTGGTTAATCTTTATTGCTAGTCAGGTTAGTCTGGTTGCCTAGCTATGTTGCAGCGTTTAGCCAGTCATTCGGCGTGCTGTTCGTCTGTTTCCTGGGCGATTTGTTTCCTCTTCATCTCGTTCCGATGTCAATTCCAGGCCTCCTCCTGCTTATCAGAATTGTCGCCGTCCATACTACCGCTTCAGCTGTGGTTGCAACACACGCGAGCTCTCCTTTTCAATCTTCCGACATAATATCAGGCATGCGATGCAGCTGGCGAAGCAAGCAGAGGCGAATGCAACAACGACGAACAAGGTGTGATGTCATGTGCCTCCTCGGAGCACAGCCACGGCGAAATCGCAAGTTTGCGGCTAGTAAAGCTTTCGCCAGTAAAGCTTTCAATATTATATCCCCAATAATGCACTTACCTGGCCTTAGCGACCACGATACTTTACATTTTACAATCACGATATCACTACCACTGAAACGTAAACGATATAAGAAAATAAAATATTATAAAAAGGCTAACTTCTCTGCAATAAACAACGAACTTGCTTCCTTTCTTGACACGTTTCTACTTTGCCATCTTGATCGTTCTGTCGAGACAAATTGGCGCCTCTTTAAAGAAAAAGTATCTGATCTAATAAATCGTTATATTCCAGTCCGACGTATATATTCAAATAGTAACGCACCATGGTATAACAGACACCTTAGCAGACTAAGTAACAAAAAGAAACGTCTATTTCGTATTGCTAGACGGTCACTAAATCCTGAACACTGGTTCTCATACAAATCCGCGGCCGCTATGTACTTTTCAAATTTACACTCTGCGAAGTTTTCCTACTACAACGTTACCCTTCCTAAGTTACTGAAAACTAGCAGTAAGGCTTTCTGGAACGCTGAAAGGAGATAGCACTAGAAAGGTTACTCTAACTTCACTAACTGGGAAAGCAATCGCCAACCACGCATGCGCTGACGTGCTAAATGACACGTTCGTACAGGCCTTTTCACCGTCTTCGCATGCTACTCCTCACAAAATACGACCCAAAAAATACCCCCACATGGATCCCATAGCATTTAATAGTAACAGTATTAAATCGATTATAAATAAATTAGAATTGAAATCGTCATGTAGTGTTGATGGAATTAACATTAAATTTTTACACAGTACTAGTGAGTGTTGCTCAATAATTTTATATCTACTTTTTCTCTGTGGCTTCACAACGGCACATTGCCTTTAGATTGTAAAACAGCTAAGATCATTCCAATTCATAAATCTGGTGATACGCATAACCCTTCTAATTATATAGGCCCATTAGTTTAACTTCAGTGCCCTGTAAGATAATGGAGCACGTGATTTTTTCCCGGGTAATCATCTTGAATCTAACAACTTCTTTACAACTAGCCAACATAGTTTTCGTACGACATTCTCCTGTTTTCCTGTTTTCCTCCTGTTCTCCTGTAAGACATTCTTCATACCCAGCTTCTTTGCTTTATAACGACTTGCATTCCAACTTGGACGCAGGCTTTCTTACGGACTGTATATTTCTTGATTTTGCTAAAGCTTTTGACAAAGTATACCACACATTACTGCTATGTAAACTCGGAGCACTAAACATTGATACTAATGTAATTAATTGGATACAAGCATTTCTAACACACCGCATGCAATTTGTAATCGCCAATGACATTAATTCAACTCTAACACCCATCAAATCAAATCTGGCATTCCACAAGGGTCTGTGCTTGGACTGCTGTTGTTTTTTATCTACGTGAACGATTTACCTGATAACATTTCGTCTAAAATTTGTGTTTTTGCAGATGACTGCGTAATATATCTTAAAATTAATAATGACTAATATTTCATCTCTTCAGGACGATATAAACACACTGCATAACTGGACTATAAAATGACGCATGCAGCTTAATGTCAAGAAATGTAAATCGATGCAAATATCCCGTACTAATGAAACTTGTCCTGCCTATTTACTTGATAACATTCCTTTAGAGAGTGCAAGAAACTACAAATATCTGGGTGTCCATATAACCTATAACTTATCCGGGAAGTACCATATCGACTTTATAACAAGCAAAGCTAATCGCGCACTTAGATATCTTCTCGCTCGCTTGGATATCTTCTCACAGAAACTTCTCGCTCGCACCATTATCGCTCAAACATTTGTTATACACGACATATGTCTGTCCACAGTTGGAATATGCATCATCAGTATGGGACCCACATCATGCCATCTCAATTAGCTGCCTTGAAAATGTCCAGAATCGCTCCACTCGGTTTATACTAGCTAATTACCATCGTACAGCAAGCGTAACACAAATGAAGGCTACACTTAACCTACCTTTGCTGTTAAACCGCAGGAAACAATCACGCTTATGCTTATTTTATGAGATTTACCACCAGAACCCAGCGCTTCGGTCAGCATGGATTAATCCAGCACCATTCATCTCCTCGCGTAGAGATCAAACGCATAAAGTACAGGTGCCTCGCTTACACACTAACACATTCGCAATCATTTTTACCCAAAACATGCAACGAATGGAACGGTTTGCCAGCATCCATTGTTAGTATAAGTAATCCTGTTCAATTTAGAAATGCTTTAGTTAACTACATTTAAATCATGAAACTTGCATTCAATATGTCATGTGCCTTTTCATTGTATAAATACTATATTTGCAACTTAACTATTTATGTATTGACCTATCATTCCCAATTTGTTTTAGTGAAAAGTGTATCAAGACATTTCTGTGGTGAACTACCACTATTATTTTTTGTCTATGATGTGTAAATCAGTGAGCAAGCATAATTTATCATTGTTGCTTATACTGTGCCTTTTCTGTGTATCATTTTTACCTCCCTTATGTCGCCTCTCCCCTCTATAATGCATACTTACTCTGAGGGTACTGTGGGTGAGTAAATAAAACTTCAGTGGCGAATACAAGCACATTGCGAGGCATACCACGATGGCCTACTTTGAAACGCTGGCAGAGTCCAACGCCTGTGCTTCGGTAACGACAATCTCGATTCCGGAACCCAGCGATGTGGGCTTGACCAGTCACATCAACGTCAACCCACAGCTATACCAACCCGAAAAGAGAGGCTCCTCACTCTGCTATCGTCATTTAGCAACTATTTCGCCCCCACGTCGAAGGTCAAACAGTCCGCTTTGGATGATCTAATGGGTGCCGTTTACAGAACCGCGATATCTATTCTTAATGCGGAGCTATTAATTTGTAAACTTCGTGCTTCTATTTTTTCGCACTTTCGAATTTTTCAAAGTATTTTAAACAAAGTTCAGGCCCTAAATCGAAATTCTGCTTCCAACAGACACTATAATTTAACTTTCTCTCTCAAATGCAACAAATTTAATTAAAGCGATCCGGGAGTTATCTCAGACAAGCGTTTCTGCGTTTTACATGTATTTGAATAGGCGCATCGGAGTTGGGCCCGAGCTAAAGCTTCCTCTTAATGAGACACTAAAGCAAACCAATAAATCAGTTTAGGCTAATAAAGCACTGTTTGAGAACCATGAAGACAGTCATTTCAAAATAATAGATTCATTACTGGATGAGAAAATGTCACTTAGGCGATTGGTGACGACGAAAGGCCCGGTATAGTAAGCCAGAAACTTCTGGCACAGACCGCGCTTACGAAGTGGTGTCCAAAGCCATACTATGTCCCCTTTGTCGCACAATACATTCTTATGTCGTGAATCGTAGCTGATTTGGAGCGGTCCTGGGATGCCAACGTACGGAGCTGAACTATGCGGTGTGCTTCCTCAGCGTGGTAGAGAGTCGGGCCAATCGAAGAGTTGGCATGAGGAGTAAAAGGTCAAATGGTGTCAAGGAAACTGCGGGGTGATCTGACATGAAGATAGAAAGGACTGTAGCCGCTAGTTTAATGCTTTGCAGTGTTGTAGGCATATGTGATAAAATCAACATACATCGAAAGCATGTTGGTAAAAGCTCCGTTACTGCGCTCGACGGGACCATTTGTCTGCGGGTGATACGGGGTTGCGTGGCGAAACTGGCAAGCACAGAGACGCAACAGCTCTTTGACTACGTCGGCCACGAACTGGTGACCACGACCGCTCACAATAACACGAGGGGGTCTATGACGCTGTATAACGGAGGACAAAAGGAAGCTCGAAACATCAAGTGCCGTGGCCGTTGGCATCGCTGCGGTTTCAGCATAACGCGTCAGATGGTCGACGCAGACTATAATCCAACGGTTGTCGTTTGTTGAGCGCGGGAATGGGCCAAGAAGATCCACTCCAACCATTTCGAAAGGAGATGATGGTGGCACCACAGGGTGAAGGAGTCCGACCGGAGCAGTATTAGGGTGCTAGAATTGCTGGCACTTGTTACAACTGGCCACATACTTTTCTATATCCCATCGCATACTAGTCCAGTAGAACCGGCCCTGAATGCGGTAGTATGTTCTGGTGAAACTTAGGTGCTCAGCACCTGGGTTTCCATCTGGGCATCATCAGCCGCATAATTCTTGTAGTGCAAGCCATCTTGGATGACAAAGCCATTGTTACCTGTTGGTTGAGCAGCTGAGGTGAAGAGGGCATCCAGGCTGCGGTCGTCACGCTGCTCTTCCTGGAAAGTGGCCAGGTCGAGAAAAAATGACGTCGATGGAGAAACTCATCGAAATTGTTGGCGTTACATGCAATTGTTGGTAGAGGGAGCCTCGAAAGACAGTCGGCGTCCGCATGATGTCGGCCACTCTTGTAACGGACTGCAAAGTCAAATTCCTGCAACCGTAGAGCCCATCGAGCAAGGTGGCCAGACGGGTCGCGGAAACCGACCAAATAACATAGTGAATGGTGATCAGTAAAGATCGTGAAGCGGCGCCCGTAGAGATATAGGCGGAACTTCTGGACTGCAACGACGACAGCGAGGCACCCTTGCTCAGTGACGGTGTAATTCTGTTCAGCCTTGATCAATGAACGACTGGTATAAGGCAATGGCATGCACGGCATCACAAAAACGCTGGACGAGGACGGCGCCGAGGCCGATTCCATTCGCGTCGGTGTGCAATTCTGTTGTGGCAGAGGGGTCAAAATGGCGAAGTATGGGTCCTGAAGGGAGCAGGAACTTCAGTTGGCGAAACGAGGAATCGCAACCTGCGGTTCAGGTGAAAGGGTTATTCTTGCGCTGCAATGAAATCAGAGGGTAGGCAGTATTGGCAAAGTTGGGCACAAATTGTCGGAAGCACGAGTAAAGACCCAAGAAGCTCCTGAGCTCGCGTTGTGACGGTGGTTTTATAAAGCTGTTAACGGCAGCGACCTTCTGTGGGTCCGGTCGTAGCCCATGCTTATCCACTAGATGTCCAAGTGCCAGCGCCTCTCGTTGGCCAAAGTGACATTTCTTGGAGTTGAGGGTAAGGGCAGCTTGTTCAAGGCACGTCATAACTGCATCCAGTCGATGGTTGTTCTCTGCAAAAGTGCGGCAAGAAATGAAGACGACGTCTAGATAACACAAACAAACTTCCCATTTCAGGCTGCGCAGTACCGTGTCCATAAACCTTTCAAATGTTGCAGGCGTGTTGCACAAACGCAACAGCATGACGTTGAATTCAGACAAACCATCTGGAGTCATAAAAGCGGTTTTCTCTTTGTCAGCTGAATACATGGGTATCTGCCAATAGCCAGATCGGAGGTCCACAGATGAAAAGTAGGATGTGGAATGAAGGCAGTCGATAGCATCATCGGTCCGGGGAAGTGGATACACTTCCTTTTTCGTCACAGAGTTGAGGCGGTGGTAGTCGACACAAAACCTCCAGGACCCATCTTTCTTTTTCACGAGGATGACCGGCGCAGCCCAAGGGCTAGAGGAATCTTGGATGATGCCCTTAGCTAGCATGTCGTCGACTTGTTGAGCAATGATCTTGCTCTCTGACGCAGATACACGGTAAAGCTTCTGCATGATGGGATGCGCGGACCCCGTGTTTATCCTGTGGTGGTACAAACTTTATTTAGGGAAGGCCAAAAAATGAAAAGAAAATTAAGATGCCGCCGTTATGTGGGTGGCCTTCAGGCTGCCGGTCGTGGCCACCAGATCATGCCTGGCGGCGACTTCCGCTGCTCATATCGTTAACCGTAGCAGGACATCCGGCTCCGAGCTGGGCAAAGCAACCTCCAACATCTGCGGACTAGATGCAGGGGGAGAGTGTTTCGGGCATGAATAGAGAATATGAGCATAGTCTGCTCGTGGGTGTCTGCAGAGCGTGCATACGGGTGAGAAGGCACCGTGTGAATAAGGGCAAGTCGGGCAGGAGAGAGGAAAGTGTGGGCCTGTAAATGGCACCACGTGCTCTGGGGCGAGCACGCGTAGTTGCAGCGCGAACTTTGTTAGCGTTCTGCGCGAAATCAAAGAATGATGCATGCTTGCCAAGGACACCAACCAGGGCTTGACGCTCCTCTGAAGACAGGGACTTGTTAATCATTTTTTAAAAAGGCAACGAGTCTTCAGGAGCACTGGGGCCAGCCCCGTGCTCTCGTAATTCATGTGACGTGTCATCAGTTAAAGCGACTATGCTGAGACTGGTATCCACTTCAAAAGAGGCAAGTCGCATACCGCTGCGTAGTACAACAGACTGGGAGGCTAAATTTGACGCTCGCAATGCAGTTGTTCCACAGGCCACAGAGAGGACACATCGAGGTACAAGCGCACTTCACAACCATCGAAGGCACACGCTCAATAATTACGTCAAATGTATCGGCGTCGACACCGCAAGCAGCAACTCGAACTCTGGATAAGGAACGTGCCGGTAAGACAGCATCTTCAATGACAGCGAGAGCGTGTGAATAGGTGGCAGGTTGGTCGGCAAGGGGAGACGGAAAAAGCTCGTCAGTACCGCAGTCAACAGTGGCACCGCACTGTTGTAGGAAATCGAGGCCAAGAACTACGTTGTGAGTGGATTGAGCGAGCACTGCAAACTCAGCTTGATACACGTTATTGGAGAAATAAACGTTCGCGGTGCACACTCGAATAGGTCATAGCAACCCTCCAATCGCAGCACGAAATGCAATAGCGTTATCCCATCAAAACATCACTTTACGGCCCAGTCGGGTTTTGAAATCCAACTTGATGACGGAGACACGCTCCTGTGTCCACTAAGGTCAACGTAGCAACATTGTCCGCTAAAACACGAATCTTGTTAGGACACATGGTGACTGGCGGAGGCATAGGGGCGTGTAGCTGACGATGACTGGCGACGTCGCGTCCATTGGTCACGCCGCCTAGTTTCCCGGCGGCGGTGACGTGAGACGTCATGGCGGAAATGGAGACCTGCGCTGGCGTGAAGGCAGCGTCGTCAAATTCCGCACAGAAGCTGGTGAGTCGCTACGGTAATTCGCCTGGTGGTTTGTCTTGCTATCGGAGTCCGAAGGTAAACGTGTTCCGTCGCCGTGCCGATTGCTACGCTGCGGTCACTCGTAGGACGTTGGTGACGTGCGACGGCGATACGGACAAAATCTGGCGACATGCCCGCGAATACCGCACTGGAAGCAGATGGGGCGCTCACAGGACGCACTGAAATTGTCAGTAGTAGGATAACTGGCACGGCCGTCCCACTCTAGAGAAACCGTAGGTGGGCAAGTAGCCTTCGTGGAGCTGATAACTGGGATGCACGTTCATAGTAGGGTTTGACGCTCTTGAACAAGAAGCGAAGTTGTAGGCGTCTATGGAGGCGGCGGTGATGGACATCTCACCGACGTCGCAGTGAGAAAAAGGCTCTCGAGCCCGCGGTGTCGAGCTCTTCGCGCACCACTTGCCGAATAACTGACGCAAGGTCGGATGGAGCTGGGACCACGTCAACACTGGCGACGTTAGTTACGTTGGCCAGACGGCCGAACTTGGATGTGATACGCCGACTTTCCGGCAGTGCTGAATGACCTCACTTACGAAGTCCAGACTGTCTTTTCCGGCGAGGAACTGGTACACGACCTCGACGATCCCTTTTAAAAGATGACCAACTTTGTCCTCTTCAGTCATCTGAGGGTCCAGGGCCTTGTGCAACTTCAGCACTTCTTCTGTGTACGTCGTGCAGGTTTCGCCGGGAACTTGGGCTCGCTGCATTAGGGTTTGCTCTGCACGCTTCTTTTTATCTGCCGGATCTCCAAAGCACTTCCTGATTTCGTCTACAAACTTTTCCCACGTCGTCATGCTTTCTTCGGGGTTTTCAAGCCACACAGACGCAGTTCCCTTGAGGAAGAAGGCAATGTTCTTAAGCTGGGTGGTGGCATTCCAGCCATTGAACCGACTTGCACGTAGGTAAAAGCTGAGCCATCCGTCCACATTTTCCCCGGCTTTTCCGGCGAAGGTTCGTGGTTTGATGTAGGGCTGCCATGTGTACCTGGAAGAAGATGGCGGGTTGTCGCCGTCGGAAGTGATCTCTGGTGGCAGACAGTCAATTCGGCGAAGCTCCACGGATTGCGCTTCTGCGGCCGGTTTGTCGTCGTTCGTCGGGGGCGCCATTGTTTTACCCCGCACCGTCCAACGATGGGGTGCGTTTATTTAAAGATGAATTGGTGAAAAGGGGCAGCGCCGACACCGAGTGACTGCAAAGACAAGCGCACTTTGTTCTCCTCTTCTTTCGTCCTTGCTGTAGCTGTAGCGTAACAATATATTAGTCAATATTGTGCAGTTAGCTCTTTAAATGTATCGATACATTGCAAATGGTCATCGCCAAAGGAATTATATTTTGTGACCTTGATTTTCTTCGCAGCCCTTAGGTGCACAAGGAAGCGGCTTGCTTACAGATGACCATGAGTGTCTGAGTCCTTGTCTTGAACCCATTGTTGATGGCATTTCTTCAGGCACTCGCATACTAGAAGCAACCACACAAACTAAGGAGCAGCATGTGCGGACAATTGCAGTTGGGCCTTCCTCGAGGACATGTTTTTTTTAGCGGCTACAACAGTATTATAGGTAGCCCTAGTGCACTGTGTAGTTTGTGTGGTCTGGATGAAAATGCGCTTGCTTTGTTACTCAGCCTTTTTCCGACAGTTAGGGACAGAACCACAGACTTAAAGCTTGAGAATAAGTTGCTTATGTTTCTGATGAAAATGAAGCTTGGTGGCGTTACTCAGTGCTATACCCGTTATGTTTGGTACACATAAGAGCACTGCTAATCGTGTATTTTTTTTCTGTTTTGAATACATTGGCTGAAGTGACCAGGGACTGGATTTATAAGCCACCCATTGGCGACATAAACATGGCACAGCCAGCTTGCTTCAGGAAGGATTACCCCGAATGCACTCTGATAATTGATTCTGCCGTCATCAATACATAGACGCCTACTGAGGTCAGGCAGCAGCACATGCTCTTCTTAAAAATGGTGTTACACACTTGAATTTATAGTCAGTATTATACCTAATGGGATGGTTGTCTTCTCATCAAAGCCATATGGTAGACTGGGGGCACGCCACCGCAACGACAGTGGTCACGAAAATCCCCTTCTTGACGCAGGTTCTCATCCTGTGGTTCGTATTGTCGCTTCAGCTGAGCTTCCACGGCAGCAACACGTTTCTGGCTTATCACCAAAGCGCACCCGCCCAGATGCTACCCATGGCCCTGAACGATTCTTCGCAAGTCACCTCACACAGGCTGTTCCTTGTCACAGTCCGGTTTTTCGTCTGGCAACATCGAGAAACTATGCACGAGGGACAGCCGCATCGACTACATATTGCACCACCGGACTGGGGCCAGTTGGGGCACGCCACCCCAACGACAGTGGTCACAAAAATCCCCTTCTTGACTCAGGTCAGTTACCTTCTGAACGCGGCTTGTGTCCGCTCTGGAAATCGCTGTTTTCTTGCGGTGTCGTGCCCCCCTTGTGTTATTGGAACTTGTTGTGGGCTGTTGTGTGAAATGTTATCTCTATATATCAATGCTAACACAATTACTCTGCTCCTGTTGCTGTCGGGCAATGTAGAATTAAACCCAGGACCAAATGACGTTTCACCGCGGTCTATTGAAACTATTGCAAAGGCCATATCTCGCATAGAAACTTCACAAAGCTCTGTTCTGTTCGAACTTTCTCTAATCCGAGCATCACAGAATAGCATCGAGACCCTCGTGACCAGCCTTTCGGCTCGCGTTGATGCCCTGGAGAAGATTGTCCAGTCGACTCAGTCAAACGAAATCGGTTTAAAGGCGGACGTGAATGGTAGCCTTGCAAAACTTTCCACTGAAATCAAGGTTCTTACCGAAAAATGCGATGATGCAGAAAATCGCCTGCGTCGTTCAAACTTACTTTTTTGTGGAATTCAAGACACAAAGGGTGAGACTTGTCTTGAGTCTCAGACAAAAATAGTATCGTTCTGCTCTGAGCAACTCGGTTTATCCGTTAGTACAGACGACTTGGAGCGTGCACACCGACTTGGTCGTTACCAGCAAGACAAAACTAGGCCTATTATTGTAAAATATGCAAGATTTAAAGATAAATAAAGAATTCTTGCCGTGGCTTCTAAGCTCAAGGGCACGAATTTTTCGATTCGCGAGGACTACTCAGCCAGAGTTCGACAGGCGCGAAGGAAACTTTATCTTCATGGACAACATAGCGGCAGATCGCTTAAACTTCGCTTTGACAAGTTGCTGCTTGATGGCAAGCAATTCACGTACAATGCTGAATCTGATTGTATAGTTGAACTGAGGGCATAGCGGTCACTGCGTCTCTCCAAGCATGCGCGTCCCTCTTCTCCCCCCCCCAGACCTGCCTCGCCTCGATTACTGTCCCTGTTTATCAGAATATGTCGGTCCTGCTCGCAAACATGCGTAGTTACCTGCCTAAGAAAGACGCCCTAGAATCTATCACGAAAGACAACAATACTGACCTTGCTATACTTACGGAATCTTGGCTGCATCCAAATATTGCTGACCACGAGCTACTAAATGATAGCCAAACATACGCTGTTCACAGGCTTGACAGGTTAGGGCGCAGGGGAGGCGGCATTTTGATTTTTGTGAAAGTGTTCCTTCATATGTTACCAAATTGAACTGTCAACATGAAATTTTGTGTGTAAGTATATCACTTCGGTCAAGTATGACTGTGATTATTGCTTGTTATCGCACTCCTGACTGTGATGTTTCTTTCAACCATGAACTAAATTCTGTTCTAGCGAATCCTTACTCACGCTTCCCGTCTGTGAATTTTATGCTCTGTGGTGATTTTAATTTTCCGGACATTAACTGGGCAAATCTAGACGCACATAACTGGCAATCCAGAGATTTTCTTGACACAATCCTTACATTCAACTTTACTCAGATGCTTAATATGGCAACCTGTGGGGAGAACATTCTAGACCTTGTCCTTGTTTCTAACCCCAAAATAATAAAATCGCTATCCTCCGTTGCTGGTCTAAGCGACCACAAATTACTGCTATTTAATCTCTGCATCCCAGTTCCTTTCAAACAGCCCTCGACCAAATACATTAGGGACTACAACAAAACAGATTTTAGCAAAATTGACACTGAACTGAGCACTTTTTCAAAATGTTTTCGTGAGACTGCTCGTTCTCGTACAGTGGATGAAAACTGGTTGTTATTTAAGAATAAATTATTATGGCTTGTTGAGAGACATGTACCTCTTGTTCGCATTCGCGGTGATTTAGGAAAACCCTGGTTTTCTAACACACTTCGGAGGCTGTTGGGAAGGAAAAAACGTCTGTTTCGTGATGCGAAATGCTCTAAATCTTCTTCAAAGTGGGACAAGTACTTCAAATGCCTGCGCAAATACACTAGCACTTTGAGACAATCCAAAAAGAAGTTCTTCCACCACGATTTGCCTAACATCATACGTGTCAACCCCCAAAAATTTTGGAATATTCTGAAATCAAACAGTAGCTCCAATAACATTTCCTTGACTTATCCTGACGGTTCAAACGTGCCGCTTGATCAGCGGTCAAACGTAATGAACTCATATTTTTCTTCTGTTTTCACTCGTGAGCCTGCACTGAAGGACTTTGATTTGGCCAGCCACAGTTTTCCCCTCATGTTTCCCATTACAATTAATTCTCAAGGCATTATGAAACTTATTGATAAACTAAAGATTTCTAGTGCCCCCGGGCCAGATAACATCACTGCTAAGATACTAAAAGGTACGAAAGCAATTTCCAGTCTAATATTACAAATAATTTTTACCCAGTCCATTACTGATAGTTCACTTCCAAATGACTGGAAGATTAGTAATGTGGTACCGGTATATAAGTCAGGCAGCCACTCTGATCCTTCCAACTATCGCCCCATTTTCCTAACGAGTATTCCCTGTAAACTCCTAGAACATATAATATATTCGCAAATAGCATGTCATCTCGGTGATCATCCCTTCTTTTTTCACAATCAGCACGGTTTCCGGCCTGGTTTGTCATGCGATACACGGCTTTTTGAATTTATTACGGAATTTCACCTGAATTTAGACTCATCACTTGAAACTGACGTCATATATCTAGACTTCGCCAAAGCATTTGACTGTGTTCCCCATCAGCGGCTTTTGGCCAAACCTTCATGCCTCGGTCTCGACCCTCTCGCACTGTCAAGGATCCCTTGCTTTCTTACTAATCGATTCCAGTACACAGCTATCAGAAATCATTGCTCAACCTCTGCTAGCGTCATCTCCGGAGTACCACAGGAGTCCGTCCTCGGTCCCCTTCTCTTTCTCATCTTCATAAACGACCTTCCCAACGGCATATCATCCAATATCCGACTTTTTGCAGATGACTGCCTAATGTACCGTCGCATTACAGACCCAGCCGACCATGCAACACTCCAAAAACACTTACATTCATTAGAAACCTGGTGTTCCAACTCTTTAATGAAACTTAACATCTCCAAATGTAAAGTTATGCAGTTATCCCGTAAACATTCTAACAAGAAGCACTCGTACTTTTTAAACTCGAAAGCCCTATCTACCGTTGAGTCGTATCGTTATCTCGGTGTTACTATTAAGAGCAAGTTGACCTGGTCCGACCATATAACAAAATTGGCTACCAACACTAATAAATCACTTGGTTACGTCAGACGTACCCTTGCGCTGTGCCCCTCATCCACAAGAAAACTAGCTTATGAAACTTTTATTCGAAGTAAACTTGAATACGCCTCAGCTATTTGGAGCCAGCACCAAGCTTACTTAATTAATATGTTAGAATCAATACAAAATCATGCCGCTAGATTCATTACTTCCAGGCACAGCCGTGAAGAAAGTGTGTCAAGGATTGGTGGTGAGGTAATTCGCACTCTCCGAACCGGAGGGGATGGGGCGACAACAAACCCACCCCGCGTGCGTTTAGTGAGGGTTCGACTGCTGACCGGCGATAAGGTCCACGCCTGATCGACCGTGAACAAAGGCTTGAGACGGGAGGCGACGTACCACACACACGTTCAATTTAATAAAATACGATCATGCGCGAGACATAATGACAGAAAAAGAACATACAACTACAAGTAGTGGGTCCTAGGTCGCGGAAGGCGTGCGGGTCACACAACACACGCCCTGACGCCACTCGCGCGACACTAGCCCACCACGTGGGAACCATTAACACTCGCGAAATAACAAAACATACGCGACACAAATGAAAAATATACGCGACAATAAATACGGCAAACACTACACTGACAGAACATACAAAAATTAACACGCGCTGGATAAACAAATGCAAGATTAAACGCGATTATAGTCGCATACAACTTTAGAAAAAAGGGGACGCCCCGCCCAGATGACCGAAGCGGCGAAGTCACTGGCCGTCCGGCGCATGACGTCGGTCCAGAGTGCGCGCCCATTGGTGGATGCTCGTGTGCATCTGCCTCGGAGGAGTAAACGCCCCCTTTTTTCTAAAGTTGTATCCGACTATAGAAAAGACAGTCCGGCGGAAAGTTCTGAGAGCGGGCTGGAACACGAGGCTTATCTGGGGCGTGCTTGCCGAGGTCCCAATCTGAAGAGCGTCGGGCTGCTGCAACCTCGCTGCCGAAGATCCTGACGGCCTTGCACCGTCTGTCGCTCGACCGGCGAAGGCTTCGGCCTGGAGATCTCAGCCTGCCGACCACATCTTCGGCTGTCTCCCGGTGCACGACCCCGCTCCTTCGTCCTCCAAGCTGCTCTGCCGCTCCCCGAGCCGCCTCGTCCCTCCGCCGCGCTCAGGCGACACCCGTGACCAAACCAGTCTGGCGAGCTCAAGGACAATGGGAAGCTCTCTTCCCCATCGCCGTGCAAGCGGCATTGCTGCTGCTGCGGCAATGGCGGCCATCTTGAGAGGGGCGGGGGCATGCACTCTGTGACAAAGTGTCAGTGCGATTAAATCATCTCTAGGACTCGAACCATTGGTGTTGCGTCGGAAAATTGTGAAACTGTGCCTTTTCCAGCGACTTTATTATAACTTCCCCGAACTGCATGGAAGGCTTCTAATCCCACCAACCCGTACATCTCGTCGCCTTTTTAACTCTCGCAGCATCCAGCGCTTGCATGGTTCAACGTTTTCCTTTAATCAATCGTTTTTGCCTAGAGCCATTATAGAGTGGAACAATTTACCAGATAGAGTTGTCAATGAGCGCAACCCCATTATTTTCAAGCCGCTGCTTACTGATCACCTTAAAGGGAAGCTTTTCGGAAAAAATGAGTTCTCTACGGCATTCTACAGTTTTGAGTCCCCTGAACATGAATATCTGGTTCAAAAAGGGCGGAAACAAGCGCAAGTGGCTACTTTTTCATTAAAAGCGCGCCAGCGCCTCAAGGTATCGCGCGAACGCCGCTGTTGCCCGTGATTGGTCGGGCCGCTGTGACGTCACTCGCGGCAGTCGCCGGTCGGTGCCGCCGTTTCAGAGCGTAAGCACGCTGTTCTGTTCTGGCTTCATAGCTGAGTTGTAAACATTATGGAACGTTCTCGCTGTCTCGGACAGCTTGTATTTTCGCCGCACATGTTCGAACCGACAGCCGATACGGAAAACTATGGCGACAACGGCGGCAACGACGATGTTGAGTGTGCCAAAAGCGAGAGCGATGTGTGCACCTTCTCGCGCGTTGGAAATCTTAGCTGGTACGTATGTTCTTTTTTTTTTTTCATGTAGCTGCACGTTCCAATGACGGGAGAAAAAATGCGCTAATCTGTCACTGGGAACTTGCTGCTGGAAGAATTCCGAAGCACTAACTTCTCATTAGATTGTAAACACGGGCGCAATTCCGCGATGTCAAGCACCTTGCCGCTGCTTGTCTAAAGTCCCGTGGTTTTTTTAGTGTTGATACACGATCGCGAACATAAGTGCCGCGTTTCAAAGCGCGCACACACAGTGCTGCGAGGTACAGTCATGGAAGTTGCTTATCGTACACATCCAGAGATGGCCAGAGGTATTATATGTGCAATATTCATACTATGGTTCGACGACTTTGCGATTGTGGCTCAATGAAGAATCGGTATGCGTGGTGCCATGCTAGTGTTAGGCAGTTTTAGCACCGCCGTGTGGTAAACACGATAACTGCAAGCGTATGTACGTCGAATGTCACTAGGCAAGCCTATACTCCATTTCATACCTCAGGTGCAACGCTGTGGAAGCTACGCACGAAGTCCGGTCACCAAAATTTATTACTGCGCGCGTTTCCGTCTATGCTTCGCAGCGTGCCAGCGGCGTTTGCTTGCGCGAGCATGCACGTGAAGCTGCCGCGACGGGCTGCAATTAAAAAATGCCGAAAAGAAAATTGATTTAAAAGAGCGTGTTAGCAGCCGTATTGTTTCTATGGGTAAATTCTTTTTTTTTCATTCAGAACTGAGCTTATATATGAAAAATTTTCTAAAAAATCGGGTCAAGAAACACCGAACTTTTTCTAAGTGCGAACGCAGCCACTGCAAGAAGTATCTCAAGCCTCCACAGCGTTGTACCTGATGTATGAAACGGAGTATAGCAACGCTAGCAACAACGCGTTTCCGCATTTGTCGTAAGGCTATCCGGCTATCGCGGAAATGGTCCGAGCACAGCACAGTTGATTTCGTCGGCACGAACTGATCTCTCCTCACCGCACTGCGCTGCAAGCTTCTTGTCCTTCGGGAACCTGTGAAACACCACATCGTCTCGCCCGCCTGTAATCGCGCAGCCGAATGCTGCACAGAACGAGGGCATGTTGGGCGCCCTTGGCTGTAGGCACTCACGCAGCACCGAAGGAAAGAACAGTTTACGAAAATCGCAAAAGAAAACAAACGTGAGCGGCGGCGGCGGCGCAAATCTCGTAGCGTCGTTCAGTAAAGCGCAGGACGGAAAGAGGCATGCCAACACATGCCAGCACGCCGGTCCGGCAGCTCGGTCCCCGCGCGTGACGTCACTCTCGCCGGTTCTCTCCTCTGGCAACCACCTCACCCGGCGCTCCGGGAAGCGATGGGGGCGTGTCCGCGGGAGTGATTTAGAAAGCGATTTCCGCCCCTTATATTAACAAAACGAAGAAAAAAATTTCGGAACCGTAAATTATTTGGTCTCTTCTTCCCAATCCCTGCAATTCATGGAAATTGAAAACCGTTGCAGCTTCCCTGTAAACCCTAACCTTATAATGACCGTGCTGTGCCTTCATTCTTTTGCGATTGCCGTCTCACATTGGGACTGTTCTGCTTATTTGCTTTTGCATTCTATTCAGTGTGCCTCTTGGCTTTCTTTTTGTTTGTTGTTGTTGTTGTTTGTTTCTTTGTTTTAATACAAATCCACAGCCTGAGTCTTGTAAGAAATTCTAATGATATCTTTGTTTCTATCCTTCTCTTCTGTAACCCCCCCTTATGTAATACCCCGAGAGGGGGTCCTTAAGGAAAAAAAATAAATGATGACGACGGTGTTCTGGCATTCAAATCACATTGGAGTCTGGTTTCCTAAACATTGTCGAAGAAGTTGACAAGATTTTGGCAGATAAAGGTTTTCCAGGTATACGAACACACCTTGCCAGCAAAGGCGTTGTCATGGTCATGCCGCCTTTCTCAGTTGGAGGTAACATTCCATTTACTCCTGAAGAAATGGAACAAACTTACACAATAGCAACAGCATGTGCTCATGTTGAAAGGACAATTCAAAGAATTAAGGTGTATTGCATCCTGAAACATACATGCATTCCCCTTATTCCATCAATGAAAGACATTTTTCATATGTGTTGCGTTCTGGCAAGCCTACAGTCCCCTATAATCTGTTTATAAGGTGTTGGCTTGCTTAGAATATTGGCAGATTTTACTTTATTTGACATCTGCGTAATGTGAAGATTTGCACAAAGTGTTGCAGTACAAGGCACAGATGGGGTGTCGAACCAACAGGGCTCATGCACTTGTTGCGAAATGAAAATCCATCAAGCACCTCGGCAACTAGCTTGCACACTGTCGACATGAGCATCCTTGTCGTAATGCCTTCTGTGCTAAAGATCAGGTGTTTGAAGCCTGCAGAAAACTTTATATTTTTATCGCTTACTTTTTTACTTCTATTCCTTTTTCATTTTTTTGCATTAGTGGGCAAAGTTTCGAATTAGCACCTAAGACTTACTGCATTCACCTTTGCTTTCATTTGGTACATTAAAACCATATCCTCCATTTAACTTCTTTTATTAACTCGTCTTGCAAATTAAGTATATATTATTATTGTTTTCTACTGTATAATTGTCAACTCGTATTCATTTCATACACCTTTCACAAATTTTCATTAATTTCTCTTATATCCCTGTATTACTAATTAACAAACCATCACTACTTCTAATTAGATATATATGCTACTATTATCTTTATCTGAGGGTTACGGACTGGATCCCAAGGGAAGGGAAGCGTAGCAGGGGGCGGCAGAAAGTTAGGTGGGCGGATGAGATTAAGAAGTTTGCAGGCACGGCATGGGCACAATTACTACATGATCGGGGTTGTTGGAGAAGTATGGGAGAGGCCTTTGCCCTGCAGTGGGCGTAACCAGGCTGATGATGATGATGATTATTATCTTTTATCATCATAATGTACATTTAAGGACTGTCTATATCTACTGCATATCTATACTCACTATCTGCTAGCAATGATGGACAGCTCGACACACAGACCACACTTTCTTGCTCAGAATAACATTCTAATGCTTTGCAATAATATGCTTCAGAAAATTTTATTATGGAGTTATCCAATTCCTAATTCTTTTTGATAAAACATGTTGAATTGCAATGAACTCTTGTCAGCCCCCATGTGATTTCATATGGTATATTAGCTTTTGCCATTTTGTTTATTATTTTCAGGCATATCTTGTGCTCCAGTATTGTTTGCCTGTGTATATAAAGTTATACACAGACATGGATGAGTATTTTGTGCTTGCGCTTATTCTTTGATTTGAAGTAGGCCCTTAAACATTCCTGCATGCTGTTCAGAACTGGAAGTTGATTCAGGAAGGTGCCGTGAAATGCAAGTTGATGCACAGCCATAATTAAGACATACGATCACCAAAGTGCTAGAAAGGGAGTAGGTGCAGCTGTAACATTCATGCGCATTTTGTCCACTTGTTTACTATTTGCAGTGGAGACCTCAATCTTCATGTTCCGCAAGCTTTTGTCTAACAGTGCTAGTATGTATTACATTATGCTTACAAAATTTTACATGGTACATCCAGTGGCGTAGCTAGGTCGTCTTGCACCCGGGGCCCATAGGTCTTCTGTCACGCCCCCCCCCCCCCGGGTGTAGCCGGCGGAAAGAGGGGTGTCTTCAGACATATATGACACCCCCCCCCCATTGGCCCCTTGCACCCGGGGCCCACGGCCCCCCGGCCCCCCCTGTTGCTACGCCACTGGGTACATCATATCATATGCAGGAAACTGTTAATTTTGCTAATGTGGGAACAAAGCGTGTCTCTGTGATAGGAGGATGTGGGCCCAGGCCTCAAGCACACAGGGATGGCACAATGAACACAGAGAGGCTTTAATGACACGGGGACGGGACTAGGATAACGTACACGATAACACACCCACGGTTAATTCCTTTCATAAATGTCTGTCGCTTAAGTATAGTCACGCTCAGCGTCAATGTAGGAAGGCGTCCGATAGCGCGTCGGTATCACACACTCAGGGCACGACGAGGCGCAGAGATGAATATCGAGCGGCGAGTGGCGCAGGCGCTGGAGGCCGGGGCGGATGCCCGGCACACGACGAGCCACTCGCGCGACAGCTGGGTCGGGACGTCTGCCCGCCACAGGGTAGACCGTTCGGAAGGCTTAGCTGCACCGGAACATGCCGGTGTCGGATGCTCGCCCAGCAGTGGAGCAGGCCGGTTGAAGCTTAAGGACAGCCCGGCCTGTTCTTCCAGCACACCCAGGAACACCGGCCTTGGGTAGACGAACTGCTCGGCTCGTTCGGAAGGCCAGTCCAAGCAGCTCAGGCAGATCGCATGGCTGCCGTCTCCGCCCAGACACCGGCCCTTCTCTTCCTCTTCGTCCGTCGCCGCCGCACAGCAATCACGCGCATTCGGCCGCGACATTCAAACAGCCCAAACTTCTGGATGGATGGATGCGAAACTTTAATAAGGTCCTGATGTACGCGACTCAGCGCGCTGCGGGCCGCTCCCACGTTGGGACAGTCAGGCCTTGCCCGACCGCCGCATCGTGGGCCCTCTGGACAGCCCATAGTTGCACCCCGGCATCAGGGCTCTTGATAGCGGAGAGCCACTTGTCTTCATTGATTTCTTCTGTGCCTCGTAACGAGGGGTGTAGGGGTTGGCGGACGGACTTCGGGATGAAAACCAAACTTGGGAGTTTTTATTTTACATTATTTACAAGGAGGTGAGAGACAAGTAACAGTCGTACAGTCATTACGGGCCGGCAGCAACTCGGACGCTGCGGCCCGCGGCAAGAAGTTCGAGAGAGGTGAATCAGGGAAACAGGGAATGCTCTGGCCTCTCTGGAATGCTTCTTATAAACCCTTCGAGCACTGGAAGTCGCGTCATGTTTGGCCAATGGGAGAGTCCGCTCAGATGACGCCATTTTCAGCCAATGGTAGGCGCCCGTGCGATGGTGTCATACCCGGCGAAGAGAGTCGGCGCTTGGTCCTCCTCTCTTGATCACTTGATCCCCCTGCGATCTTGCCTCGCAGACTGGCAATGCGCTTCTTCCAAGGAGGGGAAGGGGAGGGGGGTGCTCATGCTCCATTGTCCTAGGACCCACCTGCTCCCGGTGCTACGGCCGCGCAGCGGTAGCAAATGTCTTCTTCAAAGGCGAAGGGGGATGATTGGGCTCCATTGTCCGAAGACCCCTTCTAATCCCGGCGGCGTACGACCTTGTTGGCACGTGAACTTGTTGGCTCGTGCGCTCCTCTGGAATGTGCTTTCCTGCTTCTGCATTCCTCAATTAGCTGTGCTGCGATTCGAAGTGGTTTGGGGAACTTGAAGTAGCCTCAGGAAACGGCGCCATATCTAACAGGGGCAACGCCAGAGCATATGATCTAGGCTAGTGATGTCATTGCAATGCCTGCAAGAACTCCAAACTCCTATCACACTCTTTTAATGTAGCGCCATGTCAATACTGTAAGCAACTGCAATTATGCAAGATAAGATTGACACATTGAACTTTGGACTACCTTAAAACAACCGGTATCTTTTTATTATCTAAATGCAACATATAGGCAGTTTTTCAAAGGTGCTTTTTGTACCAAGTAAAAGGGCAGCGTGCTGAGGATTCCTTATATTGTGAAGGCCAGCAGAGTCCTTTGATATTGCACAGTGATTTAAAGTAGCCAAGCAAGGGCATAGTGCCGCTAATAGCAGTGCTAGATACCGTAGTTTTATAAGCACCGCTCAGCTGTCATTTATACACCTCTAATCTGCAGTGAAAAAGAGCTCACATATGAAGCAGGAGGCGTGCATGTATTCCCAAGCACTCTTTGGACAATTAAAATGCCTACCATTTCTGCATAAAGTGCTTTGCCTTTCCAAGCTACGTCACCACATTTTTCAGATGCACTATAATTACTGGTGTTGTGAATTATATTGCAGCTGAAGGAAAAATGAACATCTGTGGAAGCAATAAATTTTATTTGCATATGGACCGAAGTGGTGCTTGCTTTGCTACCATGCTTCACAAGCTATGACCTGACGAGATGCTTGAGGTAATAGTTAAAGTGCTCCATCCTCGGAACAGCCTCGGAGAGGAACTCATCTCTTGAAACAACTATTGTTACACTGTGCTTTGTTGTGCATTGAAAGAAGGAGCACTCGTGTTTGTTTGTTACATACATGGCTAATTTAATCTGTGAGTAATATGGGTGCCGCTTCCTCAATTTTAGGTGACCGTCTTCGTACACAATGTACTTCACAAAACTGACTTCTCAAAACTGACTTCATTCTGTTCATCAATGATGACGTCGTTTTTTCTTGAATATGGGCGCTTTGTCTCCAGCAGTGTTTTCTTATCAGCTCTGAAGAGGCCATCTGCTCTGGCGCATAGCCACGGCTGCTTTGCGTGCATGATGAGCCCGGTCTGCATAACAGGTTGGAGAGTTTGTATGCGATTTCATCAAAATAACGCGATGGCACTGAAGCAATTAGGCACCACTACACTGCTGGAGTTATACTGCTTCTTATGCACTGCATTATGAGTACAGATATTGGCACACTTTGCTATTATAATTTCTTTGCTTTATTAGACACATATGTAGTACTAGCCTTGATATTTCCTGTTCACTTTTATGCGGTGACTATCTGCCTGAATGTCTATTTTGTTGGTAAGAGAGATTACTATCTACAATAAACAGCAACATTGCATTACCACGGAGTTATTATAAACCTGATGGCTCGTTAAAGAAGCTCATGTTTAGTGAGTCTTATCACTCACCTGTAATACGGACAGTCCAATCTTTTGCTCAAAGGCTGCCCGCGCTATGGCCTCTGTCTTCTGCCCTGAAAGCAGAAAAAAAATTTTTTTTCCAGATTCTGATGCAAACTTAAGTCACCACAACTTCAACTAAAATGCATGTTTTTCTGCTTATCATTGGTCTTAAGCTCATGAAATCACCACAGGGGCGTCGTCGTCAGCAGGCGTTTGGTGTGTTGCCACACTACATACCCAAGCACATGAGGGTTGGACCCTCCCGCGTCTAACCGTGCGCGGCTTAGCCGTGTCCGGGGAAAAGGGGATCCTTGGGAGTTCAGCCAATACCGGGTGTTTGGACCTTTACGGCCCCTCGGTGGCGGCAACACACCGCTTTGGCCTCGGCTTCACGTAGACGGCACCCCAGGACTGACCCATCCGGGGGAAATCGGTAGTTGCCTTTTCCTGTCTCTCTCTCTCCCTCCAACCTTCGTCTTTCTCTCACTTTCCATCTTTCCTGTCTTCTCCTGGCTTCCCTTTACTTCCAGTTTTTCCAGGCAGCAAGGGTTAACCTTGTGTGAATAGCCAACCTAGGTTATTTCATATTTGGTTATAGTGGTAATGTACAGCTGGCGTTTGTAGGCTGTGTTTCGCAGGTCCCTTGTGGGACTTCACGGTGAGTGTGTAGCGTTACTGCCGAAATTGCACACTTTTATGGCTACTTCCTTCCCCCCACTACCTGATCGCTCCCTAAAAAGGGGGCGCACCGATGATGCCTTCGAGTGTTTTGCCCACCAAACAGAAACTTTCCCTCGTTTCCATGTAGTCCACTCTGATCACCCAGACAAACCCGTGCGAACAATTTCACCATTTCTCGTGTCTAAGTAACTCACCCAAGTTTTTGGTACAGGTTATAAAGCATCCGGGATGGCAAGCGGTGATCTCCCCTTGGAGCTCCGCAACCAGAAACAATATGAAAAGCTACCCAATCTAGTATCATTTGGGGACACCCAAGTGACAGTAACTCCACATCGTACTATGAATACCACCCGTGGCGTATTCTTCGATGATGATCTCTTGCAGCTGACTGAAGCTGAGCTCCTGGACGGCTTCAGTGAGCAGAACGCCATCAACGTCAAACGAATTAACATGAGGCGTGACAATAAGGAAATACAGACCAAACACCTAATACTTACTTTTGGCACAAGTGTTCTGCCCGAGTCCATCGAGGCCGGGCATATCAAGCTTCGTGTTCGGCCATACGTCCCTAATCCCCTGCGATTTTTCAAATGCCAGCGTTTCGGTGACATCTCACAGAGCTGCCGAGGCCGCCAAACTTGCACGAAATGCAGTGCTCATGAGCACACCTCTGAATCCTGTGAAAATTCTCTCCACTGTGTTAACTGTGATGGGGAGCACACTGCATACTCGCGGTCGTGCCCATCTTGGAGGAAAGAAAATGATACAATTAAAGTGAAAGAAAACATAAGTTTCAAGGAGGCACGCAGGCGGGTATCCTTCCTGCAAAAGAACACCTTTGCCGATGTGACGCGTCAGGGGGCAGCGACACAATGGCTTCCGGCGGCTGTCCGACCCACAAGCAGTGAGTCGGCAGTTACGCCATCTGCCCCCGCGGCGGTTGCAGCTAGCGCTGCTCCGTCAACCCAGCAGAACGGGCCATCTACCTCCGGGCAGGTGGCCTCAAAGGCCTCGTACAACGTGCCGAGGCTTTCACGTCAAACAAAGCGCTCGGAAGAGCGCGTGTCCAGCGCCTCGCAAGAGGCGATGGACACAACGACCAACCAGACGGCGCCACCAGCGGCACCACCAGGAGCGGCGAGCCACTCTCGACCGCTCCAAAAAAGACAAAACTCCCGTCACGGCGCCTGGAAAGGGCCCGTGGGCTAATCCTCGTCTCTTAAACACAGATTACTAAACACAAGTAGCATGATGGATACACAAATACTACAGTGGAATGTACGAGGACTTCTAAATAACCTCGACGACATTAGTGAACTACTACACAAACACAATCCCAAGTTGCTGTGTGTTCAGGAGACACATCTGAAACCTACAAACACAAACTTTCTTCGCAAGTACTTCATCTTCCGAAAGGGCCGCGATGAGGCTAATGCCTCTGGCGGAGTAGCAATAATAGCGGGCAAGTCTGTAGCTTGCCGACATGTCGCCCTTCAGACAACCCTTGAGGCAGTGTCAGTTCGGGCCATTCTTTTCAATAAATTAATCACTGTCTGTCCTACTTATATACCTCCGAACCATCATCTAAAAAAACACTTTTACAACCTTATTATCCAGCTTCCAGAACCTTACATACTTGTGGGAGATTTTATTGCCCACCACACGATGTGGGGAGACTCACGGGGCGACGCGAGAGGTCGATTAGTAGAAAACGTTTTAGCAAACACGGGAACATGTCACTTCAATAAAAACCGAACCGATATATTATAATCTGTATCACGATTCACATTCTTCTATAGACCTATCTGTGGGCTCGGCCAGTGCCTCCTCTATTTTTCTGTGCCTGGGAAATGGAGCGGAGAACCAAGGGAATCCGGCAGTCGGCTCTAGTATGGCTTTTCGCCGCCACGCGCCGCCGCCGGAGTAGGATCATCGTCGCTCATTGAAACGCAGGGCGCGACTGTATACGCAGTTGTTAAATGGTTGAGCTTTCGACTGTATTCGCATTGTTTCAAGTACAAGCAAGACCTTTGTAAACACGAACCCTGAAGCACTTGTCGCTCTGGGCAACCAGCCTATTTTAGAGGCATGTGTCGTTCGCGGCTATTGCTGTTCGATGCGCTTGCGCGTCGTCTGCTGCGCCGATACGAGAGCGCGCGCCAGTTGAAATCCAATGCGTGGAAAAATGTTCTGTCGCCGTTATGTTCGCTTATATGAAAGTCGATATTTGAAAGCAGTGCTTGTCACCATATAATGGGAACGCTTGGGCGCTGAAAGAGCCCCTAACGTCTACTCGTGTAGCAGGCTGCACGCAAGCCGGGAGTTCACGCGCTAAATGGCACGTAAGGTCGTGAAACTGCTCTACGGCAAGACGTGATGCCACGTTTCCTTCTTAAAGCTTTTGAGAATTACATTTGTTGCCACCGCAAAGAAGCCACAGCTGGCGTCAGAAAATGAGGAGCTGTGCCGTGTCATTTAGGAACTCAAAGCTGTTGAATCGTAACGGTGCAAAAACAAACAAAAAGCGCGTTCTGCCGCGCGATTCTGCAACACATGAAGTTCTGCAGAACCTGCATGCAGACACTCCGCAAATAGGGAGGTTCATGTCTTCAATATCAATGAGTTGCGAGTCATGGCTCACATTGATTTTACCATTTCAATGGTGGAAATAAAAGCATTTATTGCGGAAGGAAGCTACCACATGTCATTGAAGCGTATGCCACTCTCACAGTTTCGCGTGCTTTCGCGAAAGGGGCTTTCTTACAAAATGTTTAACTGCGTCGTGCCTATCAGTAACATTGAAGGCGTAGTTGCAGAGGAGCGGCCTCAGGAAACGAACCGATATGAGGTTCATGAGCTTAAGCCTGTGCTCGTTGCTGTCATTGCTCTTGCACTTTAACAACTTTGAAGAACAAAGAGCTGGGACGGCGTACTCCACTAAGGTAGTCAATGGCTTCTGCAAGGTCTGGTGCTCCTGCAGTGCACGGTCAGCAAAATCTCTTAAACAGTCCAGGACAAAGAGAAGTTGGTCCGACGGGTAGAGCAGCCCACCTCGATCTTGGCTCCGAGTGAGCTGAAAGAGCGGCTGGTTGCTCACCGGCTTCGTACACAAAGTAACGCAGTTCTCGCAGTCAATATGCTCGCCTACAACCCTTGCAATGTAGCCCCCCACATAGGCGGTAGCCGAAATCTGAAGCGATGACAGCTGCTGTGGCAAAATTGTGGTATTAAGTCTCTGCAATGCCAATCTTGCTCTCGAGAGCTGGGGCACTGCTTGCACAGTCGACGGCAGGGGAGGTATTGAAGCTGAAGCAGAAGTTGGTTGTGCAGAGGAATGTGCATCACACAGTATGTGTCCCGACATTGCACCACATTCTTTGTGGGCAATATTGGAGGCTGCATTCGACACAGCAATCCCGGTCTTCGGTAGCTTTTCGAGGCCTGACAGTGCAGCCCGAACGTCCAACATGTCGTTGCACCCGGATGACATTCGCAAACTTCCAAAGAGCGATTCAATTGGATCGCTGTTGAATTTTCGAGTGAGCACAAAAGAAAACTTCTCTTCTGTCAACAGATATCTGACGCACGCCACTGTCGAATAGGTGGTTAACAGAATTGCTTCATACGTTTCGGCTGTGAGGAATTCATGAGCATGTCCAGATCTTTTCTTTAATGTCTCCAAGTACATAGGAAAAGTGACCTCAAGCCATTCAAGCCGCGGATCAGCACTGTCGTCAAATTGACGGCCATCCGAAAAATTGTGGCGTATGTGCTGCGTCGTGTTGCTGACATCGTGAAGCACGAACCACCGATAAACGTTCTTCATGAACGTAATTGTTGGGCCTGCGGCTGAAAATGACAGTGCACAAGTGTGTCCAGCCTGATCCTTGAGATGTTCCAAGGCAGCGGTTACACTTGGAGACATGAGCTGGACGGCTCTTGCCACGTTCATCTTTTCTATGTTGCTCGGATAAACATGCTTCCTGCTTAAAAACCGAACAGGCTTTACAGACAAGCCTTTCTGCAGTTGGTAGAGGTCTTTTATGTGTGAAGCAGAAATCTCACCTTTCGGGCCAAAGTCACGCGATAGAAACTGTGACCTCACGTTCTTCAGCACGTGGCACGGATCAAAGCTAATGAAAAGAATCCTGCTGCGGTCACAGGGGTGTTCAATCCGGTAGGTAAGCAGGCCATTTCCAAGCAGTTTCATGCAATTCACGTTCACTTTATGATTGTCCGTGACAAGGCGAACAATTCTAAACCCACAAGCTTCCACTTTTTGCATGACGAAAATCAGCAACTTGTGGAGTTGGGGGCCCGTTAGCCCTTTTGTAAAATAATAGGCAACTGGAATTCGAAACTTTGTTGTCAGTCCACTGATGACAAAGCACAGGAGCGAATTGGCTAAGACAAGGTCACCGTTTTGCTCTTCCACCCCGATGTCTACTTGCCCAACAAAGCAGTCACGTTGCTTGTTGTATTGCAACTTCTGCTTTACCCTCATCTCGTCAACGATGAGCGAGCAGACCTTTGATTGCGGTTTGTCAAAGTTTTCGGCTTCACATATCAGCCGAGCTTCCACCAGTTTGCTGAAGCCGGTCTCACCACTTGTAGTTCCAATATAGTTGGTTAGGGTCTTTCGGTCTGGAAGCTTCAAAAGCATCTCCCCTCGAATATGTTCGTAGGCTTTCGTTGATAAATGCCTCAGCACCACACAACGTCGTGTAGTTTCTTCAGACCAGGTAGGCCTTTTTTTTGTAATTGGTAATTTGGTCCACGAGAAACAATGCTGAAGCCTCTTTCTCTACTGCTCTTTCTCTAATGTAGGAAACGTCTGCAGTCAAAGAGTCCTCCTGCAGTTTCTTGAGCTCCTCTTTGTACTTCTCAATTGTCTGATGTCGTCTCAGTATCTGGCTCCTCAGATCTCTTTCTTTTCTCTTCCATTTGGCCTTTTCGGTAGTGAGCAAAGCAGAGTCCGAATTGCTGTCGACCTGGACACTTTTGTCGCATGAGGCAGCCTGGTCAGCCCTGTGCACGCATTCATTCTGGCACTGTAGACCATGATGGTCTCTTGTTTCGCAGGTAGCGCTTGTAGTATCCATCGGCTCCGATTCTTCAGCTTCGGGACCTGTTGTTGCCTGCGTTGCACATGACAGCGGTCGCGAGGCAGCATGGCTACTGGTGCAATCATTCGTTGACTGTTCGTTCACAGCACGGTCACGTTTAGTGATACTTGCCATGCTTCGTTTAATTGTTGCCTTCGGCTGCAAACGTGAAGGGTAGTCTGCAAAGACGGACGGAACTGCATCCTTCTTGAGCCGCCGTTTTTTTCCTTCTGTGAAGTCTTCTGTTCTGAAATGGCGGCTGCATACTCTAGTATAGTTTGAAGTTGTATTAGGCGACCAATCACCCCGCCTAATTACTGCAAGCCACCTCTCTCGTATACCAGCGGCAGCTGGTATTTCGTGGAACGACAGCCCGACAGTCTTTTTCTTTCCGTTTGATTTGCACAATGGTACGCAACAGTAAGACATACTGAGGCATAGGGAACACGTGCTTGCAAAATCCTGAAAGAAGAACAATACGAATTCAAAGTTTCGCAGTGTTAGCGCGGCCGGACAGGCTGCATGTGCAACACGTGCGTGCAAAAGCCTGAGAAAAAAGAAAACGGATACTATGAAATACGAATGCAAGTTTCGCATTGTCAGCGCGACCGGACAGAGTGCATGCAGAATACGTACCTGCAAAAGCCTGAGAAAAATCGGAAATGCAATCAAACGCGGATGCAAACACGAATTCGTCAGCTTCGTACTGCGCGCGGCCCGTCAGCGCCAGCTTACTATCCTACTCACACAGCGCCGCCACGCGGCGGCGGCGACGCGGGCGCCCGACGGCCTGGGGAGAGCGTTCGCCCAGGCACTGAGAAAATAGAGGAGGCACTGGCTCGGCAGATCTTTTCCCTTACCTAGAGTGGAGTGTTGTTAAAGATCCTTAAGGAAGTGACCATTTTCCTATACTTTTAAACTTAATTGAACAACATCAATGCCCTTCATATACGCCTCAGTGGAAGCTAGCTTCTGCTGACTGGGAGCATTTTAAGGAATCAACTTACCTATCCCGAAGTTTTATCACCGATTTTAGTATTGACGACGCGGTAGCGTATTTTACCGTTTTTATCGTCCAGGCAGCGAATAACTTCATCCCACAATCAAGGGCTACCTCATCCAAAAGACGAGTTCCGTGGTGGAATGAGGAATCCAAGGAGGCGCGGAAAAAAAAAATAAAGTGTGGGGCATACTGCGCCGATATCCCACTGCAGAAAATTTGATAGAATTTAAGAAACGTTATATCACAGGGAAGGCGGACGCGACGGCAAGCTAAGAAGACAAGCTGGGCGAGATTCTTGTCCGGCATTAACTCCTACACACAGGAGGCAAAAGTATGGAACGGGCTGAGGAGACTAAAGGGACAACAATTTCAGCCATTGCCCCTGGTTGATAAAGAAGGAAACAAGTTGGAAGACCAGGCTGATGCTCTCGGTAAACACTTCGAGCGCGTGTCTATCTCCACTAACTATTCGGAGAACTTTCTTAAACATAAAGCAATAGAAGAACTTAAGCCACTGAATAGAAGATGCATCCCAAACGATGCTTATAACCGTCCTTTTACCATTGCTGAACTTAAAGCTTCCATATCAGTGTGTCGGAGCTCAGCACCGGGCCCCGATAGAATGACGTATGATATGCTTAAGCACCTGCACTGCGACACACAAGTCACGCTACTCGCACTTCTCAATACTATCTGGGCTGCTGGTTACCTCCCATCAAAGTGGAAAGAGGCTATTGTGATCCCTGTTTTGAAGCATGGTAAAGACACTTCATTGCTTACTAGCTACCGTCCTATAGCACTTACGAGCTGCCTCTGTAAGCTTTCTGAAAGAAATGATCAATCGCCGTCTCGTACATCTAGAGCCCAGCAAAATGCTTGACCCATTTCAATGTGGTTTTAGGGAAGGGCGATTTACAACCGACCATCTCGTGCGCATCGAAGCGAGCATTCGCGATGCCTTCGTGCACAAACAACCTTTCTTATCTGTATTTCTGGATATGGAAAAAGCGTACGACACAACCTGGCGGTACGGAATCCTGCACGACCTTTCGGTACTGGGCATCCGCGGCAATATGTTAAATATTATAGAGAGCTACCTAGAGAACCGTACATTTCGGGTGAAAATAGGTCATGCACAGTCGCGTACATTCATACAGGAAACGGGGGTACCCCAGGGTGGCGTACTCAGCTGCACGCTCTTTGTCGTAAAGATGAACACGCTTCGTGCATCATTACAACCAGCTATATTTTATTCCGTCTATGTAGACGGTATACAAATAGGCTTCAAATCCTGCAACCTCACAGTCTGCGAGAGACAGGTACAGCAGGCCCTAAACAAGGTGTCCATGTAGGCAGACCGAAATGCATTTAAAATCAACCCCCACAAAAGTTATTGTGTTCTCTTCACAAGAAAGAGAGGCCTGGTCCTAGACCCTTTTCTAGAACTGGGCGGACAACGAATTCCTTTTAAAGAAGAGCACAAATTTCTAGGTGTTATACTTGACTCCGAGCTTATTTTCATTTTACACATAAAATGTCTAAAAACAATGAACTTACTTAAAATCCTATCCCAGACAACATGGGGTAGCGACAGGAAGTACCTGTTGAATCTTTACAGGAGCCTAGTTCGATCATGAATGGACTATGGTGCCATAGTATATCACTCTGCTGCCCCGAGCGCGCTAAAGATGTTAGACCCCCTTCACCATCTGGGAATCCGCCTGGCCACTGGCGCATTTAGAACAAGCCCTGTTTAAGGTCTGTATGTCGAGTCAGATGAGTGGTCACTCCATATTCACAGAACATACATCAGCTTTACCTATTTTCTGAAAGTGCACTCTAATAAGGAATATCCGTGTTTCACAACCGTTAACGACTGGACGTGTGAAACACTTTTTCGGAATAGACCCTCTATGAGATTGCCTTTCTCACTGCGTGTAAGAGAACTTAGCGAAGAAATGGACGTCCTATTCAACGAACATCGCCTAATGCCTGCAGCTAAGCTATTCCCGTCCTGGCAGTGGCAGGTTATAGAATGAGACGTATCCATTGTAGAGGTCACAAAGCACGCTCCTGAGCTTGAAATTGCCATGCATTTCCGCGAGCTTCAATTGAAGTACTCCTGCTCCGAATTTTACACAGACGCGTCAAAATCACATGCTGGCGTATCCTACGCTGCTGTTGGTCCCTCTTTTTCTCAATCTGACGTGTTGAACCCCCTAACAAGTATCTTCACTGCAGAAGCCTATGCAGTAATGTGTGCAGTAAAACATATAAAGAAACTGAAACTTGACAAAGCAATCATATTCACAAACTCGTTAAGTCTTGTAAAAGCACTCATTTCTTCGCAAAAGCATACGAATCATGTCTTCAATGAACTCTATTTACTCTTATGCAACATATATTTATCACATAGACACGCAGTAATATGCTGGGTTCCTGGCTATAGAGGAATCGGGGGAAATGTGCTTGCCGACGAGATCGCCAAATCGATAGCATCGCAAGGTATTCGTTCTGCTGCTGTCCCTGCCATAGACATGAACCCCTTCCTGAGAAACAAACTACGAAGCCACTGGCAACGCTTGCGGGATGCAAAAACGAGTAATAAGCTTCACCTAATTAAGCCGAAGTTAGGTTTCTGGCACCCAACTACGAAAGCACGAAGAACAGATGTCCTATTCACTAGACTGAGAATAGGACACACATTTGACACTCATAACTTTCTCGTGACTGGTAACGAGCCTTCAACCTGTTGTAGCTGTGGCGACCGGCTGACCGTCCTCCACATCTTCCTGCAGTGCCGGGAAGGCCAAAGAGACAGGAGGAAACATTTCCCTTTTGCATGCCGCCATTGCATTCCCTGCATACGACTGTGTTTCTTGGTGAGGAACCGCTTTTTAAGACCAAATCAGTCCTCGCCTTTTTGAAAGATGCTATGATCCATGTCACAAGCCCACTAATTTCGTAGCGCATCCTCTTTCCAGAGGATGCCGCTACGATAGTTTTCTTTGTATAGCACATGCCTCCAGGCCCTTGGCTTTCAAGGGCTTTAGTGAGGCAGTAGTGCTCTAGACAATTTTAGCACCTCACATATTTTATATATTGCATCATTCTTTCTCTATGCATTCTATGTTCATAGTACATGCCAGTTGTCATTCCCATAATGTTACTACACGTAGATTTCATGGAATTTACATCAACTCTTTTAGGCCCTTTACACCCACGTCACATTAAGTTCATAGAACCCATCATTCCACTGCGAACTCATTAACACTAGCGTGGCGCTCTTTGGCCACACCTGGCCCTTGCGCCATTAAACATCAAATATTCATTCATTCATTAAGCTCATGAATTGTGATGGCTTCTTCAGATAAATAATTTCTAACGAAATTTGTTTTCCAGAAAGTGTGAAACCATAGGTTTCGAGAATTTGCTACATGGACACAGAATAACGCAGCACATAGTGTACTCACTCACCTTGCATGACAGATTTCCAAAAACAACTGTTTTCTTTCAAGAATTTGCTGCCCAAGCGTGTCAAATGGCAGCCTTCGAGCTACCACACCATGAGCAATGGAGCTAGGCAGCTGTACTCTTCGTTCACGGTGCCACATGGATATTAATTTTGAGTAAAACAGGCAACGGATCCTAACAATCGTGAAAAGTGCGATCGAGAGGCTGTATCTTCGTACATAAATGTTCATAGCGGAAAGCAGAATCTATAGTGCTGCATTTCCGACTGAATAACAACAGTTGGCGACGTGCGAGGTGATGGAGTCCCAGCAGTATATTAAGCACACTGAGGACAACCCCATTTTTATGCAACGTACTAATTGCGGCAGCAAAAACGCTGGTGAGCAGGCCGGAATAATTTTTAAAAAATGCAGCATTAGGGGATGCTTTGATACGAGAAACAACACTGTTCTTTGTCGAAACAAAGTTCTTTCGGCCAATGTTATGCAGCTACTGCTTCCTGCGCAAGCCATCGCGCTTCCCTTGTGGTATCATAAAATTGCACGACCATTTTCACGCTTCTTGCTGCAGTTATATGCGCAACAGCACTGCATAGCGCTAGCGCAGAGAGAAGGAAACACAGCGTACAACGTTCGCTACACCGAGCTAAAGCGCTGAGCAAAGCCGAGGAGAAAAATTGCGCGGACGAAAAGGAATTAATGCAAGCAAAACGCAAGATCCACGCCTTTCCAATGGCAACGGTAGCGAGACCAATCGTCGTGCAGAAAAACGGGCGCAAGACCGCTTCCCGTGAGGGAGGGCGGGGGGGTGGGGCGAGGAGGTCGCGCGAGTCGCGCGGTGGCGGCAAATTTTAAAGAGTGGCGATACTTTCAAATTATCAAGGGACTTTATGCGCGCCGTGATTGCAGCGCTTCCAAACGTTCTGCGTACAAACAAACATAGCATTTACTGTCATTACTGTCCTGAACCACCGCGGCAGAAGCACATCGCTGGCCTAAATTGCACAGCCAACGATCGAGCGGCCGTGACCAACGCATGCGTCCCTGCCTTGCGGCCTTTGAGGCGGCAGCACACCATGGACGTCAGACTCCGGAGTTTTGCAAGACGCGTAGCGCCACCTGCCGGTGCGAAGAGGCAGTAATTGAGTAGTGCGAAGCCTGACTCCCTTGCTAAATGCAGCAAGCGACTGCGAAACGACGATTTAACTAGATTTTGGTCTATAGACCAGAATACGCTAGCCTCGCGCCCAGACTATTTGAACGCATACTCTCGCACCCGGATTGCCCGGTCGACCGGCGCGATTTTGTTCTGGGCTGCCAAAGTGTGTTCGCCGGCGACCAGCAGACATGGCTAGCGCTAGCTCTAGGACTCCAAGGTGCGGAAATGTGCCCGTTCACGCGGATCCTAAGTACAAGAAGTCATCTGGGCATCGTTGCGTCGTATTTGGATGCCAAAATAACCAGCGGAAAAGGAGCAGGTTGGTTAGCGCTGTTTGCGAAGTGCACAATACAAGTAGGGAATCGTGCCGGTGCGGTGTTTTCAGCCTGCACCGATTTCCATCCGCAACGAAGAATGACAAGCTGCGCCACCGGTGGATAGCTGCAGTGAATAGGAAGAACTACCAACCCAGTGAAAATGCACGAGTGAGTATTCGATCTGTGTATATTTTGGTGCCACGTTCAACTTTGCCCCCTACGAACGTAATATGTGTAACACGCAGGTTTGCTCTGAGCACTTTCTGGAAAAGCCCACTGAGCAGAATCCCGCGCCGGTGCTTCGCCTTGGCTATAACAAGAAGGCAAGCCTTTTCGTGTTTTCATTCAGGCAGAGCTCCCGACGGTTAAGCGGTACACTTGAGTTTGCGGTTAGTGATACTCTCAGCTGGTGCACGGCATGACCATTAAGCGTGAACGATAAGTTGTAGGCGATAGTATGTTGCCCTGCTGGTGGCTGGTGAGCGTTATTGCTAATGAAAGTAAACCGAAGTCTGCTCGTCACGTAGCATGCGTCCACAAAAACGTAAACGACGACTGCTCGTCGACGAAGGCGTTCTTGCAGCGCGCCTGTCTTTACGAGCAGGTGTTGCAGGTGTCATTCGTAACGAATTCACTTGAGCCTCCTGAGCTCTAAACTGCGTGCGGGCTGTTATGCAGGGCAAAGCGCAAAATTTTTCCGTTCATAAGGCGAGGAAAATAAGGTGCTTAATTATTGTTGTATATTGTAACAAAATTTTGCTCGTTCTCACCAGCTTTTTTTTTCTTTTTTTTACTGTTTTCTTTTCTAAGGGAGCGCTAACAATCCGATATGGCCTCGCACAAACGAAACAGGTCTGAAACCAGGTAGCTGCAGTTGGTGGGGCTAATTTTTTGGAATGCAGGTGCGGTTGTTGTCTTGTATCAAAGGCTTCCCTGATGATGCAGCTTTAAGTAGGGGTGGTAATTTTATGTGCCCTGTCATGGTTTGTGCAACTGTACAACACCTGCATCCGTCATGCTCGCCCTGTTATACGGGCTTTGACTGCACATGTAGTTGAACATTATAACTACTGTAGTTCCTCATTTTCCAATGAGTGCAGGTTTAGCATCATATGCTGCTTGTTCGAGTGCTGTAAGCTTGTGTTCTGAATGTTGTACTCTTAAGTGGTTGCACGATACAATTGGCCTAGTGCATTTTCTATTTCATTTTGCGAGGACTTTATATCTTCGCAACAGTGATGGCGTGGGAAAGAACTACAGCCCTTCTTAGTCTACATCTATTTTGTTTTCAATGTGCAGGTCGTGAAGGGCTGGCGTCTGCTAATCAGGCAGTCAAACGACCTCGCCAGTTGGTTGCCAAACGCGGCCAACTCAGTAGTGACCATGACAAACAAGACCAAACTGAAAGTGCAGAGGACAATGTTCTGCGTTCTTTAATAATATATGTCACCAACACAGTGCTGTAAAATCCTTCACAGGTTACGTGCTTACGTGGTTACCCGATGTATTCGCTTCTGCAGTCTGCACATCACTGTGTGGCCATTGCGGACTTGCATGAGGTCTTGAAGTTTGATTGAATCGAGACAGCCAAAATGACAGGCTAGAAAAAATGCGAAACACGCCTTCCGCCCAGCTAAAAAGCCCAAGTTTCGCCTTCGCGCCGGGTCGCATCTCCCGGCGTGGCAGCCCAGGCCTGCTACTTCGCGGCGCTTGGGATAGATGGCGCGACCGGCACTCATCAATATGGCGGCGCCCTTTGAATTCACGGTGTTCTGGTGTATATGGCGAGTGTTTTGCGCATTTAGCACCCAGACAGAGAGCTATGAATTTCTACGCTAGTCGGACGCGCCGCCGAACTGCCTTTATGGCAGTTCGGCGCGTCTTACGTCTACTGTCTACGTCACTCTACGTCTACGTCTACTGTCCACGTCTTCGTCTACCGTCTACTGCTACGTCTACTGTCTATGTAAGACGCGTCTACGCGTCTTACGCGTCCAGCGCTTGCTGGCTCACTCATCAGACTGATGGCGGAAACGACGGCAACCGCGATACCTCCGGGCGCTACAAAGAAACGCCGCAATAGACGCTACTGTCGTGTTGTGAATTGCCATGAACGTGAAGGACGAAATAACAACGTTCAGTTTTACCGATTTCCATCGCGATCGTATGAAGGGGAAATGCGAGAGCGCTGGATACGGGCCCTTCAACCTGTTGGGTAATCGGATTACTTGCATTCCTCACAACACAGCGCTCGCACGAGAAAGTGCGACAATTTTGTTCTTCTGTAATTGTGTTGCGTAACCCTGACGGGGGACCGTGGTAACCAAGCGAAAACTCAAGAATCTGCAGCCGCCACTTCGTTGGTAACAGAAAGAACAACGTTACGAACCATCCTGCTTATGTGCCATCGATATCTCCGCCTTTTAACAGCTCCGCTTAACTCAACAAGTGGAACAGAGAGATTTGGCAGGTCAGTTTAACCAAACATTTTGGTTCGTTTATGAATTCAAAATCCTGTTCTAGAGCATCGTTGTATCGCGAGCTCATTTCTACTTTCGGTATTTTGTATGTCCTGCGCCGATACAACAAGCACGCTTCGCAATGTGCTGAGCCTGCTCGACTGCGTTTTTCAAATGTGAGCAATAAAATTGCTGTAGAAACACTGGATGAGTGATTGCGAAATAACGCACGCGTCTAAAGAAAAAGGCGTCGCGTTTATTTACATTTATTTGTGCGCGATTGTTGCTCGAAGCGTCTGCAAAGAGATCAAATTAAGGTACTGAGCGATGCTGTAGCCCCTGTGAGAAAGATGCAATGCGTAGGCACTGTAGGAAGCTTACTTTCGCTATGGTCGCACGCTGTTTGCTGCCTTGGAAAACGTTTTCTGTTTGTTGCCCTGGAAAAGGCTATGAAAGGATTTACTCTCTCTAAATAATTGCGAGACAAAACATTACGATAAAATACATAAAAATATAGGAGATGCATAATAAGTCTTGTGTTCAGGACATATTCAATATGAACCAAATTGAAATGCTTATATTTTTATGCTGATATGCCTATGGACAAACCTGATGCTCTCTGTACTTGCGAGTTGCAGCACGCCGAAATAACATTTAATTGCGACTTTATTTTATATTGCACACGTACTTCGCCCTGCTGAGCTTCCTTTCCGAAGCGTGGATGGGCGGAAGAAGCTTTCCAGGACCTTGATTTTTAGGAAACTGTGCCTCTACACAAACGAAAGAGAAGGGTCCATTGTGGCCTATGCACCTTCGCTTGCGGACAGCTCTCCTTGCACTACTCAGTTCGCGCCAAGGCTCCGGTGGGTGGTGATGGGTGACAGGAGGCCACGCTGGAGATAGTCGATAAATACAAGTACCTTGGGGTGTGGATAAATAATGGCATTGAGTATCTGACAGAGTACGAAAAATATCTAACGACTAAAGGTAACAGAAGTGCAGCGATTATGAAGAGTAGGGCAGTAGGGCACACACTCGGCAGCAGTGGCTTCACTCGGTCTTGCTGCTCCGATTCTGAGCAAGCATCATCTTTCTTCACAGGAACTGACGCGTCACATACCAGGAAAGAGCCCGGCGCACCCCGTGACCTAGAAGACTGCCATTGGCTCCAAGAAAGAACCAACTGCTTACGTCAGCGCAAGCTTCTACAAAAGGACGCTGCCATCCTACAGGCACCCGCACACACTCGGCAGCAGTGGCTTCACTCGGTCTTGCTGCTCCGATTCTGAGCAAGCATCATCTTTCTTCACAGGTTGGTTGTTTTTCAACTTGTACTCGTATGGTCTAGTGCTACCACTGCTGCCGAGTGATCGTGTTTTTTTCGACGTGACAACTAAATCATGTCGGACTGTCTTGTTTGCCACAAACCGCTTCACGACGATGAGCCATACTTATCATGCTGTGAATGTGATTTTGGTTATCATGCGGGCACTTGCTTGGGAGTAACATTAAGCACGTACCGAAAAAAATCCGAAACCGCCTTGAAATCTTGGAAGTGCGTTACATGCAAAACAGGCAGGACCAGAAGCAGTCCGAGCACAGCAAATGACGACGAAGGACCAGAATTGAACCTAAAAAACGAAATATCAGAAATAAACCGCAAGCTTGCTGTGCTGCTTGAAATGAAAGTCAAGATAGACGCTCTGGAAGAAATAAAAGAAACGGTGACAAGCGTTGAACAGGCAATACAGGAAATGGCTACAAAATATGATGAGGTCATCCTTGAGATGAAGCAGCAAAGCTCAGACATTGCAGGCCTTCGAAAGCGTGTGGAAAAACTTGAGATCACGGTAAAAGAGCAAGAAATCGACAAACTTATAGGAAAGACTTGAATGACATCGATCAGTACGGCAGACGCCTGAATTTGGAAGTGCATGGTCTGCCGCATCATGTCAACGAGAACTTGCTAGAAAAGTTGAACTGCTTAGCGGTTGATCTCGAGCTTCCAAAACTTTCAAAAGAGGACATTGAAGCCGTCCACCGCATTCCGTTGAAAGTCAGGGCTGGCTCAATTGACGATGAAAAGGAAACAATCGGTACGGAAAAATCAGAAAAAGTCCCACCTATCCTGGTTCGCTTCACATCTCGCGTGACCAGAGATGCTTGGCTCGGGAAAAAAACGCAACTGAGAAAGTCAAAATCAAAAATTTACCTGAATGAAAACCTCACAGCACAGAACAAAAAGCTTTTCTGGCATATGAAGACGCGGGCGGCTGAAAAAGAGTACAAGTTCGCCTGGCACAAGAATGGAAAATTCTTCGTGCGTCGTGGTCCTCGTGATCGAGTCATTAGGGTTATCACAATGGATGACCTTGACAGAATAAGATAATCTAGAAGTATGGCTTTTTATGCGCATTCTTCAAGATGGCGATCCCTTTTCAGGGAAGCAAGTACAACGACAAGCTTTCCTTCAGACAGAGCAGAGAGTTACGTGATAGAAACCAGATGTCTTTGTTTCATTTGAACGCCCAAAGTTTAAAAAGCAAACACGAATCTGTCTGCATGCTTCTACATGAAATACAGCATGAATTTGATATTTTAGCGTTCTCTGAGACTTGGTTCCGCGACGAATACGACGCTGTACACTTCTCAGGCTATAAGTGTTCTTCACTGTCCCGAAAACATAAGAAAGGGGGTGGTGTCGCTATTTATGTAAAACACGATCTATGCTTTGATGTAATTTCTGAGTTTTCTGTAATACACGAGCACTATGAATCCCTCATGATCAAGTGTGCGAACACTATATTTGTGGTTATTTATAGGCCTCCATCCGGTGCTGTATCCATCTTATTAGATTTCATTGAATGTATGTTGGATTTTTGTACACAGCTTGGCACTCCCCTCATTGTAATGGGTGATTTTAATATTAACCTGCTTTCAATGGACCGATCCAAACAAGCGTTTCTGGATGTTTTTTTTTTCGTTTAGCTATGAAAATGTTATTAATGTTCCAACCAGGGTAACGAACAATTCCGGAAGCCTACTTGACTTGTGTTTTACAACGCGATTAATTGGATTAGTGTCGGGTGTCCTCATCTCTGATGTAAGCGATCACATGCCTATTTTCCTGTTTTTTACACGTGAGACGAAAGTGCACCAACAGCGCAAAAATAACACACACTCACAGTACAGATTGATAACCAAGAACACGATTGCTGATTTTGAAGCGTCAGTCAGCAAAGTGGAATGGTCCGAATTATACGCATTGACGGATCCTGTCAAGGCATTCACTCACTTTCTCGGCGTAATCAAAAACCTTTATCACAAAGCTTTCCCTCTAAGAGAAGCTACAAGAAGCAAGAAATGCAGGAAACCGTGGGTTGACACCACCCATCTAAAACGCATAAAGGAACGTGATAGACTATTCGCTACTTTTATAAAGACAAGGCAACCAGAGTACTTAATGAACTACAAGAAGATCAGGAATAAATTGGGCCGTGATATAAAGCTGGCAAGAGAGAGGTACTATGAGAATAAGTTCACTCATATTCTTAATGATCCCAAAAAACTTTGGAAAACATTGAATGATCTGCTTCCGCACAGCGACCGTAATCCTGTTTTTGAAATTATGGATAAAGGCGTATCTTTCACAGGGACTGCGCTGGCCGATAAGTTTAATCAGCATTTCTTACAATGTGGCGCGTCTGATGCGTTTGATGCTGATAGCCCAGGGGACAGGTCTTATATTCCATGTATTATGAGCAGATCGCTATTTCTTGCACCAACAGATGAAGCTGAAATAAGTAGCTTATTTCTAAAGTTAAAGAATTCCACAGCATGTGGTGTAGATGACATAAAGGCAGGACCAATAAAAGCTGTGGCGCTGCATATTTGTAAAGTGATGTCACACATATGCAATTTAATTTTGTGCACTGGCGCATTCCCCGATGAATTAAAGATTGCACGGGTATCGGTAATTTTTAAAGGGGGAGACAGGAATGACGTGAACAACTACAGACCGATTTCAGTTCTCCCAATCTTTTCCAATATAGTAGAGCAGGTCATTAACGAAAGAATTTTAAATTTCTGTACTCAAAATAATATTATAACAGAAAAGCAATACGGTTTCCGAAAACACCAATGTACTGAAATGGCGCTGCTAAAGATCAAAGAAAAAATAATAAGTAACTTTGAGGACAAGCTGTACACTATAGGAATATTTCTTGACTTTAAAAAGGCTTTCGATTCCATTAAACACGATATCTTGTTAAAAAAGTTAAGTGAGTACGGCATTAGGGGAACTGCTCTTAACCTAATAAAAATTATTTAACCAACCGACTACAGTACACATACATTTGTCATTCCAAATCGGCATTGGGTGAAATCAAATACGGTGTTCCGCAGGGGTCCATCCTAGGGCCACTTCTTTTTTTATTATACATTAATGACATCACAAACGTGCCTCTAACACCTGACATAACCATGTATGCTGATGACACTAATATCTTCTTTTCTGGTGGAAACTTGCTTACTCTCAAGGAAGAAGCAAATATTTCGCTCAGTAATCTTTCAGACTGGCTTAGAGCAAATAAATTGGAATTAAACACTAAAAAGACAAAATACATTATTTTTCGGCCTCGTAACAAAGGTATTGATGATAGCTTAGTCTTACAATTTCGTGATGATGTCATTATACGCTCTACGTGCCAGAGGTTCCTTGGTGTTACGTTTGAAGAAAACTTAAACTGGTCCAGTCATGTCGGCAACATTAAAACCAGCATTGCAAGATCCATCGGTGTTATTAATAAATTAAAACGTCTATTACCTTCTAGATTAAAAAAACAATTATACTATAGCCTAGTGCATTCGCGCCTCCAATATTGTTTATCTGTGTGGTGTACCACGACGACAACCAACATCCATAGTTTACTGACCTTACAGAAACGCATGATTCGGGTAATTGAGAATGCGCCCTATAGAAGCCACTCCGCTCCTCTTTTCAAGAAGAATTGTATTTTAACATTAGAAAACCTTATTAACAAAAAAACAGCCATTGCAATATTTAAACAGGTAAGACTCAATGAAAGCGCCTTTTTTAAAAAATACCTTCCGAACGAACATAAATACAACACAAGGCAATTAACTTACACCAAAGGCAAGATCCGTACCAATTACGGCATGCAAAAGCAGGCATTCATAGTTGCAGATTTTTTGAATCATCACCCTGGCTTACTCACTATAATAAATGAATCGCCGTCCCTAAACATTTTCAAAAAAAAAGTGAACATGTATTTGCTGTCGCTTCAGGTATGACTGTGCATTCTTTTGTACACATATCAAATTCAGTATTTCTGTTACATATTTCATGTACTTTTCATTTTTTTGTGTATGCATCCACTTTGTGTACCATGCTTACCCTGCGTGCTTGAGTGTTTTGTGCTCTGGGAATGGGTCGGGGAAGGGGACTGACACTTAGTCAGGCATTCGTGCCTTTTTGTCAGCCTCTTTGACAGAGATTATTTGTATTTTATTTCTGTCAAAATAAACATTCATTCATTCAAGTGTGGAACTACAATAGGTACGAGGTAGTACGAGGGATATGGAAGGGGGTAATAGTTCCAGGTCTGACTTTTGCCAATGCAGTTCTATGTATTAGAGCAGAGACCCGGCAACAGTTGGAAATTAGGCAACGTGGTGTGGGTAGGCTCGCTCTGGAAGCACATGGCAAACACCAAATCTTGGAGTGCAGGGGGATCTGGGATGGTCTTCTTTCGAGGGCAGAGAGGCTAGTAGCAAGGTAGCATTTGAGGAGCGATTGAGAAAAATGGGGGAAATTTGGTGGGCTAGGAAGGTTTTCAGTTACTATACACGAGGAATTTTGACACGAGGTGGAGGAAGCGAACTAGAAAATTGACAAGCAAATACTTGGGCGGTAGCGGGGGTACAAGTAAAGAATCATCTGTCAAGAAAAAGGTTAAGGAGAGAGAGAGGGCTATGTGGAGTACAGCGATGCAAACCAAATCGGCATTGGAGACATACAGGACGTTTAAGCAGGAAATAGCCAAAGAAAATATTTACGATAACTCTAAGGGAAGGTCATTGTTGTTTGAAGCCAGGACAGGTGTGCTGCGGACTAAAACGTACCGAGCCAGATACCAGGAGATAGATTTGGTGTGCGAGGCGTGTGGAGAGGAGGAGGAAATGGCTGAACACCTGATACTTGCTTGTAAACAACTTCACCCTGCAGTTGAATCTAACGGGGAACTATTCAAAGCCTTGGGTTTTAAAGACAGTGAAAGTAGAATAGACTTTGAACAGGTAGAAATAACTAAACGGATACTATATCTGATTGGTGGATAATATCAACGCAAAAGTATGCATGCATATAGAACCATTAAAGGCTAGGTGGCGCGCGCCGCCGCCGCCCGATTGAAAGGGTTGGGCCTCAATCATCCATCCATCCATCCATCCATCCATCCATCCATCCATCCATCCATCCATCCATCCATCCATCCATCCATCCATCCATCCATCCATCCATCCGTCCGTCCGTCCATCCATCCATCCATCCGTCCATCCATCCATCCATCCATCCATCCATCCGTCCATCCATCCGTCCATCCATCCGTCCATCCATCCATCCATCCGTCCATCCATCCACAGCGCCGCCTGGGCAGAGTCTGAGTTCTTATGAATAAAGAACGAGCACACCTTGCTATGGTGGCTAGAGGGGCCATAACCTTGCTGGGAATCATCCGCCTTTTTTCATAGCGCGACGGCGCATGCGCCCTGCCCTAGAGGATTAGTCGCGAAACGTTTCGGTGGGCGCGCGCCGGAAGGTCCTCCGAAAAAAAAAAAAACGCTTGGACGCGCGTGGCTGGCACGCTTCGGCCTCCGTGGCCCCAACCCACGGGCCGCCTTGCTTCCAGCTTTGATCCCCCCGCTACCCCTTGGGTGTTCTGGAGATCCTGCGCCGCCTGCCATAACTTCAGGTGCTCTCTGAGGCCTCCGTTTGCCGGTTACATGTGCCCTCCTTGAGCAATGCTTGTTTAAAAAATCCAGTCTATCGTCACGACGAAAAAAGCGGCCCGCAACTTGTACAACACCACGCCGAACCTTGCCCCTTCAGACACAGCGATCACCAAATGGGGCACCCGTGCCCACTGCCTCACCGCGCGGGCAGCCAGCGGCGGAGCATAGAATAAAGAAACTGGCGGAGCGTAACAATGCCGGCATGTTAGGAGACAAACGCATACAACATGCGCTAAGAAACCTCCATCGTAGTGCCTAGGCAGAGTCACATCTATGGTCATGTATTCATGGAGCAAAAGCCCCAGATTTTCTCTCTCACGCCCGCTCTTACTCACGCCGGCGCACAAACGGCTGGCGATCCCTCAAATGAACATCTCGTGCAAGCCAGCGTGTTGAGACGATTGGCGCGTTTCAATTTGGCCACCTCGACAGGTTGAGCCGCTGCAATTAGTAGCGATTAGAAAAGTATAAATCGCTTGAAAATTTAGGACAATAAAGACAGCTGTAAGAAAAAAAGAGAAAAATTTGAGGACGCTTAAGCCTCGCCTTCAAGTGTGGAACGCGATAGCGTTCCCGTCGACCCGCCAAGGGGTGTAAGACAATGGGCTACGGCGCAGTGATCACTTACGAGGCGCCCCGCATCGGACGCGGTGAGCGTCGAGCAACGGAGCGTTCGGCGCGTTAACGAAACGTTCGCCTGAGCAAGCGAAACGAACCAAAGAACTCGGCGTCTCGGAGCCCCGGGGAAACGATGCACGCCAGCCAAACGTCGTGATCGGCACGGGCAGAGAGATAGACAGATAGTGATCTAAAGAATGGAAGGACGCTTGATTCTGCAACCCGTGAGGGAGCAAGGAGAAACGTCGTTAGGGGAGAGGGAGTCCGGGACGCGAGGCGCCTCGCACCTGTTCCCGCACAACCCCAATGCGAGCGTGGCGTGCCACCTGTCGGGGTAGCGCCGTACATTGAGAGGAGGGGGTCTTCTGTGTTTGCCGGAAGCTGGGACAACACACCGTCTGTCTTTGCAAATTTACAATGGACCGTGTCTCCTTCGAAATATTTGGGGGTGCCGCTTGAGCTTTACGAGAGTGCCGCGCAGTAATGGGAGGATGAGACGTCGTGCGTAAAAGAGAAAACCGGAGGATGGCAAGGTCTTGATTTGTCAATGTTTGCAAGGGCAACTGTTTGTAATTTGTTTTTAATTGCCAAAGTGTGGTATGTCCTCCAATTTTTGTCGATGACCCGTGTGAATGTACAGAAAATACACAGAGTATTTGCTGTTTTTATCTGGGGCTCCACATGGGAAAGGGTCAGCCGTACCAACTTGTTTCGTCCTGTTCGAGATGGTGGTCTTGGATTGTCGCATTTGTTCTTACGACAGATTGTTTCTCGTTTTGTCTTCTTACGAGATCAAAGTGATTAATTCTTGCGTACGATGATCCAGATCCGTTTGAAAAGCGTTTTGCCTGAATTTATTGTGTCTAGTGCACAGCCTGTAAACTATCGGCTTAAAGGCTACTTGCGAGAGGTAGTCGACTCCCTTCGAATACTAAAAGCTCGGTTTTCCCTTCAGTAACTGAGCACAGTAACAAGAAAGAAACTTTACAAGGATTTAGTTGAAGTTATGATGCCAGTGCCATTGTACCGAATGAAATACTATGAAGGCCCAGGACAAGATGTTTTAAAAAGAGTTAAAAGGATGCCAGTGAAAGCAAGCGTAAAGTCGTTCTTCTTTAAATTGCATACATCTACCCTTCCGGTCAAAACATGGATAGCCGACAAAGGAATATTTGTACCATGGACGACAAACTGTGCGCTGTGTAACAAGCCGGAGACCTTTGAGCACGCCTTCATTGAGTGCTGGGATGCAATTTTTTATTGGGACGTCTTGCAAAGAACTCTTAAAAAGGAACTGCCGATAACAGCACAGGGTATACGTTTCCTGCCGGTAGACAGCCATCAGGGCTTTCCGTACGACATGATAATGCTCCTGGGCCTCCATGGTCTTTGGAAGACACGGATGGCGGTAACGCACGCCGATGTGAATGCGCACTCAGCACGAGAAAATTTTGTTGAAAGCATTATTTTCATACGTGCGATATATCGTGTACAGGCAGATCCACCTGACTGGTTGGGTATTCTTGATGAATTAGTGAATTTCAAGAAATTTTAGCTTGTCACGTTGGTCCAAGTAGGCCAACGTATTTTTATGTATGTATGTCATTTTGTGAATAAAGAAAAAAAAACTGGTGGCTGAGTGGTAGAGTCTCCGTCTCACACTCCGGAGACCCTGGTTCGATTCCCACCCAGCCCATCTTGCAAGTTGTTTTTTATTCATGAAGTGCCTGCCGGGATTTATCGCTCACGGCCAACGCCGCGGACGCCGACACCGGATTTTCTGCGACACGAGCTCCTTAACGCTGTCGCGTTAAAAACGTCTGAATCCACGAGCACGAACATGAACGATCGCAATGCCAGAGTTCCGTGGAGGAAGAAAAAAGTTAGGAGAGAGCATTACGTCACGCAGCCAGCCCTAGCAAGCGAACGTTCCATGAAGCCTATTAGCGGCGAGAATTTCGAGTGGCGCCCTCTCGCGAGGGACGTCACGGCCAGGTAGCCGCTCGCTCCGGCTCTTTCTGCTGCCATGCCTGAACCGCAGTTTCTTCTTCAAAACCGCGTGAATCGAGAAAATTTGCGACTTGGATATCGCAAGCTATGTAGCGCTGAAGGGGTCTACTGTTCCTGCGGTGCATATATGCGCTTTGTCTGTCCTTAAATGTTGCTTAAAAAGAATGTCTGCAAGCTCAACACGCGAAGTTATGTATGATGCTCCTCTAAACATTTAACATTCTCTTAGTACTTAGCTGTGAGAGACATCGCATTTTATATGGAAGGGAACCTTGAGGTTTGGTGTCAACATTATAAAATCGTGTTAGAAGGAAGCTTTCATTATGATTCTTATTATCTGGCGAGTTATAGTCAAACGTGGCAACTGTATTAAGGCCTAAAAGGAATAATGAGGCGCGCATTATTTTGTGAGAAGGTTTGGTACTACTTTCACCGCGTTCTCTGAAACGGGCACCCAGAAACGCGTTGGCTGTTCACACGACGGCGCATCGTATATTGTATATATATATACTTAACGAATACCATAACATCAATCCCATGAAAGAAAATTTCGTGGTTAAAATCGAGAACCAATCAACTGCAAGTGATGGATAGTGCCATAGTGGCTCTCGCTAGCTTTCATCGACGCCATGGCACACCCCTCCCCCAACGGAAGCAACCGACTGTCTTTGTGGCGAGGCACGCATTGTTCGCGAAACCAAGCCGTTCACTACAACTTCCCATTGAAACCATGAAGTAGCTCTTTACAGCGCCTTATTACAATGCCTGTAGTATACTCGAGACCCTACAGCGCAGCTTAGGCTCCCTTGAAATTGAAAATTCAAGCACATTCTGCCTCACCATGTCTCGATCCTGCGTTGTTTAATTATACAAACTTAAAATTATTCGCTTCGTCAGTACGTACAAGAAAATCTCGCATACCTGCCTCATAAGAAGACACCACAAGCGTCCCACGAGTTCACTTCACTTTTGACCTCCACTGGGGAACAATGATATCTTCATGTCATCATCATCATCATCAGCCTGGTTACGCCCACTGCAGGGCAAAGGCCTCTCCCATACTTCTCCAGCTACCCCGGTCATGTACTAGTTGTGGCCATGTTGTCCCTGCAAACCTCATCCGCCTCATCCGCCCACCTAACTTTCTGGCTCCCTCTGCTACGCTTCCCTTCCCTTGGAATCCATTCTGTAGCCCTTAATGACCATCGGTTATCTTCCCTCCTCATTACGTGTCCTGCCCATGCCCATTTATTTTTCTTGATTTCAACAAAGATATCATTCACTCGCGTTTGTTCCCTCACCCAATCTGCTCTTTTCTTATCCCTTTACGTTACCCCTATCATTCTTCTTTCCATAGCTCGTTGCGTCGTCCTCAATTTAAGTAGAACCCTTTTCGTAAGCAGCCAGGTTTCTGCCCGGTACGTGAGTACTGGTAAGATACAGCTGTTATAAACTTTTCTCTTGAGGGATAATGGCAACCTGCTGTTCATGATCTGAGAATGCCTGCCAAACTCACCCCAACGCATTCCTATTCTGATTATTTCAGTCTCATGATCCGGATCCGCAGTCACTAACTGTCCTAAGTAGATGTATTCCCTTACCACTTGCAGTGCCTCACTACCTATCGTAAACTGCTGTTCTCTTCCGAGACTGTCAAACATTACTTTAGTTTTCTGCAGATTAATTTTTAGACCCACCCTCCGGCTTTGCCTCTCCAGGTCAGTGAGCATGCATTGCAGTTGGTCCCCGGAGTTACTAAGCAAGGCAACATAATCAGCGAATCGCAAGTTACTAAGGTATTCTCCATTAACTCTTATCCCCAATTCTTCCCAATCCAGGTCTCTGAATACCTCCTGTAAACACGCTGTGAATAGCGTTGGAGAGATCGTATCTCCCTGCCTGACGCCTTTCTTCATGGGGATTTTGTTGCTTTCTTTATGGAGGACTACGGTAGCTGTGGAGCCGCTATAGATATCTTTCAGTATTTTTACATACGGCTCGTCTACACCTTGATTCCGCAATGCCTCCATGACTGCTGAGGTTTCGACTGAATCAAATGCTTTCTCATAATCAATGAAAGCTATATATAAAGGTTGGTTATATTCCGCACATTCTTCTATCACCTGATTGATAGTGTGAATATGGTCTATTGTTGAGTGGCCTTTACGGAATCCTGCCTGGTCCTTTGGTTGACGGAAGTCTAATGTGTTTCTGATTCTATTTGCAATTACCTTAGTAAATACTTTGTAGGCAACGGACAGTGAGCTGATCGGTCTATAATTTTTTAAGTCTTTGGCGTCCCCCTTTCTTATGGATTAGGATTATGTTAGCGTTTTTCCAAGATTCCGGTACGCTCGAAGTCATGAGGCATTGCGTATACAGGGTGGCCAGTTTCTCTAGAACAATCTTCCCACCATCCTTCAGCAAGTATGCTGTTACCTGATCCTCTCCAGCTGCCTTCCCATTTGCATAGCTCCCAAAGCTTTCTTTACTTCTTCCGGCGTTACCTGTGGGATTTCGAATTCCTCTAGACTATTCTCTCTTCCATTATCGTCGTGGGTGCCACTGGTACTGTATAAATCTCTATAGAACTCCTCAGCCACTTGAACTATCTCATCCATATTAGCAATGATATTGCCGGCTTTGTCTCTTAACGCATACATCTGATTCTTGCCAATTCCTAGCTTCTTCTTCACTCCTTTTCGGCTTCCTCCGTTCCTGAGAGCATGTTCAATTCTATCCATATTATACTTCCTTATGTCTGCTGTCTTGCGCTTGTTGATTAACTTGGAAAGTTCTGCCAGTTCTATTCTAGCTGTAGGGTTAGAGGCTTTCATACATTGGCGTTTCTTGATCAGATCTTTCGTCTCCTGCGATAGCTTACTGGTATCCTGTCTAACGGAGTTGCCACTGACTTCTATTGCACACTCCTTGATGATGCCTGCAAGATTGTCGTTCACTGCTTCAACACTAAGGTTAAAGCCGAATACCTGTTCTGTAGCTTGATCTGGAACTCCTCTATTTTCCCTCTTACCGCTAACTCATTGATCGGCTTCTTATGTACCAGTTTCTTCCGTACCCTCCTCAGGTCTAGGCTAATTCGAGTTCTTACCATCCTATGGTCACTGCAGCGCACCTTGCTATGCTTCATGTGCCACACTACTAATGTGCCACACTACTAATGAATGAGGCTTCGGCTTCTTGGTGGCTGCAACCAAACGGTACAAAAGGCATATTTCACTCAAATATTAGGCCCGATCAACTTGTGTCAGTTTTCCAAAGAGGTTCATCATGTCTGTTTCTCAAGCAAGTAGCACCAGTAAATTGCTCAAGTGAGCTGAACGTGTAGCATGGAAAGGGAGTAAATATTCGTACATATTCCTTTCCGTATGCTGCAAAGAGCTGTAGGCCTCAATCATCTTTGCTTCAAGTTACCCCCACCTAAGTTTAACCGGTGCAGAACGGCCTTTTGAGATGCAGTTAAAAACGCAAGTGGTGCTGGCAGAATCTAAACTGCAGTGTTAGTTAAGTCTTCGTGTTACTGCCGGCCGTTTCTGAGAAGAAATATAACAATTCGATATTATACCATGAACTACTCGTCGTCAGCAAACATGTTTTAGTGGTTTAAAATCAAAATAAATGTTGTACAAGTCATATACATAGTATGCACGTACGTCATTAGAGGGCTTTAGAATAGGGGCCCCAATATTTCGGGGCCCCAAAGAGCTTTGCGGGTGTTAGCGTTGGGGCACGCAGGAGCGAAGAGTTTCAGAATAGGGCTTTGCGTTTGCGGATAGCGTCTTGCCCTGACAGCGCCACTACGGCGTCTAAGAAAAACGATTAAAAATAATTAAATAAAATATACCATTTTATGATATGAATAGTAATATTGACTTGCGTGTATTCGCGTTTAAATACAATTTAGAGGTTATTCATCAAGCAGTGAACAATTAGTTGTGCTTACTTTTGAGCAACATATGTTCATATTGTCACGTGGTGGTGACGTTAAGAACACAGTAGCAATACTGTGATAGACAAAACTAACTTTTATTGGGCGAACCTGTGCCCACAAAACAGGCTACACTTATAGCACAACGATAGCGGCGAACACGGTCGGCGATCGTCGAAAATCTGATGAGCGGTTCAAGCGCGTCGGCTTTTATACACAATCGTCGAATGTTACAGACTAATCGTTGGGACCCGCGTGCCTTCCATAAAGGTCTACATCATTCGCGTCAGGCGAATAAATCAGATAACACAAGGTTCGGCAACAACATACTGCGGATAGAAGCATCGATAACTTTCCAGAAACTTCGGATACATGCAAGCGCGTCCCGCGCTGTGCAATAAGATTTGTTAGGCGGTGAAACCTGGTCGCCCGATAAATATAAATACATGTGTCAATACCCCCCTCTTAAAAAGCATCGTCCCGATGCTACAAAGAGAGCGAAACACAAAGGGACACTTATTAAACATAAGTAACAAAACAACGAAAAGAAATAAAGTCCAAAGGTCAGTTACGCGAAGTCCCAAAGTTCGTCAACGCTGGTGGTACGGCTTGAGCCGCACAACGTGGACAATTTCAGGTCGTGAGCGGCGCCGCTGTGACAGCGAAATGCCGTCTGGCACGACCTCGTAGTCCAGTGCACCAATACGTCGGATGATGTTGTACGGTCCAAAATGGCGACGCAAAAGCTTCTCGCTCAGTCCTCGTCGGCGTATAGGGGTCCAAACCCAAACACGGTCACCGGGCTGGTACTCGACAAAGCGTCGTCGGAGGTTGTAGTGTCGGCTGTCGGTCCTCTGCTGGTTCTTGATCCGCAGGCGGGCGAGCTGTCGGGCTTCTTCGGCGCGCTGGAGATAGCTAGCGACGTCGAGATTTTCCTCCTCAGTGACTTGGGGCAGCGTCGTCGTCGAGCGTCGTCGTCGGATTCCTGCCGTAAACCAGCTTAAACGGCGTGATCTGTGTTGTTTCTTGCACCGCCGTGTTGTAAGCGAATGTTACGTACGGCAGGACGGCATCCCACGTCTTGTGTTCGACGTCCACGTACATCGCTAGCATGTCGGCGAGGGTCTTATTCAGCCGCTCCGTAAGACCATTCGTCTGCGGGTGGTAGGCCGTTGTCCTCCTGTGCCTTGTTTGACTGTAGTTCAGAATGGCTTGGGTGAGCTCCGCTGTAAAGGCCGTTCCTCTGTCGGTGATGAGGACTTCGGGGGCACCATGTCGCAGCAGGATGTTTTCGACAAAGAATTTCGCCACTTCGGCTGCGCTACCTTTCGGCAGTGCTTTAGTTTCAGCGAAGCGGGTGAGGTAGTCCGTCGCCACGACGATCCACTTATTTCCGGTTGTTGACGTCGGAAAGGGTCCCAACAAGTCCATCCCGATCTGCTGGAATGGTCGGCAAGGAGGCTCGATTGGCTGTAGTAATCCGGCTAGCCTTGTCGGCGGTGTCTTGCGTCGCTGACAGTCTCGGCATGTTCTGACATAACGGGCGACGTCGGCGGTCAGGTGCGGCCAATAATACTTTTCTTGTATCCTTGATAGTGTCCGGGAAAATCCTAGGTGTCCAGCGGTCGGATCGTCATGTAGGGCGTGCAATACTTCTGGACGAAGTCCTGACGGGACAACAAGAAGGTAGTTGGCGCGGACTGGGGAGAAGTTCTTCTTCACGAGTAGATTGTTTTGAAGCGTGAAGGAAGATAATCCGCGCTTAAATGCCCTGGGGACAACGTCGGTGTGCCCTTCCAAATATTCGACGAGGCCTTTTAGCTCCGCGTCTGCCCGTTGCTGTGCAGCGAAGTCTTCCGCGCTTATCACTCCGAGGAAGGCGTCGTCATTCTCGTCGTCTTGCGGCGGCGGCTCAATGGGGGCGCGTGATAGGCAATCGGCATCGGAGTGTTTTCCTCCGGACTTGTAGGTGACAGGGATGTCGTATTCTTGTAGTCTGAGGCTCCACCGCGCGAGTCGTCCTGAAGGATCCTTTATATTCGCTAGCCAACACAACGCGTGATGGTCACTGACGACTTTGAATGGCCTGCCATAAAGATAAGGGCGAAATTTATCTCTAGCCCAAACGATGACGAGGCATTCCTTTTCGGTCGTAGAATAGTTGCCTTCCGCTTTTGACAGCGACCAGCTAGCGTAAGCTATCACCTGTTCGACTCCGTTTATCCTCTGGACTAGAACGGCACCGAGGCCTAGGCTACTGGCGTCAGTATGGATTTCTGTATCGGCGTACTCGTCGAAGTGCGCAAGTACCGGCGGCGACTGCATGCGTCGTTTGAGTTCTTCAAATGCGTCGGCCTGCGGTGTTTCCCACTTGAACTCGACATCACATTTCGTTAGATGTGTTAGCGGCTCCGCGATGCGTGAAAAGTCCTTGACAAAGCGCCTATAGTAGGCACACATGCCAAGGAACCTACGCACTGCCTTCTTGTTGATGGGTTGCGGGAACTGTGCGATTGCAGCTGTCTTTTGCGGATCTGGATGGACACCAGATTTGCTGATTACGTGGCCTAGGAACAGAAGCTCATCGTAAGCGAAGCGGCATTTTTCCGGCTTCAGAGTAAGCCCTGACGACTTGATGGCTTCTAGTACTGTCGCAAGCCGCTTGAGGTGATCGTCGAAATTCCCGGCGAAGACGACGACGTCATCCAAGTAAACGAGACAGGTCTGCCACTTCAGTCCTGCTAATACTGCGTCCATGACGCGCTGGAACGTTGCAGGCGCCGAACACAGTCCGAATGGCATAACCTTGAACTCGTAGAGGCCGTCTGGCGTGATGAAGGCGGTCTTTTCGCGATCCCTTTCGTCGACCTCTATTTGCCAGTAGCCAGACTTGAGGTCCATCGATGAGAAGTATTTAGCATTGCAGAGCCGATCCAATGCGTCGTCTATCCGTGGGAGGGGGTATACGTCTTTCTTCGTGATTTTGTTCAATCGACGATAATCGACGCAGAAACGTAGGGTTCCGTCCTTTTTCTTCACTAAAACAACTGGAGACGCCCACGGGCTTTTCGACGGCTGGATGATGTCGTCGCGCAGCATTTCGTCGACGTGGTGTCTTATAGCTTCGCGTTCTCGCGTCGAAACTCGGTAAGGGCTCTGGCGGAGTGGTCGAGCGCACTCTTCGGTTATTATGTGATGCTTTGCGACTGCTGGGGTTTGTCGAATCCTCGATGACGTCGAAAAGCAGTCTTTGTATCGTCGAAGCAGACTTCTGAGCTGTTGCTTCTTAATCACGGGGAGACTTGGATTTATGTCGAAGTCTGGCTCGGGAACTACGGTCGTTGAGGTAGATGCAACAGAATCCGAGAGGACAAACGCATCGCTGGTTTCCTGAAATTCCTCGATGTATGCGATCGTCGTGCCCTTGTTGATGTGCTTGAACTCCTGGCTGAAGTTTGTCAGCGACACTTTCGTGTTTCCTCCGTGCAGTCGAGCGATCCCTCTTGCGACGCAAATTTCCCGGTCGAGCAGTAAACGTTGGTCGCCTTCGATGACGCCTTCGACGTCAGCGGGTGTTTCGGTGCCGACCGAAATGACAATGCTGGAGTGAGGCGGGATGCTCACTTGATCTTCGAGCACCCTCAAGGCGTGGTGACTACGAGGGCTCTCCGGCGGTATTGCTTGATCTTCCGACAGCGTTATTGACTTCGACTTCAGGTCGATGATTGCGCCGTGTTGGTTCAGGAAGTCCATGCCGAGAATGACGTCTCGTGAACACTGTTGGAGGATAACGAAGGTGGCAGGGTATCCGGTCATGAACGGTAATTCTTGCCGTGCAGACTCCAGACGGCGTGATAAGGTGTCCTCCAGCGGTTCGAATTTGAGGGCCTTCCCACGTAGTCTTAACTTTCTTCACCTGGGCGGCGATGTGTCCACTCATGACGGAGTAATCAGCCCCTGTGTCGACTAACGCAGTGACTGCGTGGCCGTCGAGAAGCACGTCGAGGTCGGTGGTTCTTTGTCTGGCGTTGCAGTTAGGTCGTGGCGTCGGATCACGGCTGCGTCGTGTTGAACTGAAGTTGGAACGTCGCGTCGTCAAGTCGTCGTTCGTCGGTGTAGTCTTGCCTTCCTGACTTCGTCGGGACGGTGGCGTGTCTTTGTTATGTCGTCGAGATCGTTTCGTCGGCGGCGGAGGATCTTCGTCAGTTCGACGAACAGCAACCGCACCTCCATCGGTTGCTGCTTTTAGTTTTCCGGATATGGGCTCGCTGACCGGCCCCGGGCTGGGCCAGTGTATGGTCGGCGCTGCGGCGACAGGTAGCGGCCTGGTGATGGCGAACGGGACGGCCGTCGAGGGCTCCACTGAGTAGCGGCGAGGTAATCGGCGATGTCACGTGGGCGCTCGCCAAGCTGTGGACGCGGCGCGTTGACGGCGAAACCTCGCAGTCCCATCTCCCGGTACGGACATCGTCGGTAGACGTGACCCGCTTCTCCGCAGTGGTAGCAGAGCGGGCGGTGGTCAGGAGCACGCCAGATGTCCGTCTTCCTCGCGTAGGTGCGCTGGGCGACGGGTGGTCGTGCTGGCGGCGGCGGCGGCGGACGACGAAACTGTGGCGTGACAGGGCCCTGGCGCGGTCGCGGAGGGGGTCCTTGACGGCGTGCGACGGCGGTGTAGGTCATCGCTTGCGGCTCACGCTGCGGCGATTCAGGGGCTACTCCAAGTTGTTGTTGGAGCTCCTCACGCACGGCGTCGGCAATCGAAGCCGCTTGAGGCTGTGATGGTGGGAACAGCTTTTGTAGCTCCTCCCGCACGAGAGCTCGGATAGTCTCGCGTAGGTCGTCGGCGGCCAGTGACTGAACTCCGGCGTAGTTTGTCGAGGTCGTGCGGCGGTCGAATTGCCGGTTTCGCATCTCGAGTGTCTTCTCGATGCTGGTGGCCTCGTGAAGAAATTCGTCGACGGTCTTCGGTGGGCTTCGTACCATTCCGGCAAAAAGTTCCTCCTTCACACCACGCATCAGCAGGCGGACTTTCTTCTCCTCGGGCATTTCAGGGTCGGCGTGGCGGAAGAGACGGCTCATTTCTTCCGTGTTTATCGCGGTCGTCTCATTAGGTAGCTGCACCCGGGTTTCCAATAGCGCTTGGGCTCGTTCTCGGCGTACGACGCTTGCGAATGTCTGCAGGAAGCCGCTTCGGAAAAGTTCCCAGGTCGTTAGGGTGGCTTCTCGGTTCTCGAACCACGTCCTGGCCCCGTCTTCCAATGCGAAGAAGACATAACGCAGTTTGTCGTCGCTGTTCCAGTTGTTAAACTTAGCGACTCTCTCGTACGTCTCAAGCCAGCCTTCCGGGTCCTCGAAAGTTGAACCACGGAACGTCGGAGGCTCCCTGGGCTGCTGTAGCACGATGGGCGATGCCGGGGCTGCCATTGGGGTGGACTTGGTGGCAATCTTTCTGGTCGTCTCAGGCAAAAGTCCGTGCTCCGGGGGCAGTTAAAGACGGCGGCTTGCTCGATGGTCCGGGACTGCGTTGGTGTTGTCTTTGCGTTCCGGGCTTGGATCACGGCTTGTCTCCGGCGTCCGGTACATGGACCAAAAGCACCTCCACCAGATGTCACGTGGTGGTGACGTTAAGAACACAGTAGCAATACTGTGATAGACAAAACTAACTTTTATTGGGCGAACCTGTGCCCACAAAACAGGCTACACTTATAGCACAACGATAGCGGCGAACACGGTCGGCGATCGTCGAAAATCTGATGAGCGGTTCAAGCGCGTCGGCTTTTATACACAATCGTCGAATGTTACAGACTAATCGTTGGGACCCGCGTGCCTTCCATAAAGTTCTACATCATTCGCGTCAGGCGAATAAATCAGATAACACAAGGTTCGGCAACAACATACTGCGGATAGAAGCATCGATAACTTTCCAGAAACTTCGGATACATGCAAGCGCGTCCCGCGCTGTGCGATAAGATTTGTTAGGCGGTGAAACCTGGTCGCCCGAATAAATACACGTGTCAATATAGCATAGCATACATAGCAATATATATATATATATATATATATATAGAACTTGAGTGGTGCTACAAGGTGACAGTTTCGATCGGTGGACCGATCTTCATCAGGGTTTACAAAAAAAAAATGGCAGTTCGGCCCTGGTAGGGAAGACACCAGACCGGGTACCCGGTCGTTCTTGCATACATCAAACCGAGAGGAACAGTTGTGACAGTGATTGATTTTCGGCGCCTTGGCAGATTTACAGCGGCCTTTGGCAGCTATGCAGGGCAAGAGGAAGGCGGAGTCACGTGTATGTAGAGCAAGGAGGTAAGTGATGAAAAAAAAGAAGAAAAAAGGAAAAAGAAAGAAAACGGAAAGAAAAAGAAAAAAGCACACAGGAGGAGGGAGACGTAAGACGGAGAGGGAGCGGGGCGGGAAGTAGCGGCAGCTAGGTTCCCGTGCACCCAAGGCAAGGAGGGAGAAGGCGGTATATGCATGGGAAAGAAAGAATATATGCATGGGATTCGCAAAGCAAGTGCGCCTAATTTAGGGAGTCCAGTTAAATAACCTCCTTGTGGTCCAGTTTTTGAACGTTTAACAGACAACTGACATCAAGTCAGCACGTGCGTATTTCCAGAAGGGCAATGGGTCACTCAGAATGACCACTTCAGTGGCAGGGTCCAGGAAACTGAATTTATTGGCTTTCCGCTCGCCCCCTTGAGGCGCATGCGGAGGGGTGAGCAAGCAGTGAATAGCATGTATTCGCGTTTCCCATGCACTTTCACGGCATATCCTGGAGGCACGTCTTCCGCCTTCGGAAATTTTGACCACCTGGCGTTCTTTAATTATAGCGTTCACCTAAATCTAAGTACACGGGTGTTTTCGCATTTCGCCTCCATCAAAATGCGGCCGCCGCGGCGGGGATTCAATCCCGCGGCCTCGTGCTCAGCAGTCCAATACCGTAGCCACTGAGCAACCACGGCGGGTGAGTGGCGCCTTTGAGAAATATATTGTCGTCTAGGAAATAAGCTCCTTGATTATATTTTAACGAACGAAGACTTCTAAAAGATATATGTGAGAGGCCTGTCATAAGTATAGAAGCATAGACAACGAGAGCTAACAAACGGAAACACTGCAGAAGGCGCCCGGGGACCGCCCGAACTGAAGCAGACGACAGGCGCGAGTCCGTGCCCTGTGTCACGCGAGCGCCGCTCGCAGCGCCCCTCTAGGTCGTTCTCGGGGCTCCAGCAAATGTAGTGGTATGGTGTCTAGACACCACCACCCTGTCCAGACACCATAACCATGGTGCTCAGATGGTGGCTCAACACGTGACGTCTTGAGTTGAGATCACGGTGCAAGAATCGAGATTTGCTGAGACGTTTGGGTTCCCAGTAGTTATGCCAGTAGTTTTTATTGGGTGCGCGTTTGCTCGGCTGCCCTACCGTGGCTCTTTATGCAGAGCGGGAACACTACACTCTAAGAAGTCGAAATGCTATCATGCTGATAGCGCGCGTGTCGTTCGTTACTGGAAAGTACCCGGCTCGAAGCATTAAAGAAAGGAAACGCATGAAGGCAGATGACGATTATCGTTATGTGGCAGAAGGGGCACTCCAAAGGGTGTAAACTGTTCTTAGAGTGTAAAACCAACCTCGCACTTTGACGTGCGATCACGTGCTGGGCCGACAGATTTGGTTTCAATCGCATTGCGGTATGTTCTCTCCTATCTTTTCCTTCCTCCGTGCCTCTAGTAATTATTGTATGAAACCACCACGGAGGAAGGAAAGCGTAGGAGAGGCCCCAAAGCTACCCAAAGCTGGTTCTTTATTTTATGAGTCCCCGTACAGCATGGACGTGTTGGAGAAATTGTGGCGGAAGTCACGTGTTGTTTTTCGCAAAGATGGGACTGGACCCCGTCAACGTTGCCAGAGCGACCGCGCTCCTGAAGCTCTTGCTCACGACCTACTGAACTCCAGTTCTGCACAGATCTCCCTCCTCCAGCACGCCTGGATTAGTTCGCTCCTTTTGCCGCTAGGGAAAGAGCGTACAAGCAGAGTGGCGCTAGTTATAACCTGTTCGCTGTCGTATGCTTCCGCGATCTTTTGAGCGCTTGTCTTGCCATTTCGGCAGGCACAAAGCGCTTGTATTGGCGGTAAATGCATAAATTCACAAATATACAAAAGAAGACATATTTGCGAATGCTTTGCGTTTGAATAGTGAAACTAGAAGAGGATGAGCGGCGCAAGAAATGTAAACAACGAGCGTAGGTGGCCGCTGCAATGCTAGATCGACAGCATAAATTTTCCTTTCCTAGCCTCCTTAAGAGACTGGAAAAATTGTTTAAAAAGATTCATAGAATAATCTAGCTTTTTTAGTTTATTACAAACAGCTTAATGTCGTAGATGACATTAGGATTTACTGCTGTGTGCCGTAGTGAAAGGAAGATGATCTGGTAAAAGTATAGTAAAAGTATTCACGAGTAAGTCCTCCGTCCGATATGTGCAATAGGCTGATCGATTCTGTTTCAAGGGAAGGTGAGCATTTCTTGTTTTTAAAATCGTTGGATGTCTAGCTCAGTAGAAAGCTTGCAAAAAATTAAGCGATCCCGGTGCTTTAAAACGTGCTGCACAGCAGGCCTTAAAAATCGTGTCACGGAACTCTTCTCAAACTGTACAGCTAGCTCTTCTGCGTGGTACGGCGGCAGCATAACGGTGATGCTTAAGATACGTACGCAGTGAAGCTGTGTGCGTAATTCACTTTTTGAACTCGCGACGCATTCACGGACAACTTTTAAGAGTTAAGATGAGTGGTAAGCGTTCTGTCGTCGAACATTACGGTGGCTTCAAGTTTCTAAAGAGCGCAGACGCGAATTTTACAACGTGTACAATGGAACTGTTGTGTACGTTGCGAACTCTATACACAATGTGATTTATAATAATTTGCTTGAAAAAGGCAATATGAGCGGCTATTTAACGCTATTTTAGAGAGCAGCGGACTACACGCTCCGACATTTTTTAGGTTCGGGCAGTCAACTTTTGGAGCCAAGTGACCGATCAAAGCCTTGTGACATCAATGTCACTGTGTTAGCAAAAATCATCAACTAGAGAAGCAGTTCGTCACTCACAACACAACAGCTGCCGTACTAATTACAACGCCGCACAGCCGCCCACCGCGTAGCAGACGGATGGATGGATGTTATGAGCGTCCCCTTTGGAACGGGGTGGTTGGTTGCTCCACCAAGCCCTTGTTACTATGCTGCCTAATATCCTACCTAGGTTAACCAATAAAAAAGAAAAGAAAAAACACTATGAACAACCACGTCCAAATTTTCTGATTCCCTATTGCGAACTGTGTTTTTGTACGTCTCCGTCTTTTGTCGTTTCCCTACTTTTCTTCCCCCAATCCTCCAATCGCCTCTTACTAATGTCTATTGCGGACCTGTTTGCTTTACCACTGCTCCCGCTGAACCCAAGGGCTTCAAGGAGGCCAGTAGTGCCTAAATCGACCGCTGGGTAGACGTCTTCACATTCTAATAAAATATGCTCCGTCGTTTCCCTAGCTTTACCGCAGCAAGCACATGCTTCTTCTTCCTTCTTATATCTCGCTTTATAGGTGCATGTTCTAAGGCATCCCGATCTCGCTTCGAAAAGTAATGAGCTTCCCTTTGAGTTATCATAAATGGTTTCTTTCCTGATTTCGTTTTTTCCTCTTAAGTATAGTTACTCATGGCACGTTTCTTTTCCATTGCCGCCACCCATGAGATTAATTCAGCCTCTCTGACTTTCCGCTTGAGCTTCTTTGTTGCTGTGTTGCCCACCCACAGGCCGCATACTTGCTGGTAAGCTTCCTAGTTCTTTTCCTCCACTGTGAATCAATGTTTTGCCTGTACAGATACCTGAACACTCTCCCAGCCCATTTACTTTCTTCCATATTCCTCAGCCGTTCTTCATACTCAATTTTACTGCGAGCTTCCCTCACTTCAAAACTAGTCCAGCCCATATCACCCTGCACAGCTTCATTTGTAGTCTGCCCGTGAGCGCCCAATGCGAGGCGACCCACTGACCTTTGGTTCCAGTCGAGCCCTGATTGTACCCCTGATTTAAAGCAAACAACCGCATTTCCAAAAGTAAGTACTCGAACCATTACCCCTTTCCACATGCCTCGGAGGACCTCGTACCTATTGTATTCCCATAGCGCTCTGTGCTTCATTATGGCTGCACTTCTCTTCCCCTTTACTGTTATGGTTTTTTCCTGTGCTTCCATATATCCATTGCCTTCGTTTATCCATATACCAAGGTATTTACAGTGGCGTAGCAACAGGAGGGGCCGGGGGGCCGTGGGCCCCGGCTGCAAGGGGCCAGTGGGGGGGGGGGGGGGGGAGGGGTGTCATATACGCCTGAAGACACCGTTTCCTCCTGTTACACCCGGGGGGGGGGAGGGGGGGGTGACAGAAGACCTATGTTCCCCGGGTGCCAGACGACCTAGCTACGCCACTGGGTATTTATATTCTGTTACCCGAGGTATTTCTTGGCCGTGTATCTCCACTGTCTGTTTACTTTTTTCGTTGAATACCATAACATCTTATTTTCTAACACTAAATTTCAAACCTAAATTGTTGCCTTCCTGTCCACAGATATGAGCCAGACGTTGCAAATCACTTTGCTTGTTAGCGAGCAACACAATGTCGTCCGCATAAAATAAACCTGGGAGTTGCTGCTCTATTACTGTACCTGCCTGTTTGTATGAGAGATTAAACCCGATATTACTTCCTTCTAGCGCCCTCTCCATCCTCACCATGTACATCATAAACAGCAGCGGGGATAAAGGGCACCCCTGCCTCAGTCCCTTGTTGATTTGAACTTTCTCCGCGCTTCTCATCCCTTCCCATTCAACGCAAACGGTATTTTCTAGGTAAATCTCTCTCAAAAGCTGTAGACAATCGTTACCTAAGCCTTCCCCTTCCAGAATATCCCACAACATGTTGCGGTCTACGTTGTCGTGTGCGCCTGTATAATGGCCAAAAAGGCCACATACAACGGTCTGCTTTCTGCTTTTGATATTTCGATACACTGAGTAAGAACAAACAAGTTATCATCCAAACGCCTACCTGTTCTAAAGCCATTCTGAAGCTCTCCCAAAATGTCATTATTCTCTGCCCATGCTTGAAGCTTTAATTTGATTGTCTGCATTGCTAGCCTGTATATTGACACGTGTACTTATATTTATCGGGCGACCACGTTTCGCCGTCTAACAAATCTTATCGCACAGCACGGGACGCGCTTGCATGTATCCGAAGTTTCTGGAAAGTTATCGATGCTTCTATCCGCAGTCTGTTGTGGCCGAACCTTGTGTTATCTGATTTATTCGCCTGACGCGCATGGTGTAGAACTTTGTGGAAGGCATGCGGGTCCCGCCGATTAGTCTGGAAAATTCGATGACTACTGTATAAAAGCCGACGCGCTTGACCCGCTGATCAGATTTTCGACGATCGCCGACTGTGTTCGCCGCTATCGTTGTGCTTTAAGTGTAGCCTGTTTTGTGGGCACAGGTTCGCCCAATAAAAGCTAGTTTTGTCTTTCACAGTACTGCTACTGTGTTATTTCTTCACCGTCACTACCACGTGACAATATTACCGATGTAATGGTCAATGGTCTATACGAGTGAATTCTGTCTTTCTCCCCCTTACCTTTATAAATTAAATTCATTCTACTTTGTCGCCAACTGTCTGGTATAGGCAGGTTGCGAACGTAGTTCCCGCGCCTTCTAGGGCGCCCCTCGCGGCGGCGAGCGCGGAACCGGCAGGATACGACCGGCCCGCTTGCGTTCGGAAAGCCTGTATGTGCACTGTTTCGCGCGTAGCTGTTGCCTTTTCTGAGCAATGCCGAAGTGCAACCCGAGCTGTTGCGTAGTGGGCTGCAACAGCACGTACACCAACTCACGAGGAACAAAGTTTTACAGGTTTCCAAGCCGACCGTATGAAACAGAACGGCGTCAACACTGGATAGCGCTCGTCCGACGGCATAAGCTGTTTTATGTTCCGGCGTTATGCCAAGTGCGTTATAACGCTGAATTCTTTGCTTTTACAGCAATGATGGCAGCAACGGGATACCTACAGTCAGTGGCGTAGCTAGGTCGTCTGGCACCCGGGGCCCATAGGTCTGCTGCCCCCCCCCCCCCGCCCCGGGTTTATTGGAGGAAGGCGAGGATATCAACAATTTCCGTGTGTCTCCAGACGTATATGACCCCCCCCCCCCCCCCAACGCCCCATTGGCCCCTTGCACCCGGAGCCCCTCCTCACGCCCCCCCCCCCCTTTGCTACGCCACTGCCTGCAGTGCGTACCAGGATATGCATCAAAGTAGTTCCCACACTGTACCGCAGTAAAACTGTGGAACTCTTTACTAATCCTCTCCCATTCAAACAGCGCTAGGGCTTGCTGAGAGATTTGAGGAGGAGTTGCAGCCGGCTGAGCTGACATACACCCTTCTGCGCCCAGCATATCAACGAAGGGGCAGATGAGATCACCAAAATTTTTGACAACGTGGTTTATTGGAACCTCCTTTGCACACACTGAAAAATCGCAACATAAAAGTATATTTTCCCAGCGTAGTCAAACACAACTGGTAAGTTCATCCCATTTTTTTGTGTTTGGGGAGAGCAACGTTAGATTACCTCTGGTAGGTATTACGAGCCGTTCGTACGCCCCATGTTCTTGGATGAGATGTTTTGGATTCGTATTTGCCGTCCTGTATGTGCAGGGAAACTACAGCGGCGTCCTTGCACTTCCCTGCGATGCCAGCACGGCAATCGCAACTCCCCGCTAGGATTTGTCTGCTGTCGCCAATCTTCAAGAATCAATGTCGCCTACAATTTCATGCGTCCACACCGTAGATAACGAATTAACTTACGCTGAGCTTCACGCATCTCACTGGTGCATTATTTTTTGTTTGCGGAATAAACCTAGCAGTCACTTCCGATCAGTGCGAGTTCAACACTTCCCTCACGTCATAGACGTGCCCCACTTCAAATAGACGACTTCCTTTCTCTAAATTCCTTTCACGAAAAGAGCTATGAAGATCTTGCAATTCCCGAAACCCGGTTAAAATTAATATCGGCACGCTGTTTCGCACCATCGCTACCGTTTGACAGGACGCCAAACACGCAGCGCGGACTGCTGACGCCGTGAGTAATCCTACCACATTCGCGCAACTATTCGTCAGATGGCGCTAGGGGTCGGAAAGACAGGGCGCCGCCTAGCACTTGCAACGTGCCCATTCGTCTGTCTTTTAAAGTTTTTTCCACTGCTTTCACCAGAGCTTCCTTACTTTTTTGTCCCAGTTCATTTATCAGCCTAATGGGAACCTCGTCTAGCCCTGTGGCTGTGCGCTTAGGAATTTTCTCTTCCGCTTTCTTACAGTTAAATTTGTCAGCACCAGCTCCTTTTCCACTTGGGTCTCTTTCATGCTCTTTTTTTCATCAAGTACAACCTCGTCATTGCCTTGGAAGGATTCGGCTGTTGCGTTTCGGATGTAATTTATTGCCGCTTCTCCTTCCAGTCTGTTTTCATCTTCGTCTAGGATATGTTGTTGTATTGTTGTTGACTTCCTGCCTAATAATTTTATGTGATTCCAAAATATTCTAGGTGCGGCCTTCTTTTTCTCACGTATTTCTGACAACCAACGTTCACTGTCACCTTTTAATTTTGCTTGCACCAGTATTTGATCCATATACTTTTTCTCCCGGTATATTTCCCATTTACTGGTTACTTCATCCTGTGGCAACTGCGCCTTCTTTGCCTGCCTGTGCTCTCGAGATGCTTTCTGTCGCTCGGCGATCGCTTCTCATATCTCCTTGTTCCACCAGCTTTTCGGTTTCTTTTTTTCTTTCCAACCGACATGTTGTTTCTCTTTCCGTATTTCTGTCGTTATTACACTTAGAAGCTCACCATATTCTCACTCCTCACTTGGCCACTTGCCAAGTTCTTCTTCAACTCTAGTGACTATATTTGCTATTTGTACAGCGTTCAAATATGGACTGGCCATTGTGCTTTCCTTGCTCTCTTTCAACTACATATCCCATTTTCAAAATGATGCGTTTATGTTCACTCCCTATGCTGCTAAACCCTTCCTCATCGATGACCATTTCTCTCAACTTATCATGAATTCCTTCTGTCATCAGACAGTAATCAATGGTTGATTGCCGGTTTCCCACTTCCCACTTGATCTGTCCTTCACACTTAGGCACTGTATTCACGATCACGAGGTTATGTTGCTCGCAAAGGTCTAGCATTGACTTCCCGTTATTGTCAGTATAGCCATCTAAATCCTGTATGTGGGCATTAGTGTCACCTAATAGGACAATCTCAGCAGCATTCCCGAAACCCTTAATATCAGCGCTTATGCATTCCACTAACTCTTTATTCTTGTCTGTGCAATTTTTTTCCGGTCCACAAATACGTAACGCCCAGCCAAGTTTCTTTCCCACTCATTGTACCTGATAACCAAAGATGCTCTTGACATTGTGAAATTACTCTTTTCCATTTGGCTCCCTGATGGATGAGCGTTCCGACTCCCCCTCCCTTTCTTTCCGATTTAGTTCTGTTGCACCCTTCCCAAACATAATTGTCAATAACTGGTGGCTCTTCTGAGTCTCTAAGGTGCGTTTCTGTAACCGCATACACCCCTATTTGTTCTCTGTGTAACTGCTCCTCAATCTCTGCCCACTTTTCCTTTCTTCTGCCGCCCTGCATGTTTATGTAACCTATTGCATGGCGCGCTCTTTTTCTTGTTTTCCTCCTTTTCCTATAATCGACGGCGATGCTCTTCTGATGTTCCCCTAGGGGACCTTCTTCATTACTATCTACTCTGACCTCCTTAGCGCCCGCGGGCCCCCTAAAAAAGCAAGAGCGCGACCCCCAAGTCGCCAGCCCACTTCTCGTGCTAGCCTGTAATTGAAGTGGATCCCATCTCGTTTAAAACCACCACAACTTCTCACTTCCCTGTTTACTTCGACAACCTCGAAGCCCTTCTCTCGGCTCATTTTCCATATTGCCTCACCGGCAGCCATTACGGCTCTTTGTACGTGACTGTCACGCACAGGCATCTCCGGCAGCGTGCACACCACGATCTGCACCTGAGGGGATAGCTCTCGCAAGTCGTCCACCCCCTTCGCCAAGCGCTGGGCTAGTCCTGGCCCTTTCCTGTTTAGGACGTCATTTAGCCCACCTGCTACTACGACAAGGTTGCGCACGTGGGCATTTTCCGTGAGCTTTTCTTTTGCTCGTTCCATGACAGAACCTAGTGTGCGCCCTGGAAATGTCCCTACCGCCACTCTTTTGTCGCCCTTCACCCTCTCCACAATTGCTTTTGAGCACCCAGCCAGGTTTGAGTCGCCAGCGATAATCACCCTTTCACTCTCTCCTACCTCTCCCTGCTTCCCAGCGTCCTTTTCCGCGTGATCGACAAAGGGCATTGTCCCCTGGGCGCTTTCCGCGTGCGCCGGCGAGCTGATTGGAGGCGCAAAGTGAGATGGCACACCAACATTCTAGCCACCCTAACATGGCTGCATTTTCGGCTACGTGACCTCAGGGTGCTTTTTCATTTTCTTTCTTTATTCCATGGAAACATGTATGAAACTATAGACGAGGCAACCTAAAGTTTGCCCGCGCGGCACCAGCGCCGAATGCTCCCCTAGCGGACCGATAGAAGTTTCAAGGGTCGTCGCTGCGCTAGCCCGCGCTCTTGTTCCGTACGGCGGGAGCGCTCGTGCGCGTGGTTTTTGCGATGCCGAGTGCGACCTCATCAGCCAGGAAAGGTGGCACGCAATACTGATGTGTTGTTGATTGCCACAGCAGCCTCGAAAACACGAAAGGTCCTTCGCCGCCCGTGAAGTTTTACAGATTTCCTGGTAAGTGGTACGAGAAGGACAGACGACAAGCATGGATAACTGCAGTGCGCCGAGTCAAGTAAGTCTCATGCTTTCGCATTCGCGTGTAATATCTTGAAAGCGGAATAGTCATATGCCTGTTTTTAGTGCACGGCAGTTTGTTTAGTCGTGTCGCGCTGTTGAATTGTGGTGGCATCCGCCGTTTGTTAGCAGTAAATGCATGCGTGTTGCGCCGCTAAGATCTACGACGCGTGCTCGATTCCCAGCCACGGCGGCCGCATTTCGATAGGGGCAAAATGCAAGAACACCCTTGTTACCGTGTGCTTTGATTTTTGTGCACGTTAAAGAACCCCCAGAGGTTAAAATTATTCCTGAGACTCCCCATTACAGCGGGCCTCATAATGATTTCGTGGTTTTGGTATGGTTTTGGCACTTAGAACCCCCGAAATTATTTGATTGCTCTGTGCCTTCCCTCGCGATCGGCATGGACGAGCTCAAGAGAATTATTTCCCTTTTCCAAACGCTGCAACTTAAATTACTAGTTGTGCAGGTAACGAAAGGGGCCGCGCGCTACTTTTGTGTAGTAGCAGACCGTATTTAATGCAAGCCGCGGTCGTCGCGTGCCTCGGGAAGCGGCAGATCGGAAAGCAGCCGCTCGAGACGTGCGCGTTATGTTTGTTGTTTGCCCATGCTTTCTAAGTATCTAAGTATGCAAGTATCATAACTTGTGGTGGTACGACTCTTGTAGAATAATATATGCACACAATCACAGGAACGTTACTCTTGCAAACATATTATTAGGAGTAATTTAATCCCCACAACAAATAGGCACACATACTGTTTCATTTATGCGCGATGCAGATGGAAGCGGCGCCCAACAGACCAATGGAAATCCCAGCAGCCTTCTCAGCAGTCAGCACCACCGGGACATGTGCTTTCGTGCTGCAGCGACGTAGCTCTTGAGCAGCTGCAAGACACGTGTGAAACAGACTCCAGAACATGCCTTTGTGAAGTGACGGAACCGTCAAGAAGCAGCCCAATGGATCTGCAGTCATCGAGTAGTATGACAACAGAAGTTCCTGCTGCCAGTGTGACTTATGTTGTAATTGAAATAAAAGTGGCTAAATTTCTGAACATAGTGCGTACTTCTAACTCGACGTCGTCTACGATCTTGTCGGACAACTGTGACACGCACTTGGCTTTCACTCTCACATCACCATCCACAATTTGTTCAACGCCGTACACGTTCGGAAGCAAACGCTCCCCTATCGTGAGGTTGGCGCCACGAAAAAAAGCTGTCGGCGTCGGCAACCTTCTTGAAACCGCACGGCAATCTTTTCATCGCTGTTGCGCAAGCAGGCGATCTGCCGCCGTCGAAAACGGAGCGCCGTGAGAACGAGCAGCGAAGAAAAGCGCGAACGGCACAATGTAAACAAAGCGGAGACTGCGCCACGACGCGACCGCGCTGCTTGGCGTTTCCACATTGGGGCGCTGTCAGGAGGCTCTTAGTGCCCGGATTTCGTGGCGAATGGACGTGGTTTTCGGGGCTCCGTGGCGACGACGAAATCATAAGTTTTTGTGGATGATTTGAGCTTGCTTCTGTTTTTTTTGTTTTTTGTTTTAGCTGGTTTTTTGCATTTAAATAGTAATTGGGGGTTTTTCCGTTTCTTTCCTTTCTTTATTTGTCTGTCGTATTTCGGGTGCGCGGGTGTGCTTCGTGTACGTTTGTTTTGCAGGATGATTAGAGCGTCCTTGCGTGCCACGTGTTCCAACATGTGCAGCCGAGTGGGACGTTGAGTGTTTGTAGTCTTTAAGTAGTAGCTTGGAAGTGGCAAGAGAAACAGCTATTAGTAGTTTTACTGTGCTTGTTTGGTAGAAAAGAGAGCGTGACCGCGTGGTTGAGCGCGTCATACCTTTGGTCCCCGCGGCATTGATTGTTTTTGAAACAGTGGTGTGAGTTGCTTTGCGGCATTTTGAGGATTTGGATCCTGTGCGTATCGGTTTTTTCTAGAAGGCACGTGCTCTGCATTGATATAGTATTATAGTATTTGCAAAAAGCCATGCAATACATGGCGAGAAAGCCGGTAAAGCAGGCATTATGGGGGGCGACCCTCAAGGCAGATGAGGAGACGGGTGAGAATGGAGAGGGCGTCGAATCAACCGGCACACAATGTGATGTCGATACTAGGCTGCAGAAAATGGAGAGTTTCCAGGAAGAGCTTCTCAAACAGGTGCAAGAGCTCAAAAATGAGCTAAACACGGAGCGTGGGGCACGGAAGGTAGTTGAAAAGAGACTGGTAGCAGCCGAGGAAAAAACTGAACAGGACCGCCATTTTGACCGAGAATGTGCGTGACAATGGAACACAGACCCCCGACGCGACAGGCACGGGAGGGTCAGAGAAATACGTGGAACGCAGGCAGGGAGATGAAGGGTTAGCTGGAAAGAGCAGCATCTACCTTGAGGCCGCTACGCGGAAAAAGCAGGAGCCGAGGGGACAATGTCCCTTGTCGAGTCCGAATCATGCGGAAAATGACAAAGGGAAGCAGGGAGAGGTAGGAGAGAGTGAAAGGGTGATTATTGCAGGCGATTCAAACCTGGCTGGGTGCTCAAAAGCAATTGTGGAGAGGGTGAAAGGCGACAAAAGAGTGGCGGTAAGGACATTTCCAGGGCGCACACTAGGTTCTGTCATGGAGCGAGCCAAAGAAATGCTCGCGGAATATGCCCACGTGCGCAACCTTGCCATAGTAGCAGGTGGGCTAAATGACGTCCTAAACAGGAAAGGGCCAGGACTAGCCCAGCGCTTGGCGAACGGGGTGGACGACTTGCGTGAGCTATCCCCTCAGGTGCAGATCGTGGTGTGCACGGTGCCGGAGGTGCCTGTGCGTGACAGTCACGTACAAAGAGCCGTAGTGGCTGCAAATTAGGCAATATGGAAAATGAGCCGAGAGAAAGGCTTCGAGGTTGTCAAAGTAAACAGGGAAGTGAGAAGTTGCGGTGGTTTTAAACGAGACGGGATCCACTTCAATTACAGGTTAGCACGAGAAGTGGGGCGACTTGGTGGTCGCGCTGTTGCTTTTTTAGGGGGCCCGCGGGCGCTCAGGAGGTCAGAGTAGATAGTAATGAAGAAGGTCCCCTAGGGGAACATCAGAAGAGCATCGCCGTCGATAATAGGAAAAGGAGGAAAACAAGAAAAAGAGCTCGCCATGCAATAGGTTACGTAAACATGCAGGGCGGCAGAAGAAAGGAAAAGTGGGCAGAGATTGAGGAGCAGTTACACAGAGAACAAATAGGGGTGTATGCGGTTACAGAAACGTACCTTAGAGACTCAGAAGAGCCACCAGTTATTGACAATTATGTTTGGGAAGGGTGCAACAGAACTAAGTCGGAAAGAAAGGGAGGGGGAGTCGGAACGCTCATCCATCAGGGAGCCAAATGGAAAAGAGTAATTTCACAATGTCAAGAGCATCTTTGGTTATCAGGTACAATGAGTGGGAAAGAAACTTGGCTGGGCGTTACGTATTTGTGGACCGGAAAAAATTGCCCAGAAAAGAATAAAGAGTTAGTGGAATGCATAAGCGCTGATATTAAGGGTTTCGGAAGTGGTGCTGAAATTGTCCTACTAGGTGACATGAATGCCCACATATAGGATTTAGATGGCTATACCGACAATAACGGGAAGTCAACGCTGGACCTTTGTGAGCAATATAACCTCGTGATCGTGAATACAGGGCCTAAGTGTGAAGGACAGATCACGTGGGAAGTGGGAAACCGGCAATCGACCATTGATTACTGTCTGATGACAGAAGAAATTCATAAGTTGAGAGAAATGGTCATCGATGAGAAAGGGTTTAACAGCATAGGAAGTGACCATAAACGCATCATATTGAAAATGGGATGTGTAGTTGGGAAAGAGAGCAAGGAGAGCAAAATGGCCAGTCCAAATTTGAACGCTGAACAAATAGCAAATACAGTCACTAGAGTTAAGGAAGAACTTGGCAAATGGCCAAGTAAAGAGTGGGAATATGGTGAGCTTTTAAGTGTAATAAAGACAGAAATACGGAAAGAGAACCAACATGTTCGTTGGAAAGGAAAAAAAGAAACCGAAAAGCTGGTGGAACAAGGAGATACGAGAAGCGATCGCCGAACGACAGAAAGCATCTCGAGAGCACAGGCAGGCAAAGAAGGCGCAGTTGCCACAGGATGAAGTAACTAGTAAATGGGAAATATACCGGGAGAAAAAGTCTATGGTTCAAATACTGGTGCAAGCAAAACTAAAAGGTTAAAGTGAACGTTGGTTGTCAGAAATACGTGAAAAAAAGAAGGCCGCACCTAGAATATTTTCGAATCACAAAAAATTATTAGGCAGGAAGTCAGCAACAATACAACAACATATCCTAGACGAAGATGAAAACAGACTCGAAGGAGAAGCGGCAATAAATTACATCCGAAAAACAACAGCCGAATCTTTCCAAGGCAATGACGAGGTTATACTTGTTGAAAAAAGGAGCATGAAAGAGACCCAAGGGGAAAACCAGCTGGTGCTAACAAATTTAAACTGGAAGAAAGCGGAAGAGAAAATTCCTAAGCGTACAGCCACAGGGCTAGACGAGGTTCCCATTAGGCTGATAAATGAACTAGGACCAAAAAGTAAGGAAGCTCTGGTGAAAGCAGTGGAAAGAACTTTAAAAGATAGACGAATACCAGACAGTTGGCGACAAAGTAGAATGAATTTGATTTATAAAGGATAGGGGGAGAAAGACAGAATTCACTCGTATAGACCGTTGACCATTACATCGGTAATGTACAGGCTAGCAATGCAGGCAATCAAAGCTTCAAGCATGGACAGAGAATAATGGCATTTTGGGAGAGATTCAGAATGGCTTCAGAATAGGTAGGCGTTTGGATGACAACTTGTTTGTTCTTACTCAGTGTATTGAAATATCAAAAGCAGAAAGCAGACCGTTGTATGTGGCCTTTTTAGACATTACAGGAGCCTACGACAACGCGGACCGCAACATTTTGTGGGATATCCTGGAAGGGGAAGGCTTAGGTAACGATTGTATACAGCTTTTGAGAGAGATTTACCTAGAAAATACCGTTTGCGTTGAATGGGAAGGGATGACGAGCGAGGAGAAAGTTCATATCAACAAGGGACTGAGGCAGGGGTGCCCTTTATCCCCGCTATTGTTTATGATGTACATGGTGAGGATGGAAAGGGCGCTAGAAGGAAGTAATATCGGGTTTAATCTCTCATACAAACAGGCGGGTACAGTAATAGAGCAGCAACTCCCAGGTTTATTTTATGCGGACGACATTGTGTTGCTAGCTAACAAGCAAAGTGATTTGCAACGTCTGGCTAATATCTGTGGACAGGAAGGCAACGATTTAGGTTTGAAGTTTAGTGTTAGAAAATCAGGTGTTATGGTATTCAATGAAAACAGTGAACAGACAGTGGAGATACAGGGCCAAGAAATACCTCTGGTAACAGAATATAAATACCTTGGTATATGGATAAACGAAGGCAATGGATATATGGAAACACAGGAAAAAACCATAACAGTAAAGGGGAAGAGAAATGCAGCCATATATATAATGAAGCACAGAGCGCTATATGGGGATACAATAGGTACGAGGCCCTCCGAGGTATGTGGAAAGGTGTAATGGTTCCAGGACTTACTTTTGGAAATGCGGTTGTTTGCTATAAATCAGGGGTACAATCAGGACTCGACGGGAACCAAAGGTCAGTGGGTCGCCTCGCATTGGGCGCTCACGGGAAGACTACAAATGAAGCTGTGCAGGGTGATATGGGATGGACTAGTTTTGAAGTGAGGGAAGCTCGCAGTAAAATTGAGTATGAAGAATGGCTGAGGAATATGGAAGAAAGTAAATGGGCTGGGAGAGTGTTCAGGTACCTGTACAGGAAAAACATTGCTTCACAGTGGAGGAAAAAAAAACTAGGAAGCTTACCAGCAAGTATGCAGCCTGTAGGGTGGACAACACAACAACAAAGGTCGAGCGGAAAGTCAGATTGATTGGATTGAATAACTTTAATGAGAGGTCCTGCGAGCTACGGGACGCAAGGTCCCATAGAGCGGGCTACTCCCACGTTGGGACCGGGAGCTGTAACTCCCTGGCCGCATCGTGGGCTCGCTGGACGGCCCCTATAGCTGCTCCGCCAGGTCCGTGTTGCGTAATGCTTCTTGTAGCCTGGCGGAGTCTTGATCCTTGTTTGCGTGGGTCCGACCACACGGCCAGAGCAAGTGATGTACGTCTAGTGTGCTATGGCAATTTTCGCAATATGATGTTTTGTATAGGTCAGTCATGTAGTGATGTAGTCTGTTCTGCGTGGGGTACGTGTTTGTTTGAAGCATTCTGAACGTGAGGGCTTGAGGCCTGGTGAGCTTATTGTGAGGTGTGCTGTATATTCTGCGGTCTAGATAAAAGTGCTTTGTTATCTCCGTTATATGTGGAGGGAGGGTCCCGATTCTCGCTGGGATGGTCAGGAAAGTCAGAGAAGCTGAATTAATCTCATGGGTGGCGGCAATGGAAAAGAAACCTGCCATGAGTAACTACTTAAGAGGAAAAAACGAAATCAGGAAAGAAACCATTTATGATAACTCAAAGGGAAGCTCATTACTTTTCGAAGCGAGATCGGGATGCCTTAGAACATGCACCTATAAAGCGAGATATAAGAAGGAAGAAGAAGCATGTGCTTGCTGCGGTAAAGCTAGGGAAACGACGGAGCATATTTTATTAGAATGTGAAGACGTCTACCCAGCGGTCGATTTAGGCACTACTGGCCTCCTTGAAGCCCTTGGGTTCAGCGGGAGCAGTGGTAAAGCAAACAGGTCCGCAATAGACATTAGTAAGAGGCGATTGGAGGATTGGGGGAAGAAAAGTAGGGAAACGACAAAAGACGGAGACGTACAAAAACACAGTTCGCAATAGGGAATCAGAAAATTTGGACGTGGTTGTTCATAGTGTTTTTTCTTTTCTTTTTTATTGGTTAACCTAGGTAGGATATTAGGCAGCATAGTAACAAGGGCTTGGTGGAGCAACCAACCGCCCCGTTCCAAAGGGGACGCTCATAAGATCCATCCATCCATCCATAGTATGAAAGACTGATGTCCGGCCGGCGCGCGGGCCGCTCATTCAAGTGAAGGCGATGGTAGCGCCACCAACTTTTCAATTAAAATAAGCCTCAGCGGAGAGCCCGCGCTGGATCTACTCTCCCTGTCTAGTACACTGTACCGTAACCAAGCTGGCGGCGCCCCAACATCGGGCCGTGATCGGGCTTCTGAAAGTGACGTCAGGGCCTATTCAAGCCAGCCGCGCAAGTAGGCTGTCCGTGGTAGAAGTGGTAGTTCCGTAAGTCTGAGAAATTGGTCCGAGGTGGGTGGTCGTGCTGTGGTCGCAGAGGCAGCCGCTTCGTGATGGCAAGTAAGTCCGAGCGCGAAAAGCAGAAGCAGATACAAGACAAGTGCCAGGTCATTTTGGGCCAGCTTCTTCGCGAAGAGGACAACAAATACTGCGTCGACTGCGACGCTAAAGGTCCGTGCACCAGCTCTTTATACAACACTCTCTTCATAAGGCTTAGATTTCAACTACTTTCTGAGCCCAGAAGTTACCAGTTACCAAAAATTAAATAGTTAGGGTCATGTGCTTTCTCAAAACCGATGATAGTGATGTTTCCTGTGCGCGGGTTGCCGTATTGATATATCTTGCCAGGCAGGGAAGTGATGACGGAAGCAATCTCGCCAGAGGTAACCAATTCGTATTTCCAATGAGTGTTGCACGGACTGTTGTACATTTTTACGCTGAAAGCATGCACCTGTGCTATTCCATTGGGGGCGGGTCGGCTGTAGTTGTCTGTGCTATAGCCGACCGCGTATCCGGCTGCCCAAGTGTCATTTTAGCCTCAGCTAATCTCGTAGGTAAAATGCTTAAAAAGGTGGTGCTGGGCTGCTAAGCACGAGGTCGCGGTATTGGAGCCCGGCCACGGCGGCCGCATTTCGATGGGAGTGAAATGCGAAAACACCCCTGTACTTAAATTTAAGTGCCTGTTAAAGAACCCCAGATGGTCAAAATTTCCGGAGACCCCACTACGGCGTGCCACATGATCAGGTCGTGGCTTTGACCCGTCAAAACCCAATTTAATTTTTTTTATGTTTACATAGAGTAATAATAATAATGACATACAAATGAGGCAGGGCATATGCTGTTAGTCTTATTTAGCACATTTGCATTTTTTGAAGAATCATCTAGGCCTGATGCTCTTAGCGGCCGATGCCATCCTATTTCAAAAGCAGCACTCATGTTAAAATTCTTTTTTTTTTTTGTCAAGGACCGCGATGGGCCTCGTGGAACCTGGGCATGTTCCTTTGTATCCGCTGTGCGGGCATACACCGGAACCTTGGCGTCCATATATCACGGGTCAAGTCGGTCAACCTGGACACGTGGACTCCTGAGCAGGTGGCCGTAAGTATCGAGGCTATGTCATCATATCGCATTCTTATGACTGTGTTGGTTCCCTGCCGTTGTCTTCTGTAGGCCGTCTGAAACCAAGCAGCGAACCACCGACATACTTGTTTTGCACCGATGCTTCTCGAACTGACCATCTGGCGAAATTTTCTACTCTGTTCTCTCGACAGCCAGGAAAATTTTTGAAACGGGTTTCTCCCTGCACTCGCCTCCTATTGGCGCTCGGAACTCACATGACTAAGTACTGGGAAATACTGCTTGCAGGTGTGCCCTAACCCAACCTTACTTTCCGAGAACCAGTAAGAGGTGAGTGCCGGCAGAAATTCGTTTAAGAAATTCTGCCGGCTACTGGAAGAATAGACACTGCCAAATATTTATCTGCCTTGCATGGTACGACACATTGTTTTCTTCAGTCAAGCAAGAGTTCACACCTGCAGTTTTCAGCACATCGGGAGCATGTAAAGCTAGATAAAAAATTGTATATTACCCCTTGTAGCCGGCGCCCAACGCGTTCATCACATTAATTCAGGTTAGACGAGTATTCGCACCATACCACTTTATTTGAGCAGTCATTTTTCCCCCAAACCATCCATGACTGGAACGCCCTGCCTGAAAACATTCTTCAAAGCTCAACCTTATCGTCCTTTGTGCACGCTCTCATTAATCTATGACCCAAAACGTTCTCCACGATCTGTCGTATTCCATATACTATGTGATACAGATGATATCATGTTAAGGGCACCCTTATTATTTTTTTTTGTGCATAAGCCATTATGCAAATATGTGCTGTATTGCAGAATTCTTTAATATTGTTGTTTGTTGTTTCTTCTTTTTTGCATTGTAACAAGATGACGCTTTGCTTGTTTCCACCCTTTCTTTCTTTTTTTCCTTTTTTTTCTTTCTTGTGTTTCACGTTTTATTAGGTTGTTAAACCCTTTATGTATATCCCACTCTTGCCTAGGGCCTATAAAACAGGCTGGCAGTACGAAATAAATAGAAAAAATATAATTTCAGCATGCCTGACCCTTGACACGCTGCTTAGTATAAATTAATGTTTCATTTTTCACAGCCTACTTTCTACAACGGCAATTTTTTTTCCTAAGTGGCAAATTTGGTGTCGGAGCTATGAAGATATGTTCGGCAGCTTTTCTTTATCTTCTTTACGGCAGTCCAGATATAGTGATGATCGGTTATAACAATCAGATTTTTCATTCTTTTTGATATCATTTTAAATGGACTGCGCTGTATTTCTCTCGTGAAGCCTGAACCCGCACATAGTTCGTAAATCCCAAGGGAATCGAGCCAAGCTGGGATGAGTTCCTCCATGTGTTCGGGGGCACCGAAAGGCGAGACCACGCACAGTGTCTTCTCGAATCACGGATTCAAAAGCTGAAGGAAACTGTTGCCATGTTCGCTGAGGACACGACTTGTCTTTGTTGTCGTTGAGACCCTGATATGTCCGAGGCAAAAAAACTCACCACCTCATGCACAGAATAAAGGAGCAGCTGTTTGCTGGTCTTGTGTGGAACTTGCCAACAACTCTAGATAAATTTATAAAAAAAATTGACAGCCATAGAGCGCGCATTACACCTACGCTGCCACCAGTATGGTCACTTGACCAGCAGTGGACCAGCAAGTGTAGCAGCAGTGACGACCACAGATGAGGGTTCCTGGCGCTGGCTGATGCACGAAATTGTTCAGGAAGAGATTAAGAAGCTCACTGCCATGGCAAGTGAATGCACAGCTGTGTCAGTGGCTGAAGTTGTGCATCAAGAAATAAGGCAAGCGTTTTCGGCTTCCGAGCCCAATTCCCAGACGTGACAGCCCAGCTACACAGTTGTTGTCCGTTGACTGCCATCTCCGATGCCGATGCCACAGTATCACCAGCAGTCAGCACCGGCATCGCCTTGGTGCCCTAGGGAACAAATGACGTGACTACTGCTTCGCAGAACTGACATGCGGCACACAGGTGAGTATAGGACCTTGTGCTTCTACTGCGGGCAAGCGCGCCACATCTGCTGTCATTGCCCTTGCCACGTCACAGGGTACCAAGCATAAAATCCACTTCTCGTCATGTTTTCGATGGCAGCTGAGTGAACATCGATGCGAATTCGACTAACTGGTGAGCCGATTCTCCCAGTTACCGGTCTCGCTCCCCCTCTCCGGGACATTTTCCACCTGCAAGACGCATTTGCACTGTCGTGGTCCCGAGGGCGATCTCCCAGCCCACGCCAGGGAGACTGAAGGCCATGACCTCGGGAGAGAAGGTTGCCACACGTTGAAGTGCCAAAAACCCCCATTGCCATCGAACGAGCAGCCGATACAGCCGGATGATTTGACAACAGACAAGATTGTTAGTGCCAATGTTACTGTATGACTTGACGGCCACAACGGGACTCCGCTGGTAGACACTGGTGTGGACTTTTCAATCGTAAGTGAAAAACTGGCAGACAGACTTCGCAGTGTGAAAATGGAGTGGTCAGGCCCACACATTAGAGGTGCTAGAGGCCATCTACTAAACCGACTGACTAGTGTACATCAAGGATCAGCATAGGGGATTCGCCGCAAATTTTTTTATTCTTCCGAAATGTTGCAAAGACAATCTTGGGTATGGCCTTCTTACGCGAGTACGGCGCCGTCATCAACCTACCAGAAAGTATACTAACCGTTTCTGGGGATGAAAGTGCAGAACTACAATGCAAGTCCTTGTACATCGTAGATGACGTGACCGTACCACCGTTATCTTGCAGTCTTGTTTCCGTCAGGTGCGACACAGAGTACGACGAGGAAGGTCTTGCTGAGCAGATTACGCTTTTGCTCACTCAAGGTGTTGCCGTACCCAGAAGTCTCGTCAAATTAATGCATGGGCAAACAAATACTGGCGACTAATTTCAGCAAGGAACGACAACACATTGCAAAAGGCACAGCAGTTGCTTACCTTGACCAGATTGCGGAATTCGGCGAATTCTGTACATTACAACAAGGAGAGCAAGACGCTTCATCACCGTGATCTGTTCTTGACATGAGCGCGAGCTTATCACCAGCGGAAAAGCAGCGCCTTGTGGACTTGCTGCATCAGTTTCACGATTGCTTCGCGTCCACATCCGGAGTCGGTCAGACGTCACTGATGAAGCACCGGATTGTCACGGAGGAGACAGCGAGACCAATGTGTCAAAACACATACTGCGGAGCACCAAAAGAATGCGAAGCAATCCAAGAGCACATGAAGAAAATGCTCGACCACGTTATCCATCTATCAAAAAGCCTGTGGGCGTCGCTGGTAGTGATGGTCAAAAAGTAAGACGGCCGCTTACGTTTTTGTGTCGACTACCATAAGCTGAACAGAGTGGCAAGGAAAGATGTATACCCATTACCGCATATCGACGATTCTTTCGACAGGTTAAGGCATCCCCGCTACTTCTCATTATGAAATATAGACTCCAAATAAACGGACACACACAAGAGAAGAGAACGAAACAGGGCGGTATATATGTGCCTGCGTTCTCTGAGTAAAGCAGTTGTGAGTAGGCGCCCTGTCCCATTCACTTGTGCGTGTCTGTTTATTTGGCGTAGTTATATTTTATAATGAACAGCTACCAACAAGAAGTGCTTTTCAGCTACTTCTCGTCGATGGACCTAAAATGTGGCTACACTACAACCCAACTATATCAAACCCGTTTACATCAAATTATTCTATATATCGAACAATTTCTGGTCATGGTATAGTTAGAATGAGTATATATAGCAAAAATTACGCTTACACCGAACAAAAATAGCACCGACTCCCGATATATTGAACGTCACGCAGCGGAAAGTGCTCCCAGAAGTTGGCTTTCCCTCGCGGTGGCGAGAAAACCCGACGACGCGGCTCCATTCCGCTGCACTCCCTCGGACGAGCCGTCGACTTCCCCCTGCAAGAAATCATCCTGGCCTGCCCGCAGCGCTTGCTCAGACAACCAATCAGAGGCTCTTGTGCCCTCGTGCAAGATGGCAAAAGTGCTAGTTGTCTCGCTGCTTTTCTGGTTCATTGTATGTGTGCCTTGTGGGTCTTTTCCCACAGTGTTGGCGGGATGAAGCGTCAGAATTTGCTATCGTCGTGAAGTTTGAAATCATAAATCAGGTCGAATACTGAGAAATCAGATGTCCCCGCAGCGTACAAGATTTCAAGGAGCACTCTCAGCATGATCTTGAAAAATAAGAGGGAGATTAGGGCTAAAGTGGCCAAACTCGTGACCCGGCGCCCGTGGTGCCTGTCGCGTACGCACGGCCGTGTACGAGTGGTTCATCCGAAATTGCTTCAACCATGCCGACTTCCGCGTGCTCGGTGATGACTGTAAATTCTAATGAATGCGACGAAGCCACTGCCGGTGTTGCTGAAGTTTGGAGCGAGCTGTCAGAATTTCCGAAGGCCGTTGAAGAATCAACGGTGGACGTGTTTGTGAGCGCAAATGATGTTGTCGCGACCACGGGAGAGCCAGAAGACTGCACTACTGACATCGTACCGAGCACAAGTGAAAGTAGGTGCAATAAGGAAAGCAACAACGGTCCTTGGCCCACATCCTTCGAAGTGATTGGTGCGCTCGCAGTAGTCCGATGCTTCTGCGCGAATGCAGTAGGTTGCAGCCTCAGCTGCTCCAACTCCTTAGACAATGGGGAGAAGTGCATGTACCAGAGGAAGCGAAGTTGCCCAAGCAGAATAAAATGCAGGACTATTTCGTGCGAAACTAAGCTAGTTTCATCAATAAAGTGATTTTATAAATGGTATGTGCTTTTATGACTTCCAAATCTTTAGCAGGCTTACATCGAATTATGCTCTATATTGAACTAATAGGCATTTTTTTGCAAGTTCGATATAGCCGGGTTCGACTGTATTGGCAAGTTGAGGTCGACGAGAGAGACAGAGAAAAGACTGCTTTCATAACACCTGATAGGCTTTATGAATTCAAGATCCTGCCTTTCGGTTTATTCTCAGCTCCCGCAATTTTTCAGCGACTCATGGATACGGTTCTGTCAGGCCTGAAGTGGCAGACCTGCCTTGTATACCTCGGCGACGTCATAATTTTTTTTTAAACGTTCGAGGAACACCTCAGACAGCTGTTCGCAGTTTTATAAACGATGCGGCCCGCCGGCCTAACACTGAAATAAAAAAGGGTCACTTTGGTTTCAAGGTTTCAAGTTCTTAGTTCATGTTGTGAGTCGTCAATGTTGAAGTCATCAATAACATCTGAGGGAGGATCAGCACCAACAATTCCACACACAGGTAAAGATTGGACGAACACGTGCATAAACCTTGGTTGCATTGTTGCTCCCCACCAGGCCTTCATGTTGTCGAAGAGCTTCTCATTTCTGGTACTTGACCAAATCGTTGACCATGCTGCATGGAAGAAAAGCATTCCAAAAATATTGCGACTTGCTTGTCTAAGAAACGCATAATAAGCACCCCCCTTCTTTTTTTTTGCTTCTTTTTCTTTCCCTTCTCTCTGACTTTCATTATGTTAAGAAACTTGAGAAGGGCTTGCTGTTAGGCTAGTTTTTACACTCTGATAAAGATGAAAACGTCTAAGGCACGATTGAGTGATAGGGAACTTGCAAAATAGTGCCCACTCTCTTCTGAATGTGGCCGTGGCTGTACTACTCACTAGAGGTTCTGGCTGGAAAGCAACGGTTATCTCTACTGTTACCTGGGCTGCAATAAGTCTGACCTGTAAACAAGAAACGAGAAAAAAGGGGGTTAACCGAGGGGCCCTATTTTTATTAGTCGTATCATAAGAAGCCAACAATCACTGGCACCAAGGACAACATAGGGCAAATTACCTGTGCTTAATAAATGAAATAAAGAAACGATAAATTAATGGAAATGAGAGTGGATGAAAAAACAACTTGCTGCATGTGGGGAACGATCCTACAACCTTTGCATGCAAACAAGACTCACGATAGTGTGCTGCCTTGTTTTTGTTTGGCGCTGTTTTTAGTGCTGTTTGTTTTTCCTAGTCATGCACCAGTTAGCTCAACATGCATTATATAAATACATCAATTTGTAAAGAAAATTTAGAATTTTTTAATATCAATTTGAAAACTAACATAAGAATGATAGCATAATTCGATGCAATGTGGCTGCACGCCTTGGCAATGAAAAACTTCTGTCAAGAAGTTAAGCGAGGTGCTGTTTAGGCAATGCAGAAACGGGCATATATGTGTGTATGTCTGTGTGTGTCTGTGTGTGTAGCAGTGCGACTCCACCAAAGCAGGCGAAGAAGATGGGCTCATGTGCAGGTAGCACAAGAATATATTATGCTAGCGCTCAACCTGAGTGGCCGCAGTGTTGGCCGCTCCAGAAATCCAGCAACACCATGGCTGGCTGGTTTGAATATACCGTGGCCACGGCGGCTACTTCACGCCGCCTCCCACACACCAGACGACTAAGCTCAGCCATGCCAGCGTCAGTGCACAAATTATATATATGTGTATATGTAGAGAGAGAGAGTGGTAGTTGGCAAAGAACTCCCCCCCCCTGAAAATAAATTTCTGGTTACACCACTGGCTTTAAGAAGAAGCTTTAGCTCGGGTGCTCCTATCTAAATACATGTAAAAGGAGAATTCGTTTTTCTTGGCAACCACTGCACCAAATTTGATGAGGTTTGTTGCATTTAAAAGAAAAACTTCAAATCTAGTGACTGTTGGTTTCGAATTTTCGATTTAGGTCATAAATTTTTATACAAGGTTGGAAAAAATAGAAAATCTTCAAGAACGAAACTATCAAGTTTACAGCTCTGTAATCGAACAACCAAAATGATATACAATTCTGTGAATTGCATCTAATAGTAAATCTAAAGCAGACAAAATTGATATGTTACACATGAACATAAAAAAATTTAGTAATTTGGGAATACAGCTTTTGCAGAGCCCTTGTACACAACGTAGGAAATTCACGTAAGATGTAAAATTGCATTGAATTTGTCCGCTTTTTTATTTTATTTTTTTATTTGAGAAATACTGTCAGCCTTATACAGGCCATTACAGGAAGTGGACGGGTCGGTACACGTAGGAGTACAATTTATCAACTATACATCAGTAATCATAACCGACACAACACCAATCGATACAAAATCCTATACAACTGATAACAAATCGTAAGCCTCATAAGTAAGCATAAAGCATAAGTAGACATAATATAACCAAGTATAACACATCAATGTTACAGCATAAAAAGGTATTCTTCTACCCTTTCTTCAAATTTCTCTACGCTATCCATGCCAATAATTTCCCGGGGCAAAGCGTTCCATATTTCAATGGTAGCAGGAAAAAATGAAAATTTTAACGTGTTGCAGAGTGTGACGTATTGCCTGATATGTTTATTATGACGCTTTCTACGGGAATGACGATGTGGTGGTTTCAAGTGGACGTGTTTATCTATTTTTATACGATCATGATAAAGCAAAAAAAGGAACTTAATTGCTGCCACACGCCGCCGACAAGCAAGTGTAGGAATGCCTGCGGCATTTCAAAGAGCAATGACGCTGTTTTGATGGGAAAATTTTGAATAGACGAAACGTAATGCCTTATTTTGAGTTATTTCCAATCTCTCTATAAGGTATACCTGATGAGGGTTCCAAACTATACTGCCATATTTGAGAATGGGCTGCACTAGAGTTTTATGGGCTAATAACTTAATGGAAGGAGGAGCCACAGCCAACTTTCTTCGTAAGAGCCCGAGTGTCTTAAAAGCTTTTGCGCATGTATTCTCTATGTGAATGTTCCACTTTAAGTTACTTGTAATTGTCAAGCCCAAATATTTTATAGCGTCTGTTCGTGCTATGTTGGAGCCCGCTATTCTATAATTGAATGTAATAAACGACTTCCTATAGCTAATAGTCATGCACTTCGTTTTTCTGACGTTAATTTCCATGCCCCAGGTTACACACCAATAAGTAATTTTATCTAAGGAGGCATTTAGGAGCTTCTGATCTTCAGCATCACGCACACAGGTATACACAACCAGTTCATCAGCGAATAACCGAACTTTCACGCTTGCTTCAACACAGTTAGCAATATCATTGATATAAATAAGAAATAATAGTGGCGCTAACACTGATCCCTGTGGTACTCCGGAGTATACCTCAAGTAAATCAGACTTACTATTATTAATGGGTCACATTTGTGTACGATTCGACAGATAGGCAGTGATCTAGGCTAATAATTTTTGTTCTATAGCAATAGAACAAAAATTATTAGCCTGGATCGGAGACGAGCAACATCGGAGACGAGCAACAACGGAAGACGCAGCCAGTCATTCACCCGGAGTACGAGGGGGAACCCAATCCGGATTTAGACCAACCTTTCACCAAGTCTGAGATCGTGGCAGCCTTAAGAAATCTCACAAGAAACATGACGCCCGGCAGGGATAAAATTAACAACAAGACCCTCCGTAACCTGGACGATGGGGCGACGGAGAGTTTACTAAAGTATATCAATGAAAGCAGGGAGACCGGCAGTATACCGGCTTCCTGGAAGAACGCGGACGTAACGATGATCTTGAAACCCGGCAAGCCCATCAATCTACAGAACCTGCATCCGATCTCTCTCATGTCATGCGCGGGAAAACTCTTCGAGCACATGGTCCACAATCATCTCTCGCCCTACCTGGAAGAAGGTGGGCACCTGCCGAACACTATGTTCGGTTTCTGGCCTAACTTCTCCACCCAGGACATTCTACTTCAGCTTAAAGAAGAAGTCATCCACATTCCACAGAGTGCCCAAGAAGCACATTCCACAAGAGTGCCATCCTGGCACTTGACGTGACGGGAGCCTTCGATAACGTCTCACACGAAGCAGTGCTAAACAGCCTACAACATACCAGCTGCGGACGGCGGACATACAACTACGTCCGGCCCCGCAGGGGCGTCTGCGTCAGCAGGCGTTTGGTGTGTTGTGACACCACGTACCCGAGCACACGAGGGTTGGACCCTCCCGCGCGTAGCCGTGCGCGGCTTAGCCATGTCCGGGGAAAAGGGGATCCTGGGGGTTGAGCCAATGCCGAGTGTTTGGACCTTTACGGCCCCTCGGCGGCGGCAACACACCCCTTTGGCGTCGGCTTCACGTAGACGGCACCCCCGGACTGACCCACCCGGGGGAAATCGGTAGTTGCCTTTTCCTGTCCTCCTCTCCATTCTGCGTCTTTTTCTCTTCCATTCAATCTTTCCTGTCTTCTCGTCTCTTCAATTTACTTCCAACTTTCCTGGCAGCGAGGGTTAACCTTGTGTGGGTGGCCAACCTTGGGTACTCCAGATTGGGTTATAGTGGCACCGTACAACTGGCGAGGGCTTGTCTTACTCGTAAGACCTGCTCCGTCCCCATGTTGGGCTCGGTGGTGGGCGGTTGGCGCTGCTGCCGAACTCATTACCTCTATATGGCTTCTAGTAAAACACTTTCCCTTGATCGCCCTCTAAAAAGAAGACGCACCGAGGCAACCTTTCAATTCTTTTTGAAAAACAATGAAGAAAATTTCCCAAAGTACCATGTAATCCATAGTGAAAGCAACACGAGCGTACGTAAATTCTCCCCCTTCTTGGTGGCGAAATGCCTTCGCAACACGATAGGACCTGGCTACAAAGCCACAAAAATGTCTAATGGAGATCTGCTCCTTGAACTGAAAGATAAATTCCAATATGAGAAAATGAATGACTTGAAATGCATAGGCGATGTAGCGGTCACTGTGTCCGCACATCGAACCATGAACACGAGCCGTGGAGTAATCTCCGAAGACGACTTCATGGACCTTACTAACGAAGAGCTGCTTGAAGGTTTTCAGGACCAAAATGTCATCAAGGTAGAACGAATTCTAATCCGCAGGAATAACGAACAACTTCGAACAAAGCACATCGTACTAACCTTTGGTACCAGTGTGTTGCCTAGTACAGTGGATGCAGGCTATGTCAAAGTACGTGTAAGGCCGTACATTCCAAATCCTCGACGGTGCTTTAAGTGCCAGAGGTATGGGCACGGTTCCCAGACATGCTGTGGACGGCAGACTTGCGCAAAATGCAGCTCGAACGATCATGCATCAGGCACTTGCGACTCATCTCCACATTGCGTGAACTGTGATGGAAGCCATCCAGCTTACTCTAGAACGTGCCCTAAATGGAAGAAAGAAAAAGAAATCATTACATTAAAGGTCAAAGAAAATATAACATTTCACGAAGCAAGAAAACGTCTGTCATATTTAGATCACACAAGCTTTTCCGAGGTGGCGCGACGGGGGGCAGCGTCACAAATCCCTCGGGAGTCTACCGCGGTCACTGATAGTGGCCCGGTAATCACTCCGCCTGCCCCCCTGGTGGCTGCAGCAAGTGCTGCTCCATCAACATCGAAGGTGGACCTGCGAACTCCGGTTCTGAAGGTCCCAAAGCTAATCCGGACTCCACGGCCTGGGACGCGAGTTTCAGCGCCTAGTTCACGACCCTCCAGCGCTTCAGAGAAGGTTATTGAAGTCGATCAGAAATCCCCGGCGTCATCGACGCCGATAGATCAGCGCTCTCAAGAGCGCGCTAGAAGAGATAAAATACCTCTAACTGCTCAAAGAAAGGGACCGGTAACCTAAGCGGTTACCGCCCTTGTATACATATTCATCTATCTTTACCACGTGCTCTTGAACACAGACAACAAAAATGTTCCTCAATATGGCTACACAAATAATTCAGTGGAATGCCAGGGGCCTATTTCGCAATCTAGATGACGTCAAAGATCTACTAGAAGAATATCAGCCACGACTGTTCTGTGTTCAAGAAACACAATTAAAGTCTACACACCAGAACTTTTTAAAACAGTACATAGTTTTCCGTAAAGATAGAAATAATGGTAATTCTTCTTCAGGTGGTGTGGCAATCGTAGTCCAAAAGTCAGTTGCATGCCAGCATGTATCACTCCAGAGTTCATTTGAAGCAGTGGCTGTTCGGGCTATATTGTTCAATCATCTTATAACGATTTGCTCCATATATATACCGCCTGATGAACAGTTTGACACAGCAGAATTTGAAAAACTGATTGACCAACTTCACGAACCCTATATAGTAATCGGAGACTTCAATGCTCACAGCACATTCTGGGGTGACTCAAGATGTGATGCGAGAGGACGGGCAATAGAAAACTTCCTTCTTTCTTCTGGAGCCTGTATATTTAATAAGGCAGATCCAACCTTTTACAGTTCCACACACAACACGTATTCATGCATAGATTTAGCAATAGGGTCAGCGTCACTTCTCCCACACCTGGAATGGAGAGTTATCACTAATCCATATGGGAGCGATCATTTCCCGACACTCCTAGAAACAACAAAGTGGCACGATGGACCAGCTTACCCCCAAAAATGGAGACTTCATGCAGCAGACTGGTCAAAATTTAGAAACATAAGTAAACTGTGCCTAGAAGAAGTGGACCATCTAGGTGTAGAAGAACTGGCTAGCTACATCACTGAACACATCCTCTGTTCCGCTCGAAAGTGCATACCTCAATCCTGCACAGATAAAGTAAATCCAAAACCGTGGTGGAACAAAGAGTGTGAAACTGCGAAGAAACACCAGAACAAAGCGTGGAGTAGATTCTCACGCTACCCAACCACAGAAAATCTAATAGAATTTAAGCGGTGCAAGGCAAATGGCCGCCATATTCGCCGAGTATCGAAAAGAGAAAGCTGGACACGCTACGTATCCTCCATAAACTCGTACACGGATGTTAGCAAGGTATATAACAGGGTACGTAAACTAAAAGGACAACGTCCAAATCCTTTTCCTCTCGTCAGTGGCTCTGGTGAGTCATTAGACGACCAAGCAAACACTCTTGGCGAGCACTTTGAGAGAGTATCAAGTTCGGAAAATTATTCCGAAATTTTCTTAAAGCATAAAAGAATAGGTGAAAATATTCCTCTACATCCAAAAAAGATACAGAAGGGTACAATAGACCATTAACGTTCCATGAACTCAAGCTTGCCCTAGGCTCTTGTGGTAGCTCGGCTCCAGGTTCTGACACAATAACATATGAAATAATCAAGAATCTGCCTTATGAGACCCTAAACTGCGTCTTAGGTCTTTACAATAAGATTTTCGCAACTGGTCATATACCTTCATCTTGGAAAGAAGCAATAGTCCTACCAATACTAAAACACGGCAAAGACCCTTCCTTAGTTAACCAGGGTGTCTACCAACCGGGAAAACCGGGAAAACCGGGAATTCTCAGGGAATTTAAACAGTCTGGAAAAACTCAGGGAAAACTCAGGGAATTTGTGCTTCTATCAGGGAAAATTAGCTGTAACTTTATTGAAAGGGAACGAAAGTCATGTTAATGCTGGCTCCAGTAACAGAGGAATCGAAACGAATCGTCATTGACGCCGTGTCATCGGAACGATGTATTGCCAGAATAGTTAACGACCGATTTTCTAGACGCCCGATTTTTCGGACATGCCCGATAATTTGCACAGTTTTGCGGCACCACCACGTACTCCATATAGTCAGTGTATATTGCCATGACTGCAGGTCTGAAATGGTATTAATCAAAGCCGCCACCGTCGCAATTTTGATTATCTCGCCGCCTCGAACCGGCACTCTCGCAGGCAGATCCGCTGGCAGCCGTAACCACCACCGCGGCAACGTTAGGCCTAGCTGCTTCTATGTTCGCTATTAAGCTTCTTGCCGTGCGGTGCCGTGTTTTTCATTGAAAGAATTCGCCGCTATCACCTATGGCACCGACTCCGCCTTTGTAATCCACGCGATTGGCTTTGAATCTAGCAGAGCACAGCGCGTTGCGTAATGCCAGTCACCGAAAGTTAGCTTTGCCTCAGTACATTGGTGTTAGGCGGTGAAGCATAACAAGCGTGGGAAGGGGGCAATTGTCACGGGACACAGTATGTGTTCCTTAATTACACATACGTGCACCCCGTCTCCTGTCACAGTACAAGCCCTGATATGCCTAATAAGCGTACTGGCAGGCCTTCAGAGCTTTTTCAGACGTGCCTGTGGTAATTTTAGCCCTTAAAGGCAGTTAAGGACATGCATTAATTTTTTTCAGACTGCCCGTTTTTTCTTTTCAATTTTTTTTTGCGGCCCCTCGGAAGTTCGAAAAATCAAATGTTGACTGCACAGCTGACCAAGAGGATGCTTCAGATGATCCATGTGGTGAAAGCGTGGTAGAAGGAGGATGAGAACAGAAAGGACCGACGCACTGAGGAATTAACGGGAAAGGAAGGGTGCTGCCGCCTTTTTGAAGGAGCTTGAGCTAAAAAAACTAAGTGATGGCTGACGCTGAGACACAGGTGTCCCTCATCCAAACTAAAATAAATTGTTTAAGCAGTGAAACCCAACACTGAGATGTTGTGTATGGGCTGAAAGTATGTCAGGACAGTTGAGGTTGACTTCCCAGCTGCTGAGAGAGAACCTTAGTTGTGACAAAGTTCAGGACCTCATACAGATGAGCTTGCTATCAGTTGATAGAAATAGCTGATATTAAAAAATATTTACTTATGTATCGTATTTGAAAATGTTCGACTCAATTTGGAATGGGCTTTACCATTTCTTTCGCTGTGCATTTTACTAACACCTTCCTTCTGTTTTCTTTTTAAATAAAATAGATATTACTCCTTACTATTCAAACTGGATTAAGTAATTTTTTTGTATCAGCATGCTTACTAGAGAGTGACAGCATCGGGTAACGTGGTGTCAGCCTGTCTTGACATAAAACAAAGTTCTGGCTCATTCAGGGAATTTCGCAAAGGTGCTCAGGGAAAACCTGGAAAACTCAGGGAATTTGGAAATGTCAACTTGGTAGACACCCTGTTAACCCTTCGAGGGTCGAATTATTTTGAAGAAAACTTTCCCGGGTGGTTAAATTATTTTATTGCAGATATTGAATGTACAAGATGTATAAAGTCGGGAATAAATAGTAAAAAAAATTAGGGAACAGTATTTTGGTGTCAGCATCACTCAGAACTGCAATATGTTCAATAGTATTTTAGAGTGTGGTACTCCTTGAAACACGAGTCTCCGCACAGCCGCAGAAAGCGAGAATACCTCATGAGCGGCGGTGATAAACGAGCTAAGAGCCGTGCCAATCAAGATAGAAATCAACTTCCACCGCCCCTACGATAGCGTGCCGACAAAGATAAAAATCACGTTTCGCGCGCCTCCGTTGCGGCGGAACCGAAACCGCGAAAGCACGTTGCCGCTGAGAGCGAGAATACCCCGCGAGCGGCGGTTATAAACAAGCTAAGAGCAGCGCCAATCAAGATAGAAATCAACTTCCACAGCATTTGCAAGAGAGTGCCGACAAAGAGAAAAATGACGTTTCGCGCGCCTCCGTTGCGATCACGCGGCGAAACCGAAACCGCAAAAGGGGTGTGGCCGCAGTCTGCGCGACGCGCTGAAGCTTGAAGTCAGTTCTGTTTATCTCCCCAAGAAGGTAGAACAAATTTCAAACGCCTCTTGTAAGACCTAAGAGGTGGCAGTACCTCCCAGTAAGCGTGCATCGTCATTATGGCGCGAAATTTCAAACGGAGTTTCGAAACCGTACCCGTACGGCGAAGACCTTGCGGGACAGAAAACCGCCGCCGTACATGTACGGCGAAAACCGTCAAAGGGTTAATAGCTATAGACCCATTGCACTCACCAGCTGTCTACTTAAGGTATTTGAAAAAATTAATAACCGTCGCCTTGTGTTCTTTTTCGAATATAACGGTATATTCGACTCTCACCAATCTGGCTTCCGAAGAGCGAGGTTGACAACCGACAATCTTGTTCTGCTTGAGTCATATATACGTGATGCATTTGTACACAGCCAATACTGTCTATCTGTATTCTTTGATCTTGAAAAGGCATACGATACTGCCTGGCGATATGGTATTCTGCAAGACCTGTCATCCTATGGAATTTGTGGTAGCATGCTGAACATTTTGCAAGATTACTTATCTCAAAGTAAGTTCCGCGTAAGAATTGGCAATGTATTATCGCGCACTTTTATTCAAGAAAACGGTGTACCACAGGGAGGTGTGCTAAGTTGCACACTTTTTATAATCAAAATGAACTCTCTCCGCTCTGTTATACCACCAGTGGTGTCTTATTCTGTCTATGTGGATGACATCCAAATCAGCTTTAAATCCTGCAACCTGTCCATATGTGAGCGCCAGATCCAGTTGACTGTTAATCGGCTCACGAAATGGGCCGACGAAAACGGATTTAGATTCAGTGCAGAAAAGACTTCCTGTGTGCTGTTTTCCAGACGTAGAGGGGTATGTCCTGACCCTTGTATTACGATGCATGGGAAAAACCTGATAAATAGAAAAGAACAAAAATTTCTAGGTGTAATCTTCGATAGTAAGCTAACCTTCATGCAGCATGTAAAACAGTTGAAGCTGAAATGTCTTAAAACTATGAACCTTTTAAAGATTTTATCCCACCAGTCGTGGGGAACAGATAGGTATTGCCTCCTATCTCTCTTTAAAAGTCTTGTGTTGTCACGCATAGACTATGGATGTATTGTATACCAGTCGGCTTCAAAGACAACACTTAAGGTACTCGATCCTGTATATCACTTAGGTATCCGTCTAGCACTTGGTGCCTTTCGGACGAGCCCCGTCCAAAGTCTATATGCAGAATCGGATCAGTGGCCACTCGATTATCAATGTACATATCTGGGAGTCACCTATGCAATAAGAATCATGTCACTAAAACAACATCCATGCAAAGCACTCATAAGTGATCAGTCCACAAATCAGTTGTACTTAAACAGGCCTTCACACGCCCCGCCGTTCCCGTTAGCAGTAAATTCTGTTGCAGAAAAACTCGGAGTAGATTTCACAGAACTGCAGGAAAGCGACTACTTTGAACCCATCCCACCTTGGGATGAATGTACAGTGACCTGTGATTTGTCCTTTACAGAAATTAACAAAAAGAGCTGTCCAAATGCCCTCATTCAACAACATTTCTTGGCCCTTGAAGACAAGTATAAATCATTGGCATTTTTCACTGATGCTTCAAAGTCTGCAACTTCGGTATCATGTGCAGCCCACGGCCCAAACTTCTCCAACTCTAAAACCTTGCATAAAAATAGCAGCATCTTTACAGCGGAAGCATACGGTATTCTGATAACTGTTGAGCATATATAGTACAACACAAAATGCAGAAGTCTATAATATACACAGATTCTTTAAGCGTTGTTACAGTCCTGTCCTGTGGCAAAGCAAGCCGAAACCCTGTTTTAAACATGCTCCTTAAACACATTCACGTAGCGTATAAACAAAACCTAGCTCTTGTTGTATGCTGGGTGCCAGGCCACTCTGGGATCGCAGGCAATGAAATGGCAGATAAAAATGCCGGACAAGCGGCTCATAGGAATACCGTTGATGTAAGCAGAATGCTTGGTGTGGACATGAAACCTGTGGTACGAAAGGCGCTCTGTATTCATTGGCAAGCTGAATGGGACAAGGAAGTTGAAAATAAGCTCCACCTGCTTAAACCGCAGTTAACCAAACCTTTCCCACTAAAGCTTAATAGACACACCGAAGTCACACTGGCATGACTCAGAATAGGACACACTTATGGCACACACAAACACCTGTTGACTGCAACTGACCCACCAACGTGCACACGCTGCGGTGAGAACTTAACTGTCCTACATGTCCTCATACAATGTCCTGAACTTCACCGAGAGCGAGTGGCTCATTTCAGGGAACTTTACTCAAATCATATACCCCCCCATCCATCAATGTTTTTATCAGAGGATGCATTTTTTAACTTTAAGAGAGTGCTTAAATATCTTGCAGAAGTTAATTTTCTAGACATAATCTCATATCATCCCAACCATCAGATTGTGCCTCACAGGTGAGGAACGGTCTGATGTACAAAGTATGTCTGAGCTCTCTTGCACTTCTTGCGTAAGCAAGAATTGTACAGCAAGGGACTCGGGCTATCGGCAATAATTTACTTTGTGTGCCTATAACCAAGCATTCGAGGCTTTATATTTATCTTCATAATAATTTTAACATTCATTTACTAATATCTATAGATTTGTCTTACATGTAGGCCTCTATACAACCTCTATTTTAAGCCATAGAACTAAACCCACAATTCTACTAAACCAAACCACATGTCCTGGCGCTCTTTGGCCTTGATGCCCTTGCGCCACTAAACCTCAATCATCATCATCATCATACAACTACGTCCGGGACTTCCTGACGGGTAGAACGGCGACCATAGGCCTGGGGAATCTCAGGACCGAGAAGGCCCAAATACCGCAGAAAGGAACCCCCCAGGGGTCGGTGATCTCCCCGTTGCTGTTCAATATAGCGATGAGGGGATTGCCGAACCTCTTGGAGAACATCAGGGGTATCCGTCACGCAATGTATGCAGACGACCTGACCATGTGGACGTGCACGGGATCAGTGGGCGAACAACAAGACGCCCTGCAGGAAGCTATCGACAGGACCGAGCAGTATCTACACCGCTGCGGTCTTTCATGCGCGCCTGAAAAGTCGGAGCTACTGATCCTCAAAAAGAGGACAAGAGGGCGGCCTCCGCAGGAGACACCTGCCCCAACGTTGACACTAATGGAGTCAACATACACAAGGTGGACACACTCCGTATTCTGGGCCTCACTCTCCAGAAGGACGGTGCCGGTCTCGCCGCCATTAAAAAACTGCAAGCGACAGTTACCCAAGTCGCGCACTTGGTGCGAAGAGTGACAAACAAAAAGCACGGCCTGAAAGAGCAGGACACAATCAGATTAATACAAGCCCTGATAATCAGCAGAGTCACTTACGGCACCCCGTACCTGGGTCTCAAGAACAGCGAGAGAGACAAATTGAACACCCTAATACGAAAGACCTACAAGCTGGCACTGGGGCTTCTACCGATGACGTCGACGGAGAAGCTACTCAGCCTGGGCATCCACAATACTTGGGAGGAACTAGTAGAGGCACACAAGACGAGCCAGATAGGGCGACTCAAGCTCACCAGCACGGGTAGGGACACGTTAATAAGACTGGGCTACCCAGTCGAATATGAGTCCACAAAACAGCGGGTTCCTCTACCCCTGAGGGAGAAGATCACGGTGGCCAACATCCCGAGAAACATGCACCCTGAATACCACAGAGAAAGGAGGCGAGCGAGAGTGAAAGCTCTACGTAAGACCTACGAAGGACCAAAACAAGGAGAAGTCCGATACACCGACGCGGCAAAGTACAAGAACAGAGCGGCACGCTATCAGCGTGATCAACGGCCAAGGACAAGAGGTAGCAGCGGCCTCGGTAAGCACTCCAGACATCGACTGCGCGGAAGAAACGGCGATGGCCCTGGCGGCCACTACGGGACAGCGAGAGGAAGATCTAATCACAATTATCACCGACTCACAAACAGCATGTAGAAATTATTAAAAGGGCCGCATTTCCAATGAAGCCCTCAGCATCCTTGAAAAACGAGACAATTTTCCAGAATTGTACATTGTCTGGGGCTCGGGACACGAGTCCCTGGCGGGTAATGTAGCGGTTAATGCCGCTGCCCGAGATCACATTTTCCGGGCTATCCCACCAGGTTCACGAGCACCGGTAGACCAACAAGATAGTGTCCCGAAAAGGTACGCCGATATCCTGAGCCACTACAGACTGCATAGAAGGATCTATCCACCCCCGCATCCCCAGCTGACAAGAGAAGAGGCGATGATCTTCTGAAGACTACAGACCGGCACATTCCCGCACGGCACCCTGCTACACGCCATGTATCCTACGAGCTATACTCACAAATGCGCCTTTTGCTCCACGCCCAATACCCTCTACCACATGGTATGGGAATGTCAGAAAAGCCCATCGACACCGCCCATCACCGGACCAACCGTTGAGCAGTGGGAGGCACAGCTGACAAGCTCGACCCCTGAAGACCAGCATCTCCTGGTGAGCAGGGCCAAGCTATCAGCTCAGGCCCATGGCATTCTGGACTAGGGACGCCGCCCACCTCGGACGATTTTACCGTCGGCTCATTTCAACTAATAAAGTTTATTCCTCCTATAGCAATAGACCTAAGTTTCTCAATTAATTTAAGATGTATAATGCGGTCAAATGCTTTTGAAAAATCAATAAATATAGCATCAATTAAATGATCTAGTAGATGCCATTTACAGAACTGTGATATCTGTTTTTGATGCAGAGCTATTAATTTGTAAAATTCGTGTTTCTATTTTTTCAAACTTCCGAATTTCTTAAAATCTAAAAAAAATTCAGGCCCTACATCGAAATTCCGCTTCCAACAGTCATTAGAATTTAACCTTCTCTCTCAAATACAGCAAATTTCATTAAAATCAGTCCAGGGGTTTTCTCGGAAAAACATTTTTGTGTTTTACATGTATTTGAATAGGCCGCGTCAGAGTTGGGTCCAAGCTAAAGCTTCCTCTTAAGGATGCCATGTTTCTGAAATAGCAGTTATGTGGGTAAATGTGAAGGTCTACCATAAACCCCTTCTGTACCATGCTAGTGCGTTTCTGAGTTTAAATGAGTTTAGGTAATTGCTGTACGTCATAGTTCCCTAAACAGGAATGCCGTATGATAACGTTGAGTGCACAAGTTTATTTATTTATTTACAGGATACTGCCGGCCTTAGTCTTAGGCCTTGGGCAGGAGTGGACAGTGTGATATACACAGGAACAAAAAAAAATGAGCAGCAAAAATCATCACAAGAATTCAATACATTGCAATAGACATATTACCTGATCCCCACGAGCTGTACAGAGCATTCCAACAAAAAACCTTTACAAAATTTCAATATATTTTAGAATACGGACATTTGCTAAACCGCACAAGCTGTACAGAGCATATTGATAACGCGATATTGATAACAAGGAGTCACATTCATAACGGTATGCTGAAAGACATCGCACATGCTCGGTAGGTTGAGCAACAAAAACTATACAAATAGTAACGACAAGCAAGCGAAAATAGCACTTGCATATATTGTAAAACAAAAAGGAGAAAAAAAAATTACATTTATACATACATACATATATACATACACACGTATGTACATACGTACGTACATACATGCATACATACATACGTACAGTGCTCACGGAATGAAACGCGTCAATTTAGGGCTAAGTTATTCGCATACTTTCGTTTCCACCGGCTGCAGTTCGTGTCACATAGACGCAATTCTGGCACGTACACCTGCATCGGAGTCCTCGTCACCTTTGGTGACCAAATTTCTAGCGACATGACATGGTGCTTTCGTGTACTTTGCACATATGTAGGGTTCTACTAAATGCTCTGTGTCCTATTTCATTCCGTGAGCACTGTACATACATACATATGCATACATATAACATCAAGTCTAAATGCTATTCAGCATGTTGCAGAATGACTGGACGGTCGGGCATTCCACTGTACTAACAGAGAGCGTATTCCACTCACCTATCATCCGAGGAAAAAAAACATGTTTTCAGATACGATTGTTCTGCAAGAAAATTCCTTTATTCTTTTTGGATGATTAGATCGTGTTGCACGTCTGATAACTAAAGTAATATACATATCCTTATCTATCCCTAGCATATCATGGTAAAGTAAATAGATGTATTTCAGTTGGTCCCTATATCGCCTTAACTTTAATGTTTCCAGGTTAGTTTTGTTAATAAGAACAGTCGGAGATACGTGCCAGCTATAACAGTTAAATTCGTATCTAACAAATTTTCTTTGAATGTTTTCCAATTGAGTAATGTTCTTCAGGGTGTATGGGTCCCCATACTACCGAGGCGTACTCAAGAATTGGCCTAATATACGTTTTGTACGGTAAAGGACGGATTTCTTGTGTGGACTGTCGAAGCGACCTTCTCAAGTAACCAAGTTGGAGCGTTGCCTTTTAACGCGATAGCGTTAAGGAGCTCGTGTCACAGAAAAGCCGGTGTCGTCGGCGTCGTCGGCGTTGGCCGTGAGCGATAAATCCCAGCACGCACTTCATGAATAAAAAACAACTTGCAAGATGGGCTGGGTGGGAATCGAACCAGGGTCTCCGGAGTGTGAGACGGAGGCGCTACCACTCAGCCACGAGCTCGATGCTTAAACCGGTACAAAAGCGTCTCTAGTGAATGCGGTCTTGCCTTAGAAACGAGCTGTTTCTGAGACTCAGGCGTCCGTCGCTTGCTCAGGCGCACATTTCGTTGCCGCGCCGAACGCGGCGCTGCTTGACGCTCACCGTGTCCGATGCGGGGCGCGTAGTCGCTGCGCCGTAGCCCACTGTCTCACACCCCTTGGCGGGTCGACGGGAACGCTGACGCGTTCCACTCTTGAAGGCGAAGCTTAAGCGTCCTCCAATTTTTTTGTAATATGAGATATGTGATCGTTCCATCTAAAGTCGGATGAAATTACGAAGCCTAAGTATTTGTAGCTACTAACCGTAGATATATTATTACTACTGAAACTGTAAGAAAATATTAAGGGATGGCATTTTCGTGTTACTGACATAGCAACTGTTTTCTTTGCATTAATATTCATTTGCCATATGGCGCACCACGCTTCTACCTTGGTTAGTGAAGAATTCAAATGGACCTGATCATTTACACTATTAACTTCTTGATATAGTATAGTAGTTGTGTGCAAATAATTGTATTTTCACGTTTACTTCTTTTATTAAGTCATTGGCAAAGATTAGAAAAAAAAAAGGCCCAAGGACGGACCCCTGTGGAATGGCCGACCGAACCGGTGCTGATCCAGAACGCGCGCCGTCGATAAACACACTTTGCCGTCTGCATGTGCAGAAATCCATGAAATTAAAGAATCATATTTAAGTATTGTTTGTAGTTCTAACAGTAGTTTAGTGTGAGACCCACGGTCGAATGCTTTTTCGAAATCGATGAATATTATATCAATTTGTCCCTGTCTGTCAGAACTGCTGCGAGTTCGTGGATAGTTTCGAGTAGCTAGGTTGTTGTAAACACTCCCTTCCGAAACACATGCTGCCTGGAATCAGTTATATTGTTGTCATTCAGGAAGACCGAAATATGCTTAAATATAATATGCTCAAGAGTTTTCGCACATGTAGGTAACAATGAAATAGGTCGGTACGAAGTGATAAGTGACCTGTTTTCTGATGTGAGTATTGGGGTAACCTTTGCGTACTTCCAGTCATCCGGAACTTTTGCACATAATAAGGACTTCCTAAATAGGATGCACAGATATTTTGAGCACCACTCGGCATATCTCACGAGGAAAGCAGTAGGTATGCCGTCCATTCAAGGCGATTTCTTTGTATTCAAATTTAACAAGAGAAATAAAATGCCTTCTTCGGTCACTGAGATATCTGCGATTGGCGGGCAGTCAACTGAAAGGTAATAGCTTGGTTTGCGACCGTCGTGATCCGTAAATACCAAACAGAAAAATTGATTGAAAGATTTTGCTACCAAACTTTTATCAGTTACGGTTTCTCCGTCGATGCAGAAACTGGACTAGGGCTGCTTTTTCAAAGAAAAATGACGCCAGAACTTTGCCGCGGAAGACAGCAGAAAATTCTTCAAAGACACACTTTGATAGTATTCCTACACTTTTCTAATGCTTGCCTTTAGTTGCAGCATTGCCATTTGTTAGGCGTGTTGGTAAACTGAAAGCATATTTAGCGCCAGCAAGCAAGGACGGAAGGGAGACGACACTACAATGCGCTAGGTGTATATATATAGGTGTATTTCCTGAAAATCAAGTTGTTGAAGTTAGCGCATTGTGGTGTCATCTCCCTTCCGTCCTTGTTTGCTGGCACTGAATATGCTTTTAGTTGCAGACGTATGTTGAAAAGTTTACTGGCATTGCCCTCTGTGGTATACTGACGGTGCTGTTTTCTTATTCGTTTAGCCTTCTGTTGCAGCCGCAAGTGTGGCTCGAACAGAAGGTGCGGCTGAATTTCGTAGCCTGGTGGTGTTACTGCCTTGTCGGAAATATCGGGGTGAAGCCAAGTTTCCGTGATTATAAAAGCATGCGGCTTGTGTGTTAAAATGGTACTTTCAATATCATCAGATTTATTAACCATGCTACTTGCATTAAGGTTGATGAAACGGAGGTGCTTTTGGGTATTGCTTTGGATTCATTGTGACTGGTGTCTTTCTTTAGTTTGTCTGCCCGTGGGAATCCTTTTGTCACTTGTGCCATCCCATCGGAATAGCTCGCCATTAATCCTAATTTTGTCGTACACTATTTGGACTTTCCCCCCAGCAGCTCTAATTTCGGAGGTGCTATTCCAGAGTTTCTTTCTTTTAAGCCTTGTGGGTGCTGAGAAGTCTTACGAGACAGAAATATCTTTATTTTTCAGTTTGAAACAATTCTGTAGTACAGCCATTTTTTTCACGGAGGTCGAAAAGCTTGATCATGACTGGGCGTGGTCTAGTCCCGTGTCTATGCCCAATCCTATGAAGTCGTTCAGTCGACAAAACTTGTACACCAAGAATGCTCTTAAACACGCCTTCTAACACAGCTTGTTTCAGATCATCATGAGTTTCGGCAGCTGTTTCTTTGACCACAAAAACCAGAAAGTTGTTCCTCCTGGAACGACCTTCTAGATCAACAAATTTGTCCTGCAACTTCTGCACACCTTTCTCGAGGCCAGAGACTTTTGTGCTGACTTCTTTAATAGCCAATGCCAACTCCTCAACCACCTTTAGTTTCATTTCAATTTCATCGAACAGTTTTTCTATTTTCTTCTGACCATTAAGTAGTTCGATTAGTAGTTCATCAGTCGTAGGCCCAGGTCCAAGATTGGGTTCTACGTCCCCAGAAAGCATTAGAAGAGAGAAGACAAAATCCTGAACAACCAAACAGAGCATACAAAGGCCCGCGTGAGCACGTCAGCTGGATGAAACCTCTATCGCTGGATTTAACAGTACAAGCTTTGTTACTGACCTGCGTGTAAAAAAGGAACGGGCTGGTCATGTTGACTAGCGGCCAGCCGACGAGCCCACTGGAAGGTGCTGGTGGTGGCTGGCTTCTTATACGCGCTCTTGATGATGTCGATAGGCCTGGACGCATTTACGCTCGACAATCTGTCATGGTGTGGTGGTGTGTACGCGCAGTCTCCGTAGGAAGCTGCCGTAGTGATGAACAAGGACGCTGAATCTTGCAGTGCGCCGACCGCTGTCGTGCCAAACAGGAAAAACTGTGTGCAAGAAAGCAACGGGTTGGCCATGTTGACTGGCAGCCAGCCGATGAGCCCACTGATAATACATCAGTGGGCTAATACATGGATATCATTAACCAGGGAGTCAACAAATGAGACTTTACGCAGACAACATGCGGTTTTGCTCTAATCTGGCACTGTTTTTGTAATATATTGGGAGGATTCCAAGAAAGGTTCTCATTTAGCCAAACGCCAAGCAATTTCTGGCTTAAAACTCGCTTTCCAAACGCTCATAGACAATTTCCAGAGTGATACTTTCTACTGTATTAGATAGAAAAAAGAATAACGTAGTTTGACTTAGACAAATTAAGACCTAGCTTGTTAATCAATATACATAGTTTTTCTTAACAGGCATTAATGGGATGAAAAAACATATATTCGTGTTGTCGGCCAACATCAATAGATTAGGCAATTCGGGTGTGTTGGCAATATCATTTATGTGTTGTGCCATTACCACAAGCCCGGATTCCGAATCTGCAAGATGCAGAATTTATCCTGCGAGCGCCCAAATCCTCCCTTGACAAGTCAAGATGCTGAGCCGTCAGGCAGTGGTGTCCTGCGGAGAAGCATCGGCGGGCAGCATGTTCAAACGTGTCAGCAAGTGCCAGACAGACTGGCGCCGTACCTCCTTTTGCCTTGAGGTCACCGCGTGCGCGGACTTTGAACCGTGTGGCCAGCGCGGTCGCTGGTTGGACCTCTTGGCCGACCGTCGAGTGCAGACTTTGTATTGGGCCGTTTGAGTGACAATGGTTCTCGGGGAGTATAAAGCTGCGAGGCGGTCGCCTCGAAAACCGGATCCGCCGACCCACCGGGAGCCAGTGCCGCTCTCGACTGGAATGAGATGTGTCACGTGTTTTCGCCGGACGTCTCCGTGCAGGAACAGTCGCGTTTGCTGTGAGCACTCGGCCCGAGTGCCGACCCATTCATGTCCTGTATAATGACCTGTATATAGTGTATAAAGTCCCTTTTGTTATTCTCATCGACGCCTGGCTCGGAGTCTTCGCTACCAACGCTCTGTCACGAAACGGGTGACGAGCGCTACGGGACCACAAAGTCGTAATAGTGGTGCAGCGGTGCAAAGTCGTAACAGTATACTAAAAACAATAAGAGGCCTAATATTAATCCTCGAGGAATACCATGCTGAATTATTAATTTCTCGGAGAGCGCACAATTAACCTGAACATACAGCAATCTGTTCTTCAAATACAGTTACTTTTGGGAACCGGAATTGTGCAACGCATGACCCTTGCCCTGTTTTCCAAGCTTTCAAGCCATTGGCGAAGATGACAAAGGCGGAGTCGGCGCCATTGCTGACAGCGGCGGATTGTTTCAATAAAAAACACGGCACCGAACAGCAGGAAGCTTGGTAGCGAATGTTGAGTTAGCTAGGCCTAGCATTGCCGCAGTGGTGGCTATGGCCAACGTTTTTAGATTCCTTTCAGTTTGCAAGCTCCCCTGAGTCGCGCGCGAGAAGGTGACCCCCTTTTGTTTCCACTCGCCACGTGGTGCTGCTGTCGCTGTCGGCCTGAAGCACTTGTGCTTGGCAGCGGTTGCGAGAGCCTTCACTGCCGGCCTTTTCTGAGCTGTCACACTGAAACTTCAGTCACATGGTTAAAGAACTGTTTGATCTGAGTGGTAAGGGTAAGATAAAGAGCAGCCTAATGCAAAGTCGCAACGAACTGATCGTGTAATTTCTTTGTGCTTTGTTTATCGCACGCACTTCCGACATTTACCCTGAACATTTTAGTGTTTGTTAGAGAAGCAGAAGCTTGATGTGGGCAAGTTGGTTTTGCACACTTGAAGAAAAGAGCGCTACGAAGACGCGGACTAAAAGAGGAACAGGTACGATGGACAAGGCGCTACTTCCAACTAAATGTTTTTTGAAGAAACAGGCTTTTTAATAGGTACAAACTAGAATGGCCCATCGTGACATCTCAACCTCCCTATCTCATTAGAAATGCTATCTTTTTCGGTGAGCGCCACTGAAGGGCAGCTAATGCACGTGCCTTCGGCCTTTGTAATGTAGAAAGCTTCTAATTTATTTATTTACAGTACCCTCAGAGTAAATATACATTATAGAGGGGAGAGGCTTCATAAAGGAAGTAAAAAATGATATACAGGAAAGGCACAGTATAAGTAAAAATAGAAAATTATACTAGCTGAATAATTTATACAAAAAATAGTAGTTGCAGTTCACCATAGAAAACTCATCATACACTTCAATATACAGATTGGGAATGATAGGTAAATACATACATAGTCAATTTGAAAAAATAGCACTTATACAATAACAAGTCACATGATATATTGAACGCAAGTTTCATGATTTACACGTAGTTAATTATAGCATTTCTAAATTGAACAGGATTACTTATATTAACAATAGATGCAGGCAGACCGTTCCATTCGTTGCATGTTTTAGGTAAAAATGATTGCGAATGTGTTAGTGTGTTAGAGCGAGGAACATGTACCTTATGCGTATGATCTCTACGTGAGAAGATGAATGGTGCTGGGTTAATCCACGCCGACCGAAGCGCAGCGTTCTGGTAGTAAATCTTATGAAATAAGCATAGACGTGATTGTTTCCTGCGGGTTAATAGCGAAGGTAGGTTCAGAGTAGTCTTCATTTGTGTTACGCTTGCTGTACGATGGTAATTAGCTAGTGTAAACCGAGCGGAGCGATTCTGGACACTTTCAAGGCAGTTAATTGAGGTGGCATGATGTGGGTCCCATACTGATGATGCATATTCCAACTGTGGACGGACATATGTCGTGTATAATAAATGTTTGAGTGATAATGGTGCGAGCGAGAAGTTTCTACGAAGATATCCAAATGTGCGATTAGCTTTGCTCGTTATAAAGTCGATATGGTACTTCCAGGATAAGTTATAGGTTATATGGACGCCCAGATATTTGTAATTTCTTACGCTCTCTAAAGGAATGTTATTAAGTAAATATGCAGGACAAGCTTCATTAGTACGGGATATTCGCATTGATTTACATTTCTTGACGTTAAACTGCATGTGCCATGTTATAGTCCAGTTATGCAATGTGTTTAAATCGTCCTGAAGAGATGAAATATTAGTGTCATTATTAATTTTGCGATATATTACGCAGTCATCTGCAAAAAGACAAATTTTAGACGAAATATTATCAGGTAGATCGTTAATGTAGATTAAGAACAACAGCGGCCCAACCACAGACCCTTGTGGAACACCTGATTTAACTGGGGTAAGAGTTGAATTAACTTCATTAGCGCTTACAAATTGCATGCGGTGTGTTAGAAATGCTTTTATCCAATTAAGTACATTAGTATCAATGTTTAGTGCGCTGAGTTTAGATAGCAGTAATGTGTGGTGTACTTTGTCAAAAGCTTTAGCGAAATCAAGGAAAGTACAGTCCGTAAGAAATCCTGCGTCCAAGTTAGAATGCAAGTCGTTAGTAAAGCAAAGAAGCTGAGTATCACAGGAGAATGTTTTACGAAAACCATGTTGGCTAGATGTAAAGTAGTTGTTAGATTCAAGGTGATTGATTACCTGAGAATAAATTACGTGCTCCATTATTTTACAGGGCACAGAAGTTAAACTAATGGGCCTATAATTAGAAGGGTTATGCGTGTCACCAGGTTTATGAATTGGAACGATCTTAGCCGTTTTCCAATCTAAAGGCAATGTGCCGCTGTGAAGCGACTGAGAAAAAAGTAATTCTAAAATTATCGAGCAATACTCACTAGTACTGTGTAAAAATTTGATGTTAATTCCATCAACACCACATGACGATTTCAATTCTAATTTATTTATAATCGATTTAATACCGTTACTATTAAATGCTATGGGATCCATGGGGGGGTATCTTTTAGGCCGTATTTCGGGAGGAGGAGTAACATGCGAAGACGGCGAAAAGGCCTGTACGAACGTGTCATTTAGCACGTCAGCGCATGCGTGGTCGGCGATTGCTTTCCCAGTTAGTGAAGTTAGAGTAATCTTTCTAGTGTTATCTCCTTTCATAGAGCTCCAGAATGCCTTACTGTTAGTTTTCAGTAGCTTGGGAAGGGTAACGTTGTAGTAGGAAAATTTTGCAGACCGTAAATTTGAAAAGTACGTGGCGGCAGCAGATTTGTATGAGAACCAGCGTTCAGGATTTAGTGACCGTTTGGCGATACGAAATAGGCGTTTCTTTTTGTTACTTAGTCTGCTAAGGTGTCTGTTATACCACGGTGCATTACTATTTGAATATATACGTCGGACTGGAATATAACGATTTATTAGATCAGATACTTTTTCTTTAAAGAGGCGCCAATTTGTCTCGACAGAACGATCAAGATGGCAAAGTAGAAACGTGTCAAGAAAGGAAGCAAGTTTGTTGTTTATTGCCGAGAAGTTAGCCTTTTTATAATCTTTTATTTCCTTAAATCGTTTACGTTTCAGTGGTAGTGATATCGTGATTGTAAAATGTAATGTATCGTGATCGCTAAGGCCAGGTAAGTGCGTTATCGGGGATATAATATCAGCTGATGATGTCAGCACGAGATCAAGTAATGATGACGTAGTGCCTGTTGCACGTGTTGGAATAACGACCGTTTGTACTAAGGTAAAGTCAGAACAAATAGCGATAAACTGATTAGCCTCACTGGATGATGGGTTAGAGAAGGGACATGTGCTTGACCAATTTATGTTAGGAAAGTTAGTCACCCATAAGAATTATCTTTGCTCCCGGGAATCTTACTGTTAATTGATTTAGACAGTCATGCAGGTGATCACAAAACAAACTATTCGAGGGTGGCCGGTAGCAGACGCCTAAGATAATTTTTTTGAAATTAATGGTTAAACAACACCAGATAGATTCAATTTCAGTGATTATCGGTACATTAAAGCACTCAACGTCTTTACTAACAGCAAGTAATACACCGCCCCCTATTCTGTCAGTACGGTCATTCCGATACACAACGTATCTTTTACGGCAATGAAACAATTCTTCGTTTGTTATTTTGTTAGTCAACCAAGTTTCAGTTATCGCTATTATGTCAGCATCAGTGTCATCAACCAGAGAACACAATTCGTCCCTTTTATTAAATATACTGCGAATATTCGTGAATACAACAGAAATACCATGTTTCGATGAAGTGCAAGCATCTCCCCTGGCGTTTCGCTATCGCGAGTTCTGTAAGACACGTCCTGAGCGCAGAATTCGAGGATCGGAATTTCTGTTTCCTGGTGTTATTTCGTAGACTACATCGTTATCTATGTCGTAGCCGTAACATTTTTCTCCCACGAATAGTCTTTTGTAACGTAGCCTGTAGGGTACATTTAGTCCCTTGCCATATTCCGTAAATTTGTGTCTGATATTGCGCGTTGCCTCGCAGAAGTCTTCGCTCACAGTCAGGCTGCTTCCTTTTAGAAGAGAGCGCTTACACAAAACTTGTTCTTTGGTTTTATAAGAGAAAAACTTAACTATTATCAGTCGTGGTTTTTGTTGACTGTAGCGACCAATCCTATGTGCACGCACTATGTGGTCGCAAGTTAAACTAAGTTTTAAAGTGTTATTTATCAAATCTAGGGCTTTTTCCTCTGACTGCATTGAATTTTCTGTTGAAGTATCCGGTACTCAAAAAAAAACCAGATTGTCGCGACGTGAGCGATCTTCCGCGTCATCAATTCGCGCACGAAGTGTGTTCATGTCAGTTACTACACTCTCAATCTTGTCATGCAATAAGCTGACATCCTGTTTCCATTCATCAAGGATGGCCGTCTGGCTTTCCACGTGCTGCAGTCTTTGATCGATGTCTGATATAGCATCTGAAACGGTTTTTTGCTGTTGTTTCAGCTCATGAATTGTCTCCGACATAGAATTTTGTACAGATTCCATTCTAATAGATCTTTCATTTAGGTCCCTCACGGTTTTAAGTACTTCAGCAAGGACATCGTCCTTGGATGGGCCAGAATTGCTTTCCACGTCACCACACAGTGAAAGAAACAATGAACAGAACGGGTCACTCAAGGCTTCTGGGCACGGAAGCACGACAATGAAGCGATTACTAGATTTAAAGCAAAGAAGTGGCAGTTTGGAAATGTAACTGACCTGCAGGGTGAAAAAAGACAAGTGTGAGGCTGTCATCCTGTTGGTGCCTCCGTGCCCTCTGACTGCCCAGAGCGTGTTGCTTGGCTTTAAGCATCCCGCTGCTGGCGCTGTCGATGCTGTTGCGGTTGCGCAGTGATGAGCCCAAGATACAAATGGGGTGTCGTTCCAGATGTAGATTTGATGGCGGCTTGGTCCGGGTGAAGTGTGGCGGGAACAGGCTCAGCGAATTTGCCGGCCTCAGAACCATGAACGATAGGTTCGCCATACGAATACAGTGGAACAGCGCACCGGAAACCGGGGATGAAGGCAGGGAGTAGCTGCAGGGTGAAAAAAGACAAGTGTGAGGCTGTCATCCTGTTGGTGCCTCCGTGCCCTCTGACTGCCCAGAGCGTGTTGCTTGGCTTTAAGCATCCCGCTGCTGGCGCTGTCGATGCTGTTGCGGTTGCGCAGTGATGAGCCCAAGATACAAATGGGGTGTCGTTCCAGATGTAGATTTGATGGCGGCATTGATCCGGGTGAAGTGTGGCGGGAACAGGCTCAGCGAATTTGCCGGCCTCAGAACCATGAACGATAGGTTCGCCATACGAATCCAGTGGAACAGCGCACCGGAAACCGGGGATGAAGGCAGCGAGTAACTGCAGGGTGAAAAAAGACAAGTGTGAGGCTGTCATCCTGTCGGTGCCTCCGTGCCCTCTCCCGTTCTAGTCTATCTCTAGACCATGCCAGAAACCTGGTGTCACGAAGATATGGGCGGCAATTGTGACGTTTACAGTGTTCTGCCAGATGGTCCCCGCATTGTTAGGCCTCTGCTTCACGTAAACGGCACTCCCGGACTGACCCACCCGGGGGAAATCGGTAGTTGCCTTTTCCTGTCTCTCTCTCCCTACTACCTTCGTCTTTCCCTTACTTTCCACCTTTCCTGTCTTCTTCTGGTTTCCTTTTACTTCCAGTTTTTCCAGGCAGCAAGGGTTAACCTTGTGTGGATAGCCAACCTTGGTTATTTCATATTTGGTTATAGTGGTAATGTACAGCTGGCGTTTGCAGGCCGTGTTTCACAGGTCCTGCAGCGTCCCCTTGTAGGACTCCACGGTGGGTGGCTGGCGTTACTGCCGAAATCTCACATATCTTTATGGCTAACTTCTTCCCCCCACTCCCTGATCGCCCTCAGAAAAGAGGGCGCACCTATGAAGTATTCAAATTTTTTGGTCGGCAAAAAGAATCTTTTCCTCGTTTCCACATCATCCATTCTGAAAAACCAGCTAAACCGGTGCGAACAATTTCCCCATTCCTTGTATCGAAGTTCCTTAACGAAGTTTTTGGCCCAGGCTATAAGGCGTCGAGAATGGCTAGTGGTGACCTCCTCTTGGAGCTCCGCGATCAGAAACAATTTGAAAAGCTGCCTAAACTAGTATCATTTGGGGAGACCCAAATAGTAGTAACCCCGCACCGTACGATGAATACCACCCGCGGCGTTGTGTCGGACGATGATTTGCTGGAGCTCTCTGAGGCTGAACTCTTGGAGGGCTTCAGTGAACAGAATGTTATAAATGTCAAAAGAATCAAGATGAAGCGAGATAGTAAAGAAATTGTGACCAAACACCTAATACTCACCTTCAATTCAAGTGTCCTGCCCGAGTCAATCGAGGCTGGGTACATCAAGCTCCATGTAAGACCGTATGTGCCAAATCCCCTGAGGTATTTCAAATGCCAACGTTTTGGCCACAGCTCGCAGAGCTGCCGAGGCCGCCAAATATGTGCAAAATGCAGCGCCCATGAACACACGTCTGAAACTTCCGCGAACTCTTTGCATTGTGTAAACTGTGATGGAGAGCACGTCGCGTACTCGCGGTCGTGCCCATCTTGGAAAAAAGAAAAAGAAATTGTCACGATCAAAGTGAAAGAAAATATATCATTCAAGGAGGCACGTAGGCAGGTGGCATACCTGCCTAAGAACACATTTGCCGAAGTGGCACGTCAGGGGGTAGCGTCACAACGGCCTCCGGCAGCTGTCCAACCCACAAGCCGTGAGTCGGCAGTTACGCCATCTGCCCCCGCGGCGGTTGCAGCTAGCACTGCTCCGTCAACTGAGGAGAAGGGACCATTGACCCTGAAGGTGGGCGCAGCCGAGGCTGCCTCAACCTCCCAGGTCCCTTCCAGCGCTGGCAACGGCCGGCGCAGCCAAATCCCCCAGGGAGCCCCATCGACCTCCGGGTTGGTGGGCGCAGGGGTCTTGCCCTCCAAGGCGGGACTCTCCCGGGTAACTTCTCGCTCGCAAGAGCACGTGTCCGGCGCCTTAGAAGAGGCAATGGACATTACACCTATCCTCAAGGGGCGCCAAGCGCCTAAGGAGCGGCGAGGTTCCCTCGAACGCTCCAGAAAGGGCAAGACCCCAATTACAGGGCCTTGAAAGGGCTCTGTAATCTAATCTCTGAAATCTCTGTAATTAATACTTCTGTTTCCATACAGACAGCACCCATTTATTTCAAATACGGATACACAGATAATACAATGGAACGTCAGAGGTCTTCTTAGAAACCTTGATGATGTGCAGGAACTGATCCACAAACACAATCCAAAAGTGCTTTGTCTACAGGAAACACACTTAAAATCGAAACACACAAATTTTCTCCTACAGTATGTTACGTTTCGTAGAGATCGCGATGATGCTCTCGCATCATCGGGCGGTGTTGCCATTGTTATTCAGAAAGGCATAGCGTGTCAACGGTTGCAGCTACAAACGCCCCTTGAAGCAGTGGCGGTTCGTGCTGTTCTCCTAAACAAACTTATCACTGTGTGCTCGCTCTACATACCCCCACATTACAAATTAACTAAATATGAATTTCAGTCCTTCATAGATGAATTGCCAGAACCTTATATTGTTCTTGGCGATTTCAATGCACACAACTACCTGTGGGGCGACCCTCGTACAGATGCGCAAGGACGACTTGTTGAACAGTTCCTTCTCTCTTCTGGTGCGTGCCTGTTGAATAAGAAGGAACACACATATTACTCTCTTGCAAACAGAACCTATTCCTCAATAGATCTTAGCATAGTCTCCCCGTCTGTACTGCTTGAACTTGAATGGGAAGTTGCCAACAACCCTTACGGCAGCGACCACTTCCCTATACTGCTAAGATCACCTAAAGAAAACGAATATCCACCACACGCTCCTAGGTGGAAGAATGAGACAGCTGATTGGGATAAATTTCGAACTCTTACTGGTATCTCATGGCATGACATCTCGTCGTTAGGAATTGATGCTGCAGTGGAGTTTTTCACAGCCTTCATAATAGATGCCGCATATGAATGCATATCACAAGTAAATGGCTTGGCATGTAAACGGCGTGTCCCGTGGTGGAACGACGATTGTAGGATCGCTCGAAGGAAACAAAACAAAGCGTGGGGGTTGCTACGCGCCTCCCCCACTGCGGAGAATCTTATTAAATTTAAACAAGTAAAATCACAAGGCAGGCGAACCCACCGACAGGCCAGAAGAGACAGTTGGGAGAAGTTTTTATCGGGTATCAACACATATACAGATGAGGCCAAAGTCTGGAACAAGGTAAATAGCATAAGAGGGCGACAAACATACTCCCTCCTTTTGGTAAACACACAAGGCGATACCCTGCAAGACCAGGCTGATGCTCTGGGTGAACACTTCGAGCGCGTGTCTAGCTCCACTCACTATTCAGAGAACTTCCTTAAATATAAAGAAATAGAAGAACTCAAGCCTCTGAATCGGAAATGCACGCCAAACGATCCTTATAATCGCCCTTTTACGATTGCTGAACTTAAAGCCTCCTTGTCAATATGTCGGAGCTCTGCACCGGGCCCCGATAGAATCATGTACGATATGCTTAAGCACCTGCACTCCGACACACAAATCACACTACTTACACTTCTCAATGCTATCTGGGCTGCTGGTTATCTCCCATCGAAGCGGAAGGAGGCTATTGTGATCCCTATTTGGAAGCATGGTAAAGATACTTCATTGCTCACTAGCTACCGTCCCATAGCGCTTACAAGCTGCCTCTGTAAGCTTTTCGAAAAAATGATCGATTGCCGTCTGATACATCTCCTAGAGTCTAGTAATATGCTTGACCCATTTCAATGCGGTTTTAGGGAAGGGCGATCTACAACCGACCATATCGTGCGCATCGAAGCGAGCATTCGCGATGCCTTCGTACACAAACAATCCTTCTTATCTGTATTTCTGGATATGGAAAAAGCATACGACACAACCTGGCGGTACGGAATCCTGCGCGACCTTTCGGCGCTGGACATCCGCGGCAATATGTTAACTATCATAGAGAGCTACCTAGAGAACCGTACATTTCGGGTGAAAATAGGTCCTGCACTGTCGCGTACATTCATACAGGAAACTGGGGTACCCCAGGGTGGCGTACTCAGCTGCACGCTCTTTGTCGTAAAGATGAACACGCTTTGTGCATCATTACCACCAGCTATTTTTTATTCCGTCTATGTTGACAATATACAAATAGGCTTCAAATCCTGCAACCTCACAGTCTGCGAGAGACAGGTACAGCAGGCCCTAAACAAGGTGTCCATGTGGGCAGATCAAAATGGATTTAAAATCAACCCCCACAAAAGTTCCTGTGTTCTCTTCACAAGAGAGGCCTGGTCCCAGATCCTTTTCTAGAACTGGGCGGACAACAAATTCCTTTTAACAAAGAGCACAAATTTCTCCAAGCTCCAAATGACTCCAAGCTTACTTTCATTCCACACCTAAAATGTCTAAAAACAAAATGTCTAAAAACAATGAACCTACTTAAAATCCTATCCCACACAACATGGGGTAGCGACAGGAAGTGGTTGTTGAATCTTTACAGGAGCCTAGTTCGATCACGAATAGACTATGGTGCCGTAGTGTATCACTCTGCTGCCCCGAGCGCACTAAAGATGTTAGACCCCGTTCATCATCTGGGAATCCGCCTGGCCACTGGTGCAATTAGAACAAGCCCTGTTGAAAGTTTGTATGTCGAGTCCGATGAGTGGTCGCTCCATTTTCGGAGAACATGCATCAGCTTTAACTACTTTCTGAAAGTGCGCTCTAAGAAGGAACATCCGTGTTTCACAACCGTGAACGACTTGACGTGTGAAACACTTTTTTGTAATAGACCCTCTATGAGATTACCTTTCTCACTGCATGTAAGAGAACTTGGCGAAGAAATGGACGTCCCATTGCTCGAACATCGCCTAATGCCTGCTGTTAAGCTATTACCACCCTGGCAGTGGCAAGTGATAGAATGTGACGTATCGTTTGTAAAGGTCACAAAGCATGCTCCTGAGCTTGAAATTATCATGCATTTCCGGGAGCTTCAATTGAAGTACTCCTGCTCCGAGTTTTACACAGACGCATCAAAATCACATGCTGGCGTATCCTACGCTGCTGTTGGTCCCTCTTTTACTGAATCTGACGTGTTGAACTCCATAACAAGCATCTTCACTGCAGAAGTCTACGCAGTACTGCGTGCAGTAAAACATTTAAAGAAACTGAAACTGGACAAAGCCATCATATTCACAGACTCCTTAAGTCTTGTAAAAGCACTAATTTCTTCTCAAAAGCATACGAATCCTGTCTTCAATGAACTCTACTCACTCTTATGTAACATCTACTTATCACATGGGCATGTAGTAATATGCTGGGTTCCTGGCCATAGAGGAATCGAGGGAAATGTGCTTGTTGACGAGATCGCCAAATCAATAGCATCGCAAGGTATTCGTTCTGCTGCTGTCCCTGCCACAGACGTGAAGCCTTTTCTAAGACACAAACTCCGAAGCCACTGGCAACGCTTGTGGGACACAGAAACAAGTAATAAGCTTCACCTAATTAAGCCGAAGCTAGGTCCCTGGCACCCAACTACAAAAATACGAAAAACAGATGTCCTGTTCACTAGACTGAGAATAGGGCACACATTTGGCACTCACAATTTTCTCTTGTCCGGTAACGAGCCTCCAACCTGTGGCAAATGTGGTGACTGGCTGACCGTCCTCCATGTCTTCCTGGAGTGCCGGGAGGCCGAAAGAGACAGGAGGAAACATTTCCCGTTTGCATACCGCCATTGTATTCCTCTGCATCCGGCTATGTTTCTTGGTGAAGAACCGCTTTTTAAGACGAAAGCAGTCCTCGCTTTCTTATAAGATGTTGTACTACATGTTACAAGCCCATTCATTTCGTAGCGCATCCTCTTTCCAGAGGATATTGCTAGGATAGATTCTCTGTATAGCACATGCCTCTAGGCCCTTGGGTTTCAAGGGCACCGGGGAGGCAGTAGTGCTCTAGACTATTTTATACATCTAGATAATCACATATTTTATATATTGCATAATTCTTTCTCAATGCCTTCTAATGTTCATAGTACACGTCAATAGTCATTCCCATAATTTTATTACTCCTACATTTTATGAAATTTGGATCAACTCTTTTAGGCCCCTTTACAGCCACGGCACATTAAGATCACAGAACCCATCTGTCCACTGCGAACTCACTAACATTAGCATGGCGCTCTTTAGCCACACCTGGCCCTTGCGCCATTAAACACCAAACATCATCATCATCATCCCCGCATTGTTATTTACGGCCCAATTGTGCTCACGCGCCCTTTCTTAAAACACCGTCTGGTTTGACCGGGGTATCTCATATACAACATTACTTTTGCAAGCCGTGTATTGCACTGCATGTTTCTTAGAGCATGGTTCGGGTTTTGCTTTTGTCATCATAGGGCATATCTTGGCCAGCTTCTACGGCGCACTGAAGAGAAGATTAACACTGTGCCTTTGCGCCACCTTCTTGAGGTTGTGGGACATCCTCTGCCAATAAGGAATCACATGTACTCTCTTCCTATCAAATGGCTTTTTTGTGTTAGTGCCCTCTCTTGCCTGTTTGATCTTTTGAAGAAGCTTATCGCAGACGCTAGAGATCAACAGTGAAGGGAAACCGGCTAGGCATAGCCTTGAAACCTGGTTATTGAAACTGCTTTCTACTTTGTGATTGCAAGACTTATTTAGAGCTTCTTTTAGACAAGTCATTGCAACTCCTATTTTTACTAGCTTGGAGTGCGCAGTGTCTTATGAAATTAGCTGCTTGTTCACCCTCGGCTGATATTCGAAACAGACATGCGTGTTCATTACAGTGAGATTGAGGTCCAGAAAGCGAATGCTGTTATCATGAGGCCTTTCGCACGTGAAGTATAGAGCCTCTGATGCATGTCTAAATGTGTTAATTATAGATTCTACAGTGTCATCTAGCCTAGACCCTGGAACCCCATTAACAACCATCAGGTAGTCCAATAAAACTTGGTGCTGGGCTAGTTGGTGATGCATTCTTTAAAACTGATGGTAGCGCTAAAAAGGATGGACACACGATGAAAAGACGACACGATGACGAGGAAACGCTACTGACAACTGGTTTGTTTTTCGAAAAAGTTCTATATTTAAAAGAATCACAACACATGCGCACAACCGAACTGCACCAGCCTTCTTTATCGCCATATCGAAAACATGCACGCGAAGTGAGATGATAAAACACCCGAGCAGAAAGAAGTGAACACATGACCAATTGAAGAAAAGCCATACCGTTACGGTTTTTCAAATTTCCCCAGAAGTGTGCGCTCAGCCGAGTACAAATTTATTGAAGCATCGCTGATGCACAGACCCACCTTTTTTTTGTATGTGGAAAGCTTCCAGCAAAACTCTAGCTTTAAGCAAAACTCTGGCAAAACTCAAGCTTTAGGTTTAAAGAAGCAAAGGTTCTGGGCAGAAGTGCAAGCGCTCCACCAATTCTAAAGGTGTTTATTTGGCAGAGCTCGGGAGCAGTGCAACGTCGGCGAGCAGGGCAGTCACAGCTTCCAAGCACGAGAGCCGTTGCTGAGCAGGAGCGCTCAACCCACTAGCGTTTAGCGCCAGTAGCGCTGAACCCACTAGCGTCTCTCTTCGCTACAAAAGTATAATGTTAGTCTCATCGGATTTCTGAGTTGAAATGCGGTGACATGTATCAATGTCTAAGTCGCTGACTGATTCGCCAACAGCTTTCTAATTTTCTTATAACATCAATAGGCTCTGCACTCTACTTTACACCCTTTACTTGCAAATTGTTCAGCCTCCTGTGCTGCTGTAGCTCTCCAACTTGTCATGCCTCAAACTTGTCACTCCTCAAACCTTCATTACACTTAACAAGTTCACTGACTTCCTTCCTTAATGCCTTTACTTCAGAGGTGATCCTCTTCATCTCATAGCAAGTGTCACTACAGAATTTCACTCTTTCACAGAATGAAGTTCTAATCTCATTTTAGGTTTAAAATCCTCAAAAGCTTTTGCAATGACCTTAGACATATTGGAGAAAAAAAGAAAACAAATGGAACAGTAACAAATATGGCAGCTGTGCGCAGCGCAGAAAATGGAAAAGTTGCCCCTAGCAGGTGCTTCCCTGCAAAAGACACAAAAGATACTGCAAAAGCTGCCCCGCGCTGATTGGTTGGTTGATGCTTGTCACTCCGATCAGTAGGCATGCACTGAATGGTGCTGTTCCTTGCAGCGATCTACGGTGTTAGCTTTGTGACAGCATAGTTGCTGCCACAAAGTTAGTGAAAGAAATGTGAAGTGTTTTCAGAAGCCATGTTGCTAAATTTGTAAAGATGGTATGGTAAATGTATGGGCCCCTACTGCTTTACCACTGCATTACTGAAGGGCACTAAATTTTCATTTGTTCTTTCAAATAGGCCTGGTGGCAGCAATTGATGCAGCTCTGCTCATGCACTTGATCTTCTCTCCTCCTGTGCAGTGCCTCCAGCAGATGGGCAACAGCAAGGGAAGAGCAGTGTATGAAGCTAACCTGCCAGACAACTTCAGACGTCCTCAGACAGACTCGTACGTTATCTTCAATTTTTGATGGCTGGGGCTGGGAGCAATGCTTTGCGGTTGCTTCCTGCTGCACAGCCAGTATGATAGATGTGCTCATGAATGTGTACTCGTATGGCTAGCATCTTTGTAGTAGCGACAGTGAATGATTGGAGTTTTGAGATCGCTGCACAAAAGTTTCTGCGGCATAACTGTCATTGAACCAAATTACAAGTGAATTTTCGTGCATTTGCAGAAGAATGTGCAAGTATCTCGGTCTCAATATAATTTTTGGCAATCTTGGTTATGTGCATTTTGGGAAATCACTCGAGAATGTTCTTGAAAATGGCAGTTTGGATTAAAAATGTTTTCTTTAAATAGTACCGCAATAAAAATTTCTTTAGTTCCCATGTAATCTGCGCTCTCTGTGGAACAGATTGAAACTTGTGCTCCAGATGGAGCAGAATGAAAGTGCGCTACACAATCATGTGCTTTGTCTAGCATGGCTTCCAAGATCAGGTGGTGTCTTTCTGAGGCCCTGCCACTCTCCAGCAGTTCAAGCATAGCATGCACCAATTTGTCCGCTAGCTGCTATAGTAGGGTACAACTTTAGAAAAAAGGGGCGTTTACTCTTCCAAGGCAGATGCACACGAGCCTCCACTAATGGGCCCACACTGTAGGCTAATGTCACGAGTCAAACAACTGGTGCGCCGCCGATGGGAAAGATGGCCACCCACACTTCGAACTGGGCCGAATTGCATCTCTGCCCCTCGTCAGAGTGAATTCCCAAACTGTTTGTGGTGGTCTATCATGCCAGAAATATTATTGCGAGCTTACACTGCGCCATTACTGCAGTGTGTGTTTATTCTGAGCCGTGATCCAGTGACAAAAGATAGCAGCGAGCATCGCTGACGCTATGCTACGGGAACTGTAAGAGCTATGCGAAATGGCAAGACTGTATGCTTGGAAAAAAAAGCTCGAAAATGGGAAAAGGAACGAAGAAAAAAAAAACGATCACATTCTTGAAAATAAGTTTGTGAAAACACAAAACCAAGAAAATATATAAATCTTGTGCTATTTAAAAGGATGACTGAAGCATTTCTGTATCTTTCCTGCCTTGATCGTCTTCTTGACCCAGATTTGTAAGGGTTTTGATAAATGCATTGTTTTTTTAAAGTACTTGTTAAATAGCAAACTGATTCATTTCAAACTTGAGAAATGAGTAGTAAATGAGCTGTGTACATGTAAACCAGCGCAAAAGCCATGCAGAGCTGCTCATTCTGCTTTTCTGCCTTGCAATGAAGCTAAAAAGCAGATGACGCGCAATGTTGTAGAAAGCGTGAAGTTATTTTTTTCTCACAATCTGGCATGTGTTGTAGCATTCCAATCATGAGTGCTCTACCAAACCAGTCATCAAAACACAAAAGTCTTTATTTATACCGAGATTTACGCATTTTATAAGCACAATATTTTGAGCGGGACTATTTTAGTTGTAAAGGCAGTCGGCTGTCGCGCTTTAGTCATCTGGGTGGGGCCTCCCCTTTTTTTTCTAAAGTTGTACCCGACGATAGGTGCATGGTCCACCAAAGCACCACATCGCTTCTTGCTAGTGGAAATTGCATCTGCATCACAGATAAATTATTTACATGCTCAAAGAACATAAATACCATATTGATGTGACGCATAAGCATTGAGTGGTCAGCTACTGTAAATTTGGGCACAATCACTTTTGATTGTGCTGGAGCACTCTTTAAAAGGGTGTCCCAGTTTTGCAAACAATTTACGTGCGTAAATCAGACACCTGCTTGATATGATGTATGAGCTTTGTGGGGCACAATTGATAAAACTTCCTTTATTCTAACCTTTTCTCCTTTTTAAAATATTTCTCTTGCTCATTTTTCAACTGTCTAAGGCCGATTTATTCTTACTCCGTTTTCTGGGAAACTAACCGCACCAGGTTCAAGATGCCCATTTCCACTGAGATTCTTTTAACTTTTTATCACCTGTGGCATTTCCAAATATTTCTTCCTGTTTTCCCGCGAAACAGTAACAAAGATGGGCTTTGCATAGTTGAGAAACAAGTGAAAATTATTTCAGAGAATGAGCTCAGCAACAACTGAGATGTATGTATGTACAAGTGTCCAGATAAAAGCAAATAGGAAATTAAAGCAATCAGTAGGAATACTCATTGTCAAAATTTGAGAGAGAGAGAAGACATAGTGGTGAAAAATAAAATAAATCGATATATGTAGAAAGGATACTAAAATTCAACAAATAATGATCATATATAATAAGAAAATTAGTAAAGAAACGGTTTGTGAGAAAAAAAATTGGAGGACGCTTAAGCTATGCCTTCAAGAGTGGAACGTGATAGCGTTATCGCACGCGTTCGCACCGCCCACTCATTCGCTTGGCATGCTCTTGAGTCAAACAAAGACAAAACGTGCCCCTGAGCAAGTGGAACGAACCAAACAATTCGGTGTCTCGGAGGGAGAAATTACCTACGCGAGCCAAACGTCGTGATCGGCATGGACAGCCGGGCCGTGACGCGCCATGAAGGCGGACGCGATCATGGGGCTGATGCCTTGATGAGATCGTCCTCTATCTCGCTTGGAAGCACCATGCAGACGCATGACTCCTCGCCAGCAGCATGGCACACATTGCAGGGGACACTTTCCCACCAGACGCGCTACGGCGCAGCTATCACGTCAGGCGTCCTGCATCGGACACTGCACCAAGGAATCGCACTGCGAGCAGAAAGAGGAGCCACGTCGCCTAAACACGAGGGTTCAAGTGACACACGCTGGAAGTTGGAAGGGGACAGAGCGAGAAAACTTATTAAACGCAATGGTATTGGGGCATCCTCGCACCGGTCTCCGCACGGCCCCATTGCGCTCAAACGAGACGAAGGGGAGAAGCGGGCAAGTGGCACGCCACCTGTCGGGGCAGCGCCATGCATTGCGAGGAGGGGATCTTCCGTGTTTGCCGTAAGATAGCTCTGCGTGTGCACCAATTGCAGAAGAAATGTAGCGGAAACGTACTTCGCTACTCGTTTAACTGCGGCTTCTGTAATTTACATGCTCATAATTATCGATATACACCGCAGTATAACTTTCTACGGCACGTTTCTAAGGCAACACCGCGTTCACTAGAGCCGCTTTTGTCCCGCTTTGAAGCATCGAACTCATGGCTGAGTGGTAGTGTCTCTGTCTCACACTCCAGAGACCCTGGTTCAATTCCCACCCAGCCCATCTTGCAAGTTGTGTTTATTCATAAATTGCCTTCCGGGATTTTTCGCTCACTGCCAATGCCACCAACCCCGGCTTTTCTGCGACACGAGCTCCTTAACGCTGTCGCGTTAAAAAGTAAATTCAACTGAGACTAGCAAGCACGCCTTCCGGAAAAGTAGATACACAACTAGCTTGAAAGTATTACACAGAACAAAGACAGGGACACAGTGAGTACTATCAATAAATTGCTGCATTAATCATTGAATGTGCGTCGCTGTCAAATGCGGCCTCATATTTGTTGTTGCGGTACAGTTGAGAGCAAATGTCTGTGGACTACAGCAGTGGAGCCTCTCACTATCAAAGTTTCTAAATACATTGCATTGATTGAAGGGGTGCTATACCAAGAGGCTGTACCACTTGAAAAAAAAAAAGTCTTGCCATCTGTTTTCCACAGACTTTTGCTGAGGACTGTACATTGTCTTTCATTTCATATACTTTGCCATACTGCAAGTGAATTAAACAGCATTGCTGTTTATATTTTCTTGCCTAATATGATATTGCTTCTTTGAAATGTGGGTGTCGATGCAAGAACGGAAAGTAGATGCCTTGATTTGTATTAAGAAACACTTGTATGGCAAGGATATTCAAGTCTACATTTGGTTGACATGCTCTGAATATTATCAAGTTTATTGCCATTCGATAAGATTGTTCCTTTAGTTTTGTAACGCATGCAATTCACGATTATGGTACCATTCTTGCCAACAGAATGATGATCGAGACAATGAGCTCTAAGTCGCGAGGTTCCGCGGTTATTTCCAGATTATTTTGGAAAAAGTTCATGATCTCTTCTTCAAATTTGGCCCATGTTTCGATGTCATTAGGGTCAGATATGCCATAGAACATTGAGTTATTTCGACGTGATCTGCTTTCAGCATCATCTAGGCGGGTTTCTAATTCTTCAATTGTTCGAGTCATGCTGCTGGTGTCTGTCTGAATCTTTCCAATGCCATTTCGGAGGGAAAGGAGAGCTGGGTAGTGTGTTTCTAGATCAGCCATTCATTCGCATAAGTTTGTTATTGTTTTATCAGTAGTACTTAGCTGGGCCTTGAATCTCTGCACTTCAGTGATTAGCTGAATTTGGCCTGTGGTTATTTTTTGAAGTTCTGCCAATACAGAATCATTTCCGTCAGGACCAGGGTTAGTTTTAATGTCTCCTGACGACATGAGCAAAGAACGAATTACACAAGCGCACTCAGCGGCAATGGCAAAACAGCACTGCAGGCTCGGGAATCGCACCAGAACATAGTTACTTGATTGAAGGAAAAAAACACTCGCAAAACACAAAGGACAAGAAGAGAGGTTCACACCACAACGACTAGTTCCCTTCTTGTCCTTTGTGCTTTGTGACTGGTTTTTTCCTTCAGCTATGTACCAACTGGCGCGGCTTTTATATTGGACGAGGCGGTTGATGTTGATGATGAAGCGGCCGTCCTTGAAACTGTCGTCAGCAGCATATTGTTGACCAGCGGCAGGTAGAGGCATCCTGACGCTGCTTCGGAGCACGGCAGTGCGCACTCCGGGGATACACCGGCAGAAATGCCGGCCAAGGTTGGCAGCAGCAGGCTGGCGAACAAACGGAGCGTCGCCTGCATCGAAAAGAAAGTGTGGAAAAGCTTATTTTTGAGTTTTATTTCCCTTTTGTGTGCAAGCATTTCCCACGGTTTTCTTATTTTTCTGGGTGTTCTAAAAATTTCGAAAAGAAAATTCATCATGTAAATGTTCGTAAATGTCTCCTGAAATTCTATGTCGTTCACATTTCTCTTTTCATATATGCAAGAAAAATCTTGCAATGAACTTTCAGATTTGAAAGCCCCTAAGGCATCATCAGAGATACACTGAACAGTAATTGAATCGCACTGACATTTTCCATTTTTCCCCGGAGTCTCATAACACATACAAATTGGACAATGGTCCCTCATTTCCCATGCTAATGTACCAGTGTCACGAATAGCAGTTTCGCAGTTTGTGATCAGCAAGTCTGAAGTAGATGAAGTTGACAATTTTGATTATAATAACAAAGCCAGATGAAAGTAGCCACGTCGTGAGGTCGCATACAATAGGTGCGCTATCAAGAACATTTATTTGAAGTCACCACCACAAATTAAGGTAAAGTTATTCGAGTGAGCGTATTCCAGAAATGCTTCAAAATAATTCATAAACAACATTGAGGGCGATACACCAGAGCAGCTAGCTCAGAGCTATTTTTTTACGCATAAAAATTTGTAGTCATAGGTAATTACCGAGTATTCTGGTAGGATTCTATAGTATTTAGAGGTGTCAGTGTAAAGAGAAACAGCACCTCCACACTGATTGGTGCGGTTCATAAAGAAGTTTTTGTAGCCTTCAAGACACAAAGTATCGCATCCTTCATTATACCATGCCTCTGTCATCAAAACTATGTCAAATTTAGAAGAGAATTCACTTAGTAAGTACGTAATAGTATCGTGTTTCCCTTTGGCAGATCGTACATAAAATGTAGTACTGAGTTTGAAGAATTAGAGCAAAAGGTAATCAGATTAGGTGACACAAACTTGGTAATTCAGAGCCATTGCAATCAGCCAACACTGTTTAAATAATCTTTTCAAGGTCATTCTCGCAAACAATCTCGTGACATCAGAAGTCTCAGACTGCCTGGCAAGGATTTTTCCATTGAAGGCCCCAACAGACTTTCAGTGGCTGTCATGTTTTTGTTTCATGGCCGTGCGAAGCAACTACAGAGCTGGGGAGAGGTGTTCATTTCCGTATATTCATGCTGTGTTATCTAGCCCAACATCAGTATTAGTAATCCGAGCCTTTCTTGCCTTCTTTAGTATTGCTTGACATTTTGCATTGGACTTGAGTTGAACAACCCCGCAGGGGCGCCTGCGTAAGCAGGCGTTTGGTGTGTTGCGACACCACGTACCCGAGCACACGAGGGTTGGCCCCTCCCACGTGTAGCCGTGCGCGGCTTAGCCGTGTCCAGGGAAAAGGGGATCCTGGGGGTTGAGCCAGTGCCGGGTGTTTGGACCTTTACGGCCCCTCGGCGGCGGCAACACACCTCTTTGGCCTCTGCTTCACGTAGACGGCATTCCCGGACTGACCCACCCGGGAGAAATCGGTAGTCGCCTTTTCCTGTCTCTCTCTTCTCAAACCTTCGTCTTTATCTCATACTTTACATCTTTCCTGTGTTCTTCTCTCTTCTATTTACTTCCTTTCTCCTTGGCGGCAAGGGTTAACCCTGTGTGGCTATCCAACCTTGGGTACACCATATTCGGTTATAGTGATAATACGACAAGTCTGACAAGTAGTGATAATACAAGTCTGTACGACTGGCGTCGTGCAGACTTGTATGCAAGCTCTGCCGCGTCCCCTTGTTGGGCTCCGTGGTGGGCGGTCGGCGCTGTTGCCGAATGTACACATATTTTCATGGAAACTTCCTTCCCCTCCCTTGTTGATCGCCCTCAGAAACGAGGGCGCACCGAAGATGTCTTCACGTTTTTTGGACACCAAATCCAGAATTTTCCGCGGTTTCACGTTATCCACTCTGAAAAGCCAAAGAAAGCAGTTCGAAATATTTCACCATTCCTTGTCTCAAAGTCCTTGACTGATGTTTTTGGTCCAGGTTACAAGGTGTCGAGAATGGGAAGCGGTGACCTCCTCTTGGAGCTCCGCGATCTGAAACAATATGAGAATATACAGAAACTAGTGTCATTTGGGGAGACCCCCATAACAGTAACCCCACACCGTACAATGAACACCACCCGTGGTGTTGTGTCAGATGATGATTTGATTGACCTGACTGAGGCGGAGCTCCTGGAGGGCTTCAGCGAACAAAATGTGATCAACGTCAGAAGAATTAAGATGAGGCGGGACGGTAAAGAGATTCAGACTAAGCACCTTATAATTACTTTTGGATCAAGTATCTTGCCCGAGTCAATTGAGGCCGGGTACATCAAGCTCCGTGTTAGGCCGTACGTGCCAAACCCACTCCGTTGTTTCAAATGCCAGCGCTTCGGCCACAGCTCGCAGAGCTGCCGAGGCCGCCAGACTTGTGCTAAATGTAGTGCCCAAGAACACACCTCTGAAGTTTGTGAGAACACTTTCCACTGTGTAAACTGTGACGGGGATCACGCCGCGTACTCGCGGTCGTGCCCCTCATGGAAGAAGGAAAAATAAATTGTAACGATAAAAGTAAAAGAGAATATATCCTTCAAAGAGGCACGCAGGCGGGTTTCATACCTGCCCAAGAAAAGTTTTGCCGATGTGACGCGTCAGGGGGCAGCGACACAACGGCCACCGGCGGCTGTCCGACCCACAACCAGCGAGTCGGCAGTCACGCCATCTGCCCCCGCGGCGGTTGCAGCTAGCGCTGCTCCGTCAACCCACCAGACGGGGCCACCGACCCCGAAGGTGGGCGCAGCTGAGGCTGCCCCAACCTCCGCGGCCCCTTCCAGCGCTGGCAACAGCCAGCGCAGCCAAATCCCCCACGGAGCCCCATCGACCTCCGGGCTGGTGGGTGCAGGGGTCTTGCCCTCCAAGGCAGGGCCCTCGCTGGTAAATTCTCGCTCGCAAGAGCACGTGTCCGGCGCCTCACAAGAGGCAATGGACACTACACGTATCCTCAAGGCGCACCCAGCGCCTAAGGAGCGGCGAGGCTCCCTCGAACGCTCCAGAAAGAGTAGAACGCCCGTTACAGGGCCTCGAAAGAGCTCTGTAACTTAAGGCATCACCTCCGTTTCCATACACACAGCACTTATTTACCTTCAAAATGGCGACACAAATTATTCAATGGAACGTCAGAGGTCTTTTTAGGAACCTCGATGACGTGCAAGAGCTTATACAAAAACACAATCCAAAAGTGCTGTGTCTACAGGAAACACATTTAAACCCACAACACACAAACTTTCTCCGACAGTATGTCAAGTTCCGCAAAGATCGCGATGATGCTGTCGTATCATCAGGCGGTGTTGCCATCTGTATTCATAAAAGTATTTCCTGTCAGCATTTACAGCTACAAACCCCCCTTGAGGCAGTGGCGGTTCGAGCTGTTTTCCTAAACAAACTCATCACCATTAGCTCTCTTTACGTGCCCCCACACTACAAGTTAACGAAACACGAATTCCAATCTTTTATAGATCAATTGCCAGAACCTTATGTTCTTCTTGGCGATTTCAATGCGCACAGCTCCCTGTGGGGCGACTCTCGTACAGACGCGCGAGGACGTCTTGTTGAGCAGTTCCTTTTTTCTTCAGGTGCGTGCTTGCTGAATAAGAAGAAACCCACTTATTACTGTCTTGCAAACAACACCTTTTCTTCAATTGATCTGAGCATAGTTTCCCCGTCTATACTGCCCGAACTCGAATGGGAAGTTACAAATAATCCCTACGGAAGCGACCACTTCCCCATACTATTAAGAACACTTAAAGAAAATGAATATCTACCACAGGCTCCTAGGTGGAAGATTGACACAGCAGACTGGGAGGAATTCCGAAATTTAACTAGTATATCATGGGATGACATGTGTTCTTTAGAAATCGATGCTGCTGTGGAATACCTCACAGCCTTCATAATGGATGCCGCATGTAAATGCATACGTGAAGTAAGTGGCTCGGCATGCAAACGGCATGTCCCGTGGTGGAACGATGAATGTAGAGTCGCACGTAGGAATCAAAACAAGGCGTGGGGGTTGCTACGTGCTTCGCCCACTGCAGAGAATCTTGTTAACTTCAAGAAAGTTAAGTCTCAAGGCAGGAGAACCCGCCGACAGGCCAGAAGAGACAGTTGGCAAAAGTTTTTATCGAACATCAACTCGTTTACAGATGAGGCGAAAGTCTGGAACCGCGTAAATAGAATTAGAGGCAGACAAACACATTCACTCCCTCTCGTAAACACACAGGGTGATACGCTGCAACATCAGGCAGACTCACTTGGCGAACACTTTGAGAGTGTGTCAAGTTCAAAACATTATTCGAAATCCTTCCTAAAGTATAAACAAATAGAAGAATGTAAGCCACTCAAAGGAAAATGTCTACAGAATGAATCGTACAACTGCCCTTTCAGTATTGCCGAGTTCAGAGCTGCCTTGAGCTCATGCAAGAGCTCTGCACCTGGATCAGACAGACTCATGTATGAAATGATCAAAAACCTACCCAGTGATACCCAAGTTACACTACTCACACTTTTCAACACCATTTGGGCTGCAGGATACCTCCCAACTGCATGGAAAGAAGCCATTGTGGTTCCTGTTTTAAAACAAGGCAAAGATCCTTCCTTAGTGGCAAGTTACCGCCCGATCGCCCTCACGAGTTGCCTTTGTAAGATATTTGAAAAAATGATTAATCGGCGACTCATCCATTTCCTTGAAATGAGCAAAATGCTTGATCCGTATCAGTGCGGCTTCCGAGAAGGGCGGTCCACAACCGATCATCTCGTACGTGTTGAAGGAAATATCCGGGACGCATTTATACATAAACAGTTCTTCCTATCGATATTTCTCGATATGGAAAAGGCGTATGACACGACGTGGCGTTACGGAATCTTAAGAGACCTGTCAGAAATGGGCATCCACGGTAATATGCTTAATATAATAAAAAGCTATTTGTCAAATCGTACCTTCCGGGTAAAAGTCGGCAATGCACTCTCACGGCCTTTTACGCAAGAAACGGGTGTACCCCAAGGAGGCGTTCTCAGCTGCACGCTCTTTATTGTGAAGATGAACACGCTTCGTGCTTCATTACCACCCGCCATCTTTTACTCTGTCTACGTCGATGACATTCAAATAGCTTTCAAATCCTGTAACCTCGCCGTCTGCGAGAGACAGGTACAGCATGGTTTGTGTCAGGGTGGGCAGAGAAAAATGGATTCAAAATCAATCCTCACAAGAGTTCCTGTGTTTTGTTTACAAGGAAGAGAGGCCTGGTTCCAGATCCCTGCTTAGAAGTGTGCGGACAACAGATACCTGTAAACAAAGAATACAAATTTCTAGGTGTCATACTTGACTACAGACTCACTTTCGTCCCCCACATTAAACATCTTAAAGAAAAGTGTCTAAAAACAATGAACATAATCAAACTTCTATCCCAGACTACGTGGGGTAGTGACAGGAAGTGTTTATTGAAACTCTATAAAAGCCTCATTCGATCACGATTAGACTATGGTGCTGTGATTTATCACTCTGCCGCCCCGAGCGCACTAAAAATGCTAGACCCTGTCCACCATCTAGGAATCCGACTGGCCACAGGCGCTTTCAGAACAAGTCCCATACAAAGTTTATATGCAGAATCAAATGAGTGGTCACTTCATCTTCAGAGAACATACATCAGCCAAACATATTTTCTGAAAGTCCACTCAAATCCTCAACATCCCTGTTTTAATACCATTAATGACATGACATATGCTACACTCTTTCGCAATCGTCCTTCCGTAAGACAGCCTTTCTCGCTGCGTGTGAGGGAGCTTAGTGAAGAAATGCACGTTCCACTCCTCGAGCTTCCCCTAATGCATCCAGCCAAGCTACTGCCTCCGTGGGAGTGGCAGCTCATACAATGTGATATATCTTTCATGCAAGTTACAAAACACGCTCCAGAGATTGAAATCCTAATGCATTTCCGGGAACTCCAGCACAAATACTCCTGCACGGAGTTCTCCACAGACGCATCGAAGTCACACGACGGGGTGTCCTATGCAGCCGTCGGTCTATCCTTCTCGGAATCCGACGTACTGCATCCGGAAACTAGTATCTTTACGGCTGAGGCCTACGCACTGCTGTCGGCCGTAAAGCATATAAATAAATCACAACTCCAGAAATCGGTTATATATACGGACTCCCTCAGTGTTGTGAAGACCTTGATGTCATTTTCTAAGCACAAAAACCCAGTCATCAACGAACTCTATTCCGTCCTATGTAAAACGTATATATGTAACCAGCATGTCATCATATGCTGGGTGCCCGGACATAGGGCCATTGAAGGCAATGTTCTGGCGGACCAGATGGCCACATCAGTTGCATCGTTTTCTGTAAATCCTACCGCAGCAGTCCCTGTCACAGATCTGAGGCCTTACTTGCGCAGAAAACTGCGGAACTACTGGCAACGCTCGTGGGACATGGAAACAAACAATAAACTGCATGTAATCAAGCCACAGTTAGGTTTCTGGGCTCCCGTAACAAAATCCCGCCGGACAGATGTCCTATTCTGCCGTCTAAGAATAGGACACACTTTCGGCACACATAACTTTTTACTCACGGGAAACGAGCCTCCAACTTGTGGTAGATGCGGGGAGAGGCTGACCGTCCTCCACGTCTTACTGGAGTGTCGAAAGCCGAATCTGAACGAAAGAAACATTTTCCCGTAGCATACCGCCAGCACATCCCCCTTCATCCAGTAATGTTACTAGGCCCAGAACCTTTATTTGACACCAACGCAGTACTAAGCTTTCTGAAAGATGTTGTCTTGCATGTTTTTAGCCCCACATGTTCGTAGCGGGTCCTCTCTCCAGAGGATGCCGCTGCGATAATTATTTTGAATAGCACATGCCTCTAGGCCCTTATGGTTCAAGGGCTCTGGCGAGGCAGTGTTGCTGTAAGCAATTTAAAGTCTCGCATATTTTAAACATTGCATCATTCTTTTACGATGGATTTTAAAGTTCATAGTATTCGTCATGAGTCATCGCCATAATTTTATAGCACGTAGATTTTACGCACTTTACAGCGACTATTTTAGGCCACTTTACAGCCAAGTCACATCTTCCATAATACATCCTTAACACTACCACCAGTCATGGCGCTCTTTGGCCAAACCTGGCCCTTGCGCCACAAAACAACACACATCATCATCATCATGAGTTGAACAATTATGTTCGTTTTCTGAGTGTTGTGAGTTGGGACACAATGACGGCACTCAATATCAATTTCAGATATTGCCTCACTAACAACGTTGCCTCTTTTGGAAACAAAGTTCCTGACGATCTCGCCGTCTTCTATCGGCAAGCCCTTTATTTATAGAGAAGAGCTCCTGGAATACTGGTCCATTTGTGCATCACGCCTCTCAAGTTCTTTATTTTGGGTTTCCGAAAATGTGCACCTTTCCTTCAGGCCTTTATTCTCTTTCTGTAATGTGGAATTTTTAGAAATTTTGGCCTCAACTTTCTTGCGCAGGTCATCTATAGATGTGCAATGTCAAGGCTCCTTGTGGTGCTTTGGGGATCGTTTTTCAAATCATGGATTTCAGCTCTCGGCTCTCTTTCAGCACCTTCTCATAATGTCTTCATTTCTTGCCTGAAATCATCTTCAAGCAGAAGCATTTCTGCCTTCATCTCCTTATCAAGCTTTGCCAATTCCTTAGCCAAAAATGGTATCGAAATTTTCGATACTGGTCTCGCAAGCAGAAATAACTTAACACTTTGGCAGCAGTGACGGCAAACAAAAGCAAGCAAAACATTATCATACAGATGCCCTGGCACTAACCTGCAGCAAAAAGGCCGAGACTCGCTTAGTTGTGGCTTGCAGTAAGCCGTCACTGCAACCCAAGTCAGGATTCCGTTGAACACCAACTAGCCCAGCTTTCTGCCTTGATCCTTTTGAAGTTTTGGGTACATGACATCAGGGCCCAGGCTGCAGATAGTTGCTTGCTGCTGATGGCACACCACTTGCAGCAGAAAGAGCAGATCAGCGCTTGTACAGATACGTGTGCTTAACTGGATCGAGTAGTGGGTGCACAGTGCAGGCAGCCATGAAAGCAATCTGCAGCAAAAAGGCAGAGATGCGCTAAGTTGCTTCTTGCAGCCGTCGCTGCCACCAACTGAGGATTCTGTCGGTGAAGAGCTCCTTTTGAAGCCTGGCGTACATGACGTTAAGGCTCGTGCTGCAGATAGTCACTAGCTGATAATGGCACCCCACTTGTGGCGGAAGGGGCGGATCAGCGCTTGTACAGGCACATGTATGCAACCGGATCAGGTGGTGGGTGTGCAGTGCAGGCATCCATGAAAGCAATCTGCAGCAAAAATGCAGAGACGCACTAGTTGCTGCTTGCAGTAAGTCGTTACTGCTGCCAAGTCAAATCAACGGCGTGTTGTGGCGTTTTTTCTGCTTATTCCTTGACCTGCCAGTTGATTCAACCAGTTTCTTTGGTCCTGTGAGGATTTAATTAACAGAAGTCTACTGTATACATGAGCTCACATAGATCTAAAGTGTTGAAAAACAATTTTCTCCCCTGTAATTATTATCATATAGCATGTATGCTTGTTTGGGAAAAGCAGTGTGCTTAAAAAGTACATCCTAGCACTACAGTTTTCTCTGTTCCATAATTGAAATTTCCATACTGCAGAATGCTTCAATGTGTTGCAACAGAACTGCTTGTTGGCCTAGTTGGTGCTTACTAAAAGACATGTTTTTTGCCGCAAGTTAAAACACACACAAAAGGAAGACTTGCGGTAAAAAACGTCTTTTAGTAAGCTTAGAATTCTTTTAGAATGCTTAAAGTAGCTTCTGTGCGGAAACTGTACAAGATTTTTGTGGAAAAGGCTCATTTGCTGAAGAGCTGTGTCAACGAGTGTTTTGTTCTCTCCAGGTCCCTGGAGGCCTTCATCCGCTCAAAGTATGAGCAGAAAAAGTACATAGCCAAGGAGTGGGTGCCACCTCCCATGCCACCTCCTGCTGTAAGTTTGTGCACACTTGGCTGATAGCTTTTGATGTAGATTTATTGAGCAGGCTTAATTGCAGAGTGTTTAGCATTTCTGGAAAAGGCTGATCTTTGCTTAATTTTAAGGGCAAGTTTTATACTCCAGCGTAATGCAAGCACGCCTGTGTACGTTACTATGGCGAACAACTAGCTTCTGTACTCCAGCAACATAGCTCAGATGGCCTGAGTGGTGCCATCAGGTGTGCTCCAACATTGTTGATGCATTGTGTGGGGATGCACGACTCTCACTTGCCCCTGATATGTTGTTTTCTCGCATAGCTCCTGTTTTCTGTAATCCGGCTTCATGGCGTGGCTTTACTGCAGCGGCCGGTATGCTTGCAGGGTAGTACGAGAGATGACGCGAGTGTCGCTCTGCTAATGCCACCTAACGGCGAGGTTACTTGGGCGCAAAAAGGAGACAGCTCTTCCTCTTTAGCTTGGGGTCGGCAAGCAGTGCGGACATTCTACGCATGCATCGATTCATGCTTCTGTGAGACCGTCTTGTGAGGCCTACCCCGGAATGGACGAACACGATTGTTCGATTGCGCCACCATTCGCATGACCGTACGCGCAAAGGACCAGGCGTTGGTGTCCAGTGTGGGGCAAACATATTCGCTCGTTATTGTTCAGTCGCGGTGAGTCATACTTCCGCGATTTGTCGCACACCCGTGGGCATATTTTGTGGATAGCAACTCGGCTAGCAGGCATTACTCTATGAAAGGTGCAATAAATGCCCTTGTGATCGTTTGCACTACTGTGTTGTCGTTCCTTTGTCCCAAGAGCGCAGGTGAGAACCCCACATCTGGTGGCCCAACGTGGACCTCTTGGGGCATCGGACGATAACTTTAACAGTTCTGCTTTGTTCGAGATCTTTGTTTGAACCGAAGCATAGGGTTAGCGTGAATTTCGGTCACTAGCGTCAGCGGCGTGGTTTCTTGAGCGAGGCGATGGTGGCTGTAGTGTGTTCGAACATTCCAACATGCTTAGCCTTTTCGCAAATTATTTTTAAATGACATTCGTCGGTATGAGAGCCACGTGGTTTACATCCTGAGAGAGCGAGGCTTAGCACCCGCGGAGCATTGGCAAGCCCAAAGCGAGTGAGTATCGAAGCCTCATGGGTGGTCCAAATTTCTTTTGTAAATAGCTTCTTCTATCTCTTTGACCCTGATGAAGTCGTGGCTCTGGGAGCCTTGTGGCCACAAGCCACGGCTGCCACTACAGGCTGACTGGTATTGTGGCCTGGCACTGGGCGCTCTGACACCGTCTGGGACGGTGGGTGCCATTAACTCGGATGCTGTGTGCATCGAGTGGGTAGGACCACCTAACAGCTAAAGCTGTCGTCTTCTCGCGGCTGCCTGTTTTGCGCCCATTTTGGGTTGGTTTTTTTATGCCAGTTCTTGTCAGGGTTGCGACAACAACGTAATGCTTCAGGCCTAACGCTTTACAAAGCTGCCTGTCGCGCGTGGAGGCACACAGCCTGGTGGACCGTAGCATTGAGGTGTTGCACTTTGCTTCCCTCATTCTAATTAGCCTCGCATGAATTGAAATTACTCGTTCGACTCAAGGAAGCGAGCTTCGTTCACGTGAACTTAGCATCAGAGTAGCCGCCCGATCTTTTGCTAGTCGAGTTAATCATCATACCACGTAGGTGATGCACATGCAGAATTCCTCTCCCTTGCACTACTTTAGTGTTTGCCGTGTGCGTTGAGGGTATGCAACGTGAGTGGAGCTACCCCTGGTTTGCTGTTACCTGCATATTGTCTGCGCTGCCGCCCCGTACTACGATCAAGCCACCCCGGGCAATGGTGATGCTTGTGGCCAGTTCGGCACAGCGACTTTGGTGGCCGCCTGTATCCGGCTCGCAACCCTCAGCGGCAGAGAAGAGCCAGTGGTCACCAACAGCTGTTGTGGCTCTCGCCAGCAGGGCGCGTCGGTGCGAGCGACGCTTGCTCGTACCTACTAATGCATCGCCGTTTCCGGAGTCCTGGCCTGAAATCGTGCCGTCGTGTCTGCAGAGCTTCTGCTGTGACCAGCGGACGCTAGTGGTTTACCCAAGGACAATGTCGGCTCGCATGTTAATGGACAGCATGCGGACATATCCTCAGTGCAGCCACTGATGCATGTACTACTCTGTTCGCGAAGCACACGTTGATGTTAGACTATGTGATATGTTTCGTCGTAATATGTAGTGATTTAAAGTTGGGGGGATGTGGGCACGTGCGACTCTCACGCGTCCCCTGATATGCTGTTTTCTCGCATAACTCCCATCTTCTGTAATCCGGCTTCACCGCGTGGCTTTACTGCGGGCGGTCGGTATGCTTGCAGGGTAGTACAAGAGATGGCGTGAGTGATGCTCTGCTAATGCCACCGAACGGCGGGGTTACTTGTGTACAAAAAGGAGACGGCTCTTCCTCTTTGGCTTGGGTTCGGCAGTCGGCGCGGACGTTCTGCGCATGCGTCGATCCATGCTTCTGCGAGACCGTCTCGTGAGGCTTACCCCGGAATGGATGAACACGATTGTTCGAACACACCACCATTTGCGAGACCGTACGCGCAAACGACCAGACGTTGATGTCCAGCATGGGGCGAACATATTCGCTCGTTATCCGGTCCTGGTGAGTCAGGCTTCCGCAATTTGTCGCTTCCGCGATTTGTCGCACGCCCACCGGCGTATATTGTAGATAGCAACTCAGCTAGCAGGCATTAGTCTATGAAAGGTGCAATAAATGCCCTTGTGATTGTTTGCACTACTGTGTTGTCGTTCCTTTGTCCCAAGAGCACGGGTGAGAACCCCACAATTGATAGCTCCTCTCCTATTTATTGCCAGCCGCACCAGACTGCCTTGGCCAAGCATCTTGGCATTTCTTGTGTGGAGCCAAAAAGAATGGCCTAGCAGCAGCATCCACCCACATGGATGGCTACCTGTGCATGCACAATGGTTGCTTTGACAACATGTACCATTGGTGCAGTTGCAGTCGGTTGCAGTGTAGTGTTGAATTTTCACCAAGCCCGGTGCCAACAAAGTGACATTGGCATAGTTTGGTGAACTGAGAACATCGGAGCGTAACTTGACCTTTAGTGAGGGAGCGTTTGTTAAGTAGGTGGGATGCTAGTTCATCTCTTCAGTGTCCGAAAAAAAAAAAAGAAAACTTACTAGACTAACCGAAAACAGCTACATTTGCCATGGGCAAGAAAGTGTAAAAGTCGTTCGTTACAGTTATTCATTCAACTGGGCCTGACTGGTTATGTTGCCCTTTCAAGCTGCAAGCCCTGATAGGAGTGAAATCTATTTTGCTGTTGAGAGGAAAGATGTGGATGCAAGCAAGTTTTGTCACAGCAGCCATCACAGGTCGGATTGACCAAATCAGACGCTTGTGTAGGGTTTCTGTACACTACTGTGCGGAACTACTTCAAGATAAAGGATAGCAGAGATATTTCTTGTATTTGTGATGTGTGATAATGTTGATTTACCAATCAAGCATTAAACTGCCCACATTTTCCTTTTTTCCAGTTTGACATTGAGCAAGAGCGTCGCAGGGAGAAGGACAAAAAACGACCAAAGCCAAAAGCATCCACTGGTGATGTATCGGTGAGGCCTTTGTTCCTACTGATCAGCTTCACTCATTATTAACGTTAAAGGTGGTGTCATGAGGAAAATTATGGCCTCATTTACTGTCGTGGCTCTCGTGAGCTGCACTTGTGTTGTGGAATGGTTGAGCAGGTTGGCACATTTTGATTCTCTGTTGCAGTTTTCAATAACTAATGAAATTTTCAATAACAGCAATTTATAAGTGCATGTTATGGTTAAAGTGGGGCACATAAGTAAAAGTGACAGTATATGCATAAGTCACCCTTCAATTAGCTTGTATTAAGAGAAATTGTCAGGCCCGAATCTAGTGAGTATTATGATTGATGGCTGGACACTGGCTTCCCATGCGCATTTTGTCTTCCTTCTCTGCCCCATTAATGTCGGCCCTTTTTTGTTTCAAGCCTGCCTTTTCGTACCTTGAATTTTTGTTCTTTTCATTGTCGTGCTGGCACTGTGGTGTCAGTCTGTTTCCAGTGCATAAGTGCCTTTTTTTTCTGTTTTGTAGACTTCAAGGCACAGGTTCAGGATCTTGTTGGTCTACAGTGAAGTCCTGATAATTCGAAATGTTAATTTGAATTGACGGATAATTTGAACTTCTCTATTAGTCGCGGTAAAGTCCTAAGTATAATTTTTTTTTACCCAGATCATCATCACCATCATCATCATCATCAGCCTAGTTACGCCCACTGCAGGGCAAAGGCCTCTCCCATACTTCTCCAACTACCCCGGTCATGTACTAATTGTGGCCATGTTGTCCCTGCAAACGTCTTAATGTCATCCGCCCACCTAACTTTCTGCCGCCCCCTGCTACGCTTCCCTTCCCTTGGAATCCAGTCCGTAACCCTTAATGACCATCGGTTATCTTCCCTCCTCATTACATGTCCGGCCCATGCCCATTTCTTTTTCTTGATTTCAACTAAGATGTCATTTACCCGCGTTTGTTGCCTCACCCAATCTGCTCTTTTCTTATCCCTCAACGTTACACCGATCATTCTTCTTTCCATAGCTCGTTGCGTCGTCCTCAATTTCAGCAGAACCCTTTTCGTAAGCCTCCAGGTTTCTGCCCCATGTGTGACTACTGGTAACACACAGCTGTTATACACTTTCCTTTTGAGGGATAGTGGCAACCTGCTGTTCATGATTTGAGAATGCCTGCCAAACGCACCCCAGCCCATTCTTATTCTTCTGGTTATTTCAGTCTCATGATCCGGATCCGTGGTCACTACCTGCCCTAAGTAGATGTATTCCCTTACCACTTCCAGTGCCTCGCTACCTATCGTAAACTGCTGTTCTCTTCCGAGACTGTTAAACATTACTTTAGTTTTCTGCAGATTAATTTTCAGACCCACCCTTCTGCTTTGCCTCTCCAGGTCAGTGAGCATGCATTGCAATTGGTCTCCTGAGTTACTAAGCAAGGCAATATCATCAGCGAATCGCAAGTTGCTAAGGTATTCTCCATCAACCTTTGTCCCCCATTCTTCCCACTCCAGGTCTCTGAATACCTCCTGTAAACATGCGGTGAATAGCATTGGAGAGATCGTATCTCCCTGTCTGACGCCTTTCTTTATTGGGATTTTGTTGCTTTCTTTGTGGAGGACTACGATGGCAGTGGAGCCGCTATAGATATCTTCCAGTATTTTTACATATGGCTCATCTACACCCTGATTCCGTAATGCCTCCATGACTGCTGAGGTTTCGACTGAATCAAACGCTTTCTCGTAATCAATGAAAGCTATATATAAGGGTTGGTTATATTCTGCTCATTTTTCTATCACCTGATTGATAGTGTGAATATGGTCTATTGTTGAGTAGCCTTTACGGAATCCTGCCTGGTCCTTTGGTTGACAGAAGTCTAAGGTGTTCCTGATTCTATTTGCGATTACCTTAGTAAATACTTTGTAGGCAACGGACAGTAAGCTGATCGGTCTATAATTTTTCAAGTCTTTGGCGTCCCCTTTCTTATGGATTAGGATTATGTTAGCGTTCTTCCAAGATTCCGGTACGCTCGAGGTTATGAGGCATTGCGTACACAGGGTGGCCAGTTTCTCTAGAACAATCTGACCACCATCCTTCAACAAATCTGCTGTTACCTGATCCTCCCCAGCTGCCTTCCCGCTTTGCATAGCTCCTAAGGCTTTCTTTACTTCTTCTGGCGTTACCTGCGGGATTTCGAATTCCTCTAGGCTATTCTCTCTTCCATGATCGTCGTGGGTGCCACTGGTACTATATAAATCTCTGTAGAACTCCTCAGCCACTTGAACTATCTCGTCCATATTAGTAACAATATTGCTGGCTTTGTCTCTCAAGGCATACATCTGATTCTTGCCAATTCCTAGTTTCTTCTTCACTGTTTTTAGGCTTCCTCCGTTCCTGAGAGCATGTTCAATTCTATCCATATTATACTTCCTTATGTCAGCTGTCTTACGCTTGTTGATTAACTTCGAAAGTTCTGCCAGTTCTATTCTAGCTGCAGGGTTAGAGGCTTTCATAGATTGGCGTTTCTTGATCAGATCTTTCGTCTCCTGCGATAGTTTACTGGTGTCCTGTCTAACGGCGTTACCACCGACTTCTATTGCACACTCCTTAATGATGCCCATGAGATTGTCATTCATTGCTTCAACACTAAGGTCCTCTTCCTGAGTTAAAGCCGAATACCTGTTCTGTAGCTTGATCCGGAATTCCTCTAGTTTCCCTCTCAACGCTAACTCATTGATTGGCTTATTGTGTACCAGTTGCTTCCGTTCCCTCCTCAAGTCTAGGCTAATTCGAGTTCTTACCATCCTATGGTCACTGCAGCGTACCTCGCCGAGCACGTCTACATCTTGTATGATGCCAGGGTTCGCGCAGAGTATGCAGTCGATTTCATTTCTAGTCTCACCATTCGGGCTCCTCCACGTCCACTTTCGACTAACCCGCTTGCGGAAAAAGGTATTCATCATCCGCATATTATTCCGTTCTGCAAACTCTACTAATAACTCTCCTCTGCTATTCCTAGAGCCTATGCCATATTCCCCCACTGACTTGTCTCTAGCCTGCTTCTTGCCTACCCTGGCATTGAAGTCGCCCATCAGTATAGTGTATATTGTTTCGACTTCACCCATCGCCGATTCCACGTCTTCATAAAAGCTTTCGACTTCCAGGTCATCATGACTGCATGTAGGGGCATAGACTTGTACCACCTTCAATTTGTACCTCTTATTAAGTTTCACAACAAGACCTGCCACCCTCTCGTTAATGCTATAGAATTCCTGTATGTTACCAGCTATTTCCTTATTAATCAGGAATCTGACTCCTAGTTCTCGTCTCTCCGCTAAGCCCCGGTAGCACAGTACGTGCCCGCTTTTTAGCGCACTGTATATGCTTCTTTTGTCCTCCTAACCTCACTGAGCCCTATTATATCCCATTTACTACCCTCTAATTCCTCCACTAACACTGCTAGACTCGCCTCACTAGAGAACGTTCTAACGTTAAACGTTGCCAGGTTCACATTCCAATGGCGGCCTGTCCGGAGCCAGGTATTCTTAGCACCCTCTGCAGCGTCACAGATCTGACCGCCGCCGTGGTCAGTTGCTTCGCGGCTGCTGGGGACTGAGGGCCGGGGTTTGATTGTTGTATTCATATGGGAGGTTGTGGCCAAGTACTGCACCAGGGTGGCCAATCCTGCTCTGGTGAGAGAGTGCGTTGCCGGTTCTGGTCGCCGGGATCAGGCCGCACTCCAGCCCTGTTTGTGCAATTTTCTCAACACGTTTTTTTTTTGTATTTTCCGGTGGAGAATTGCGCGGCACCGGGATTTGAACCACGGTCCTCTTGCACGGGAGACGAATACTCTACCGTCCCCGCAGTAGTTAAATTAAAAAATTAAATTATGGGGTTTTACGTGACAAAACCACTTTCTGATTATGAGGCACGCCGTAGTGGGGGACTCCGGAAATTTCGACCATCTGGGGTTCTTTAACGTGCACCTAATTCTAAGTACACGGGTGTTTTCCTATTTCGCCCCCATCGAAATGCGGCCGCCGTGGCCGGGATCCGATCCCGCGCCCTCGTGCTCAGCAGTCTAACACCATAGCCACTGAGCAACCACGGCGAGTCCCGCACGAGTTGTACGCCTCATTTAACCTACAGTGGTGCCCTATTTGATCAGTCAAGGTTGACCAATCTGAGCTCGGTTATACTGCACGGATGGCACTCTGCTAGAGAACCTGGTATTTATGACTTGCACATGTGTCGCCATACCTAATTGAGGATGTATATAATTTTCTTTTTTTTAGGAGGGTTCCCGTACAGTCATAAAATAAAGGAAAAGACATTAGAAAGAAAGAAAAAAAGGAAAAAAGGGGAAAAAAGGAACATGAAAGGTGATTTGAACTCATGACCCTTGGATGTTGCCCGGAAAGATAGCTCAGTCGGTACCTTGCTACAAATGTTTTGCTTCCATGGACTGCCTTTTCGACAAACCCGAGGCAAAGGCATTGTTAGCTACCGTAATGTCACAGACTAAAAATAACGAGGAGAGACTTATGGGGAGGAGCCGAGAGGGAACAAGAGCAAGCAGATCAGCAGGTACTCTGTCTTTCCCACCCGGTTTTTAAGGGAGCAGAAAGAAGACAATTTGGTTTCGCTTGAAAACCAAAGCATTTCAAAGAGGTCCCATTTCAGTTTCTAAGGGACATTCTTCTGTATATACTTATCATGTAATCCCCATTTTTGTCATGAATAAACTGATTTTAATTCTTATTGATAGCAATAGCAAAGCATTAGGCAATTACACGATGTAAGGATTGTAGTTTTGTCACCGATATAAATTACACTAAACGTTGGCTTACTAATTAACAAACATGCTGTCATGCCTGCACGGCCAATCATGAACAGATCACACTCGACACCTGTGGACACTCCGTCACAATGCTACCATGATGAATAGTGCCGGCCTCAGATAGCGAACACTTCGTGCTCTCTCTCACTTCAATGCTTGTCCAAGACTCAACATTATGCAACCTCCAAATACTAGATTCACAGGAAGACAGTGCACATAAAGTGACCAGTCATCTCGTTTCACCCTACCTATGCACGCTCCACAGATTGCCGCTAAGGTACGTAGTGTTGCCCATAGTACGCACTCAGCATGAGCACAGTAACATTGGATTTCTCCTCTTTCTGCACATGTGTGTGAAAAAGTGGCTGCAATCCAATTTTGATGTTCTCGTTACAACCAGGCAGACAGTCATGCACAGCTGAAGCTGAGATAGAGGAAGAGATGTGCATACTTGATCATGTGACCTCCTTCATTTGGGTGAGATGGCGATACACATCAAGCCAGTATCTTCCTCGGCCTTCTCTCGCACTTTCTCACACACCCACAGCAAGCAGCATACAGACCGCGATCTTACCGCATTTGGACTTCATACAGAAGCTCTAACACATCGGGTGCTCATAGACGAAAGATAAGACTTTTTCAAAGTGAGCCTCATGACAGTTTTGGTTTTGCTTGTGATACCGAACAATTTATTGGGTGCTGTACTCAAAAGGGGGCTCTCCTTATTTAGAACTCAGTCTTAGAATAAACTTACGAAAAATGTGGGTGCACAAACAGAATACAAAAGCACAGCAGGGCAGTTTTTCTTTCTTGTGTTATTTGTGTTACATTTAAACCTCAATACCGTGAACATCAACATAACAAAAGTCTCGCTATACTAACGAAGTATTTAACTTTCAATAACTTCTTGTCCATAGAATACCTTTTAATTTGAACCTCGGTACAGTCAAACATCAATACCATTATATAGAATTTTTGTTGTATTGAAATTCAATATTTTATACAAATAAGTACAGTCGCCGATCAATGTTTTTTTTACTCCAAAAGGGGTCGCAGAATTTTCCGAATTATTGGGCAGTCGCAAAAATTTTCACAATTGGGCCATAATAGGGTGGTTACGAGTGCCAGCGCGTGCAGTGCAGGTTGCGCAGAGAGCAGTGCATTGTTGGTGTCCGCAGCCAGTGCCCACAAATTAAAAACGAAAGTGTAAAAAAATACAAATATTTGTCAAATTATTGTCTTGAGAAAAAAAACGGCAGTTTTGCCAGAAAGGCGGAGCATTGACGGTGATAGCAGAGACAACTACACGAAGTAAGGTTCATAGTTTTATTGCCATCACGTGCACTCATGCAAGCATTGAGATCTCACTCGATCACCACAAGCTCGCTGTCATAACATGAGCCAACATTTTGCACTGTGTATCGGAAACTTGAGATTATGCGATGCACATCAAGGCACCAACCGTCTCGGCTCCCTCCTTGCATCTGCTGCGAGAGATTACCTGCAAGTTGCCGCATATGGCGCCCACATGGATGACACAACAAGGAGACGGGCGTACTAGGAAGAGAGGGCAGATAGGCGTCAAGTTAGGCCCCCATAGAGCATGCATGATCAGGTTACTGTGCGTTCACTTCATCTCCATCCACTTTGTGCAGAAGGAATCATAAGCTTTCGTATTTCTGCAAGTGCTGTGAGCTGCTGCACTCCCCACGGCTTCTGCAGGTTGTTTACCAATGTGACAAATAATGCAGCAGTGTTTCCTGCCTACCGTGTCCTAGTGTGTGCACTTCGATGGCATCTTTATCTCTCGCTTTTCATGTTGAAGGATGCTTGAAATAGCTTTTGCCTCAGCCGACACTTTTATGGTAGTTTGATATACCTATTTTCTAGCCATACAGGCTCCAAGTGCATGCTTGAAATGACCGAAAACTTTGTTAAATTGAAACAGTGTCCCAAAATTACTTCGTTAAATTGCAAGAAAATATATGCAGTTTTCAAGGGAACTAAGATCGAGAAATGAAAATAGTTTAACATCGTGAATTTCGTTAAATTGATGTTTTTTATATCAATGTTTCACTATACAATGAAGTGTTTTTACATGATTTCAATACAGTCAAACCCATTTATAACAATATTCAAATGCCACGAAAATTCCATTGTTATAACCGATAATTGTTAAAACTGGGTTGCATGAAAAAAATCAAAATAGGGGGATGGCAAAGCTGATCTCAGCAAACTATAATGACGGGGAGGCCAGTGCCTCTCCCTGCCAATTTCCTCCATCTGGCTGCTGATTGTGCTTTAACTGCTTCCTGGGGGCTCCGATCACATGTAACAAGCTGCGGCTGTCGACGTTAAAGAATGGCACTGCTGTTACTGCAAAGAGGGGTCACGAGTGACAAACGATATGCGAGCACCACCGAGGCAGCGCTTTGGTGGGCCCAAAAAGGGGCCTTTTAAAAAATGTGAGGAGGTTAGCACAGCAACCTGTCGGCTTCAGAAACGCTGAGGCAAGATTGCCACAAGCGTCTCGCCATGTACGTTGCAATGCATTGCATGAAAAAACCAGATGTCCGTCAGCCTTGCCGACATCCTTCTTCAAGGTATCCAGGTGCTTCATGTAGTGCAGTGGAAGGTTCCTAACGAAAACGAAGCCCCAGAGGGACTGAATCATCTGCTGGGCCTCCTGTGAGGACAACGGTAAGACAGCCTGCCCTACCACGTCATCGCTGCCGTCGTTGCCGTTGCTATCCGATACAAGCATGTTCGCGATGATTGCCTCATCAGCTAGAAGCACTTAGTTTCCAAATCTATAGCCATGCGCTTTCTTTTCACCGGCAACGTCGTGCATTGCTGATTATTAGTGGGCGGATCAGTCATCTTGCGTTTTGGCGGCGAGTCAAAAGAGGCTGAGAAACCACATGGCCAGGAACGATTTCGATGCAACCAACAAAGACGAACATGGGCGATTACGTTGTTTACAGAACCGCGCCATAGTGCGCTGAATGAGGAGCCAGCGAGCAAGATGCGAGCAGCGCAGTTGGCGCGGTTCATTCGTGTTTCGGAGGGTGGCGCGGCGTAGAGATATGGGCGCAGCCATGCAAAACATACAAAAGTTGACGATGCAACAGCTTCTCATTGTTATAACCAATATGGTATGGATATGGTATTGTTAAAATTGATATCGTTATAAGTGGGTTCGACTGTAGAACGAAATTTCACTGCCACTGAGAAGAAATACCTAGGCAATAAATGGAAACTTCCACAAACGCAGATGGTTGAATGATTGTAGTACATATGGCTGTTTGCGAACACGCCTCAAATCGCATGCTGTGTGACCGAAAGTGACTGCCAAGCGACTACCGAAGTGGAGCAACATCATGTTCCAAGTATGACAAGGTCTTCTCATGCACCATGTGCCGTGTGCTTTGCCTGCAAGTGAAAGGTGCCAGGGTGAGGCAAGAAGGATGGTGGCTTGATGAGCGTTGTCTTTCGCCACTTCCTGCGTGAGCAAAGGGAATGAGGGGGAAGGTAGTGAGCTCTCAGTAGTACGATCAGGTGCATGCAAGGAGTATGGCGGGGCGGGGTGAAGGCAGGTTAGTGCATGTCTCCTTTTCTAGCCCAGCCTGGCGGCGCATGGCTGTTGGCATGACTGAGTGCATACACGGCCCTTGCAACCTGTTTTAGAGGTAATCTGCTGTGTGTGCAAAGACTGGGCTAGCTGAGATGCCATGTCGTCATGTGCGCTGTCTTCCTGCGTGTTCAGTGCTGGAGGTTGCCTAATCTGTAGTTTCGGAGACGTGAGGCAGAAGCATTCGCTCCTTACTGCCAGCGCTTTTCATGGTAGTGTAGTCCCACTGTGGTCGATGCTGCCAATCAAGGGGATGGATTGGACACGAAAAGATTGACTTCGCTTCGTACCACTGAGATGAAGATGTCAACTCTGCATTAAACGGTATCTTTCGTAAAGTATTTTTTTTTTTCTCGTTCAAAGGCATTTTTAATACTATTAGCCCCGAGAACGAACACGAGCGGCGCTGCGAGCGCCGCTCGCGTGACGTCAGGGCACGGACTCGCGCCTGTCGTCTGCTACAGTTCGGGCAGTGTCCGGGCGCTTTCTGCGGTGTTTTCGTTTGTTCGCCCTCGTTCTCTCTGCTTGTATACTTATGGTGGTCGTCTCAAATATATTTTTACGACGTCTTCCTTTGCGAACATTTATTCAAAGAGCTAATTTCTTAGACAACAATGCAGCTCTCGAAGACAACGCTATAGTGCCAGCCGAAGCGACGCAGACCAGCTCATCGCGGGTTTTTCATACGCGGATAGACAATCGCAAAAGCATAGCCTATAGGAATCCAGTTATGATACCATACCTCTCGCGGTGCAACAAGTATTTCAGAAAGCTGGCTATATATGAGTTCTACAGCAGTTACGTTGATTTTATTCCGCTAAAACAGGTTTGCTCACAACGAATAGTTCATGGTATAATATCGAATTTTTGCATTTCCTCACAGAAACGCTCGGCAGTAGCACGGGGACTTAACTAATACTGGAGCTTAGATTCTACACGCCTCACTTGCTTCTTTAACTGCTTGTCAACATTAGGTGGTTCTTCAGGTGTTTATTTTTTTAGGCGGCGGAAATTTGAAGTAAAGTTAATGAAGGCTTACGGCTATTTACAGAGTACAAATAGGAATGCACCAATATATATTCCCTTTTCCGTGCTACACGTTCAACTCACCTCTTTAGAGCGCGTTTGTTAATGATTAATAATGTATGCTATGTTCCTCTTTTTTGTCTATGTTATCAAGTGTATATCATTTATTTATTTCAATGCCGCAATGTGTTTTGCATTGTTATTGTGGAAATATTTCACTGTCCTTTCATATATTGTATAACTGCAATGTTTTATGGACACTATATAAATGTAATTTATATGGCGCTTGATGTGTTACCCCATGCAGCCATATTGTACCTAAGGGGGTGAGGTCAACGTTACTAGACTAGCTTCAGTTGTAAAACTCCCCGCCCGCGCGCTTACAGCCGCTGTCGCCACTTCTGTGACAGCCGCCAGAGGGCAACGCTGTTCCATCGGGCTCCACTGCAGACGCCTCGTCACAGCCTTGAGCTCGTGCGGACGGGTAGTTTGCGCGTGTTTCACGCTCGCTGGCGTTCGCCCTTGTCCGAATTAGTGATACCACGAGAAAGCGGTATCCACCTACAGCAATAAGATTTATCGCGCCAGTTCGCTAATACTGAAAGAAGGGTAAACTGCACAAAAGGAAGAAACGCATACAGCCAAGCGCAGAAGCTGCGTTTCTAAATGTTGTTTCTTCCTGTCGTCTTAACGTTTCGCGCAGTTTAGGCTCACGAGCCTGAATATCTGGCCAAAGTGCGTGATTGTAGGATGATCTTCATCCCCACCGAAGCTTCTCACCACGCCAAAGAAGCGCTACAAAAAGAAAGATGAGGTTGGTCTTTGTACACACAAGCCACACACACACACAAAAGAAGTCGGATTTTTTATTCCGTGAAGATGCTTAACAGCGAAGGTGAAACATGCGGCCCCTGTGTTTATGACTGGGTTAATCCCGAGGGTTCATTAAAGTATTTCTCAGTTATGAGGTTACACAATCGGCTGCGAGAGAGAACGACGTCACTGATGGTATGTCCGCAGTTGTCGCTTGCGTTCGATGTCTCGAGTTTGCTCGGCGGCGTGGTTAGCAGCCTTCGCCTGCGATTTGCTGCTTGTGATTCTTCAAAATTAAATCTTTCCGTTAGGTATGACCACGAGTGGCTCATACTCCCTTAAGCAATGGCTCATACCCCAGTAAACGCGGCCTCCCCATTACGACGACAGAAGTGAAGTGAAATTATACGCTGGAAAGATGGACGGCCACACAGCCAGCTGTGGAAGACGATGACGAATGCGGGAGCAGTGGCACGAGCGCGTGCCGTTGATTTCGCAGCGAGTTCTCGGTCGGCACGAGGAAGTGTCACGCCGAGCGAAGTGTCGCATTGCTGGGAGCACAGAAAAAGTGGTGCGCCGAACTGTCGACATCGTCTGCTGATATTCTTAAGAAACTCGGCGAAGGCTACAGTTTCACGGATGACATGCTTGCTGAAATTCGCCGGCAACAACGAACCACAGAATACACCAACGCTGCACCGCGTGCTTAGTTTGGCCCGCCCGCGTAGCCGGCTAGTGAGGAAGTGAAGCCGGGCGCGACTGCAGCGCCACGAACGCGCGGGCGGGTGGCGGTTCCGCGCAACGGCGCCGAGTTTTATAACTGAAGCTAGTCTAGTAACGTTGGGTGAGGTTACCTCAAGCCGCGTCTGTGCGACTTTTTTCCCTCATCTACCTCCACTTACCACTCCTCTGTACATGTGTGTGTGTAAATGGAAATTATTAAATCAAATCAAACTCACTTGAGAAATTTACTGGTGCTTGCTGCTTGAGGAATATACATGACGAATCTGTTTGGCGAACTGACACAGGCTGCTCGGCCCAATTTTTTTAGTGAAGTATGCCTGCTGGACCGCATCGCTGCAGCCAGAAAGAAGTCGAAGCGTCATTGATTAGTAGTATGGGACATATTGAAGATATCGAAATTCCCCCGGTGGAGGGTCAGAAATCAAGTGAAAGTATATGCAAGGCTTGTGGTGCTTTCTTTATTAATGTTTGCGATTGGATTGTAGCAAACTTAATTTGCCTGCAAGGTTCTCTTTTATGTACCGACGAAGCGAATAGTTATCAGTTTGTATAATTGAATAACGCTGGATCGAGACATGGTGAGACAGAAGGTGCTTGAATTTTCCTTTTGTATACAGGAAATCTAAGCTGCGGTGTAGTAGCTCGAGAATACTTTAGCCATTCCAGTTGGCGCTGTAAAAAACATGCTTTATGGTTTTAATTCGAAGTTGTAGTGAACTGATGGGTTTCGCGAACATAGCGTGCCTCGCCATACGGACAGTCGATTGCTACCGTTACGTGATCAGGGGTGTGCCATATTGTCGATAAAGGCTACTGAGGGCCACTATGAAACATTTCATCACTTTCAATTGAATGGCTCTCGATCTTAACAATGAAACTTTTCTCTCAAGTGATTGCTACTATGGTGTTTGTGAATTAACTATGTAAATACTCTACATGACGCGCCGTCGTGTTAGCAGCCATGAGCAATTCGTTTTTTTGGAGGCCTGTTTCAGAGGGGGATGAAAGTAGCAGCAAACTTTTTCATAAGAAATGCGCGCCTAACTATTTTTTTGCGCATTAATGAACGGCCATATTTGAATAGAACAACACACCAGAGTAATAGGAATCATGATGAGAGCTTCGCTGGGCAGTGTCTTTCTAAAATCAGATAACATGTTGACGCCAATTACCAAATTTTTCTTCCACGTAAAATGCAATGCCTCTCATAGCTAAATACTAAAGGAATGTTAAATGTTTAGCGAAGCATCATACACAACTTCGCGCGTTGAATTTGCAGATATTCTTTTTTTAGTCAAAATTTACCGATAGACACGGCGCATATATGCATTGCAAAACCTAGTAGACCCCTTTAACGCTACTTAGCTTGCGATATCCAAGCCGCAAAGCTTCTCGACTCACACGCTTTTGAAGAAGAAACTGTGGTTAAGGTATGGCAGCTGAAAGAAGCCGACGTATTCTTCAATACGTACGGCTCGAGCCACCCATGCCCCAAGCATACACGAAGGGAACGAGCACGCGCGGCAGCCGAGCGAGCCGGAGCGAGCGGCGTCCTGGCCGTGACGTCACTCGCGAGAGGGCGCCACTCCTAATTCTCGGGGCTAATACCAATTTTACGGACATTCCAGTCGCATTTTTGTCATCGATGTCGCTGCGATGTTCCATATGATGTCCAAGGGCGATAACACCGTCACAGGGCTGCGTATGCTGTATGTGTGAGTGAAGGCATGTGAGGGGAGTCAACAATGGTGTCTCCATCTTGTGCACGAATGGGAGGAAAGCAGAAGGAAGCACGCTAATTTCGGGAAGGAAGAAAGGGAGGGGTGGCGTTGTACTGCATATTCTGTGGCTGTGCATGCCGTACCTTGAAAGCGATCTACACTGAGGGCAGAGTCTAGGCACTTTGACAGCTCGTACCTTTGTATGTGCTGCATTCTTGCCGCTCAGTTTGCGTTGAAGTGATAGCACCAAGGCCACTTCATTCGCTGTTGCTTCCACACTTCCTGCCAACGTTTTGACAGCGAGTGTCCACGCTCATCGAGTGTGATCTGTTCATGTTTGCCTGTGCTCATTGACCATGCTTGTTAATTTAGTTAGTAAGCGAATGTTTGCAACTCTATACGGCCAATAAAACTAATAGCTGTCTATTGCTTCGGCATCGCAACTGATGCTTTGACTTTCAGGTGAAACTGTGACTTTCTTTGGATTACCCAATAATTTGAAAAGTTTTGCAACCCCTTCCATGTAAGAAAATCCATTGATGACTACTTATTTGCATAATAGGTGGAATTTCAGTATTATGAAATTTCAATGTAACGATGCTAATTGCTGATTTTACTGACTTTGTTATGTCAAGGTTTAACTGTATTTGTATTCTCTGCTTTTCTTGTGCTTTACTACCTGTACCTCTTTTTACCCTTTATGTATAGTGAATTACCCACTTTCTGTAAGGCATACCTTGAATCCTCTCACATGGCAAATGCAGCAATTCATGGTACACCCGTGAGCAAAAGTATACGGACCAGGGGTTGCGCGATAAAACCGATTTTTTCCTCTGCTTGTGAATACATCTTGAAGTTGAGGACTGCAGTCCAAACTTGACAATGTGAACTTTCCAGTGTACTCGTCATTTTCAGTTCATGCATGTCAATTACAAAGAAATTTAGTTTTTTTGGCGACCCTGTGGTCCGTATACTTTTGCTCACGAGTGTACATACATGAAATGCAGGGTTTGATGAGGCAGGACAAATAGAGGCCAAGAACTAAAAAACATGTAGCGGCACGGCGATGGAGCCAACGTTCTTAGACATACTCCAGTTTCGCAGCTCCGCTTGGGAGATGGCCGAAGTGGTGGTCACGCGAACTAGCGGCGCTGCGATCGCGTCTTTCGTCACTTTTTGTTTCGTTTTTGATAGAAGTTGCTCCATTTCTGGTAGATTTCCGGTTTCAATTTTGAGAAGTAGTTATTTCACAGTTCTTAATTTTGAACCTCTTTGTGAAAATTTGTCATATGTGAGCTAGGTATTGTAAATGCGTTTCTGGTAATGAACTTGAAACATGACTTCTGCTTTCACTTCTTGTTTCATGTTGGTTGCGCTGCATCGTCTGTCGTTATCCTTCTCCGTTTTGTAGGTGTTGTGTGATGCATCGTGATTTGTTCTCTTGAAAAGCTTCTTGAAGAAGCGTTTCTGCGTCTCATGACAGCAAGAAGTTCCCTATGCCGTGCTGTTTTGACCCCGGCTGCATCAGCAGCCTAAGACACGATGCCGCAGGTCACCATGTTTTCGACCCGCCGCAAGACGCTGGAGAGTTTAAAAGTTGGGAACGCATGCTACAGCGAAAAGACAAACGCCTCACAAACAAATCAAAAGTGTGTGAACTCCACTTTGAGGACGACGACATTTTGAAATACTACAAGCATGTTATGGGTAACAAAGAAATATTGATTCCTTGCGGGAAATGGATGCTTGTCGGCCCACTTCTTCGGCTCTTTCTTGGGCTGCCTGAGCACATCTCAAAGCCAAAAAATGTGAAGCGAAAGCGACGTCCACCAAAAGAACGAGCGCAAATGCCGGCAAGTACATAGGGCGAAGCTTGTAGTGATAGCGCTTCAACTTAATCCAAACCTGCTGTTGGGCTTGGAAGAAGGAACTTGAGAAATATGCGCTACACACTTCGTGCTCAACGAGCTCACGAACGTGACACTGCCTTCTACGCTCTGGAAGTTCGAAATTGTTGAGGACGACGCAACACAGAAGCGATGCGGAATATTTTATATGAGGCAACTGGTAGCCAGGCATCTGCGAGTAATGAAAACTGTTGTACTTGAAGAGGATGATACTTGCTGCATAAACGGCTACAGCAAAATTCACAAGAGGCTATTTCGAGCTGCGACTAGCATTGCAAATGTGGAAAGAATCCTGAGGAAAGCAGAGAGCTTGAACATGTGTGCGGGCGTGAAAGGCAGCGTGACACGGTGACATCAGATAGTATGTACCACAAGCAGTGCAATGTACTTACAAAGCAACTTGTCTGCGCACGTTGTCTACGTCTACAGAGGAAACTTCGACTGAGCATTGAGGCTCCGAGCGCAACGCTCAAGCAATATCAGAAACTACGCAATGTGAAGAAGAGGCTGCTTAGGGCGGCTGCTGCGCATCAAAAGCAAAAGAATGAAATTTTGCCTCTGAAGAAGGCTTTCTGAAATGCCCGATAACAGAATCGAGGAAGCGTTGGCCGAACTTCCTTGCATTTAGGACATCGTTTAAACTGTTGAAAGCAAAGTCTCCGTGTGGCGCGCGGTACAATGCGGACTGGCTTTTGAGCCCTCGAGCATATAAGCTTCAGACATGAATATGCTGCCCTTGCCCCCCGTGAGCCGTCTCACACAAATTCTGAAAGGAATACCATGCAAGTATGGTTTCAATCCTCTCTGCATGGAAGCTGTTGGAAAACAGCTGGGCAACAGAGCAGATGGGAAGAAATTCAGCACACTGATTTTGGATGAAATTAAGTTGCGCCAGGCGTACAATTTCAACAAGTCAACCTTCAAACTTGATGGTTTTGTGGACTACGGTGGTATTTCAAATGAAGGAACTGACCAACTTGCAGATCATGCACTCGTGCTGATGTTCGTACCACTTCTGGAGAGCTGGGTGCAACCGATTGCCATCTAGCTTTGCCACGAAAGGTGCTGCGCCTGGCAGGATTTTAGCAGAGCTGGTGTTGCAAGATGTAATGTAATTGCATAAACATGGTGATATGGTGATCGCCGTAGTCAGTGACGGAGCTGGGAACAATCGCTCGGTGTGGCAGCAGAATCAGCGGCAGCGTAACCTCACCTTCTCACAAGATTCCACATACATGCCTGCCTGAGCGCGCGTACCTTTATTTCCTGTGTGATGTGCCACATGCCCTGAAGTGTGTACGCAACCATTTGCTCAAGCACAAATATGGACAGGTGAGCTAGCGTAGTTTATTTCATATATAACCTGTGCTGATTGGCGTCGATAACTGGCAACCACCTCGATGGTCCGAATAAATGTTTTTTTTTTCTCTCTCTCTCTCTCTCTCGCTGACAGAGCAGGCGCAAGCAGCCAGAAAGAGGGCAAAATTGCTTTGAGCAAAAGTAGCTCAATATTACTTTTTTGTGCACAAAGTAAATAAAAAGTGTCACTGTGTTTATGGTTTGTTTTGTTCGTCAAAAAGAAAATGAATTCAGCTTTGACATAAATATGTTCATAGTATTTAACTTCGTCCTTGTCACTGCTCACAGATCACTTCCAACTCATTTGCACGTCCCAAAATATCCATGGACAACTATAAAAAATACATGTGTCAATTAAATTTATTAGGCGAAGAAGCGTTGACGGGGGTGGATCAATTCACCACATCTTTGTCTCAAGCGACTGCTGGGCGTGATGCGTTAATGTCCCTACGTCTGCACAGGCGCTCGCCGTCTTTAATGAATACACTTAAGATTAAGCAGCAAAAACAAAGCCCCCGCTGAAGGGAGCACCGTGGCGCTTTTATATGGAAAAAGTTGGTTGAGAAGCGGAATCGCAGTGCACAACCTCTCATTTGCGGTGTAGTTGCAGCTTCTAAAGACTAGCTAGACATGTCATTCAAAGGTCCTTGGCATAAAATATTGTTCGGGCAGCCAAAACACAGTCGTCAAAGAGCAAACGGCACAGGCCAGTTGGGGAAAACGACCCACCGCAGAGATGACATCGCAGGAGTAGACGATGCGCGCTGCGTGACAGATATGTCACTGCAGCGCCGATAGTGCACAGACACCATGAAGTCCCCGTTACTTACGCGCGGCAGGTTTGTCACAAAACTCAGACTGCGTATCTAAACTACATTTACCGACGGATAAGCGTTTACAGGCCTGTTGGTGCAAACGACGCGTCGCAGCAGGAGCAGACGACGCGCGGCGCATGACGAAAGACGCGACTGCAGCGCCGGTAGTTTCAGTGACACCCGTTTCGGCCACGTCGGCCAATGGGCTCGCATAGGGAGCTGCGAAACTGAAGTATGTCTAAGAACGTTGGATGGAGCTGCGCACCACCCCCGCAGCCATAAACAACTCCGCGGGGCGTCCCGTGGGCCTCTCGTAAGCGGACCTTCGCGAGTGTTGGACACCAGGCACACGGACACATGATCCGACTCACTGTGCCGAACGTCGTGCGCGAGCTCCCTTTTCTTGTTACTGTGTTTACTGCCTTCCTCTCGCATTAGGTCCGTGCACCGCACTTCTCTATGCTCCTTTTCCCTCTTTTCTCCTCTCGCTCTCTAAAGCCCTCGCCACTTCCGGCGCGCTGCGCGCGCCTGCTCAATTCTCTCTTTTGACAGAATAAACTAGACCTTGTTACTGAAAAGACGTGTGTCCGTCTCGTTTACCACGGCTCTACAAACATTTAGTGCAAACAAATATGTTGTTTCAGCTCCCACACGAAAGCCCAAAACATCCTTCTAATTTTTTCACCCTTTTTAATTTTTAGTTGGCATTCTCTTGTATTCATCATAGTATAGGCGAACCTTTTTATAAAGAACTTGGAAAAGTGGTTGTTGTATCAGTAGTTCATTATATGTGGACTCGGCCTTGTAAATGTTCAAAGTGACCACACTGAAGCTGACATCGCCAGTTACAGTTTGGCAGCACTTTGGTTCGAAAACCATATTTTCGGCGTCATTTTTGTATCCGGTCCATTCATGCACCTAGCTGCAATTTTCCATTAGGAACATCTGTCTAAAAAACGAAATGTGGTGCCTGTAGCTCTTTCAATATGGCGCCCAGTTCTGACCACCTGTCATTTCAAAATTGCAAGTGCAGCCACCATATTTTATTCAAATTGGGTGGCTCTGTGTGTGTGCCACTCCGCAATGACTGTAAGATACACCCAAGTATGTGAAAAACCTCGCGCCAGATTAAACAATGAGAAAGATGAAAAAGTTTCCTATTCGGGCACATACCATGTGGCGCATACCCAGTTGCCGAAATTGTATAATCAGCAAGGCAGCCACAGCCAGCACCAGCATCAGCCAGTCGTTGCAGTGGCAACACGGTATGTTGCTACATTTCTTCTATGCTAATCACATTATTGTCAATATTCATTGTGAGATGAGTTGATGTATTACTATGAAGCTGACCATAACTAGGATCCTGGGATTTCTTCGTGCATCACAAATAAAAAACAACGATATTGCGAAACATGCAGAGGGAGGGTTGTATGAGTTGCTTAGCTTCCACAGCATTCTCTGCTGTACATGAGCTGGAGTACAGTGCACCAAATTTGGTGATTAAAATTGACCAGACTTGTCACCTTTTCATCTCCAGCATCTTTTCGATGTTAGCAGCTTTGGTAACTGAGCCCAGGTTTCTAGATGGTTTTGTATCAGCTCTGCCAAGGTTCCTTAAGACCTCTGAGTCAGGTAACCCAGATTCTCCCCTAGCATTGTGGCAGCTGCCTGTCTGAAAAAACACTTTAGTTCTTGTGCAAATGTTGTCGCACTCTCGTTTGGATGCTGAAGCCTCGTTTGTAGGAACATTTCAGATCTTCTGATAATGGAGGCTGTTCTTGCAGGTGTCGTGCAATGTGAGCTCTTAGTTTTCAAATCAAGTGCAAATTCTAGGCTGAGATCAGATTGGCTTTGTCTTTCTGCTGCTTGCTACACATTCTAACTACTCAAACCAGTGGAAAAGGTTCTCGTGACTGCTGTGCAGGGTGCTCATTGTGGTAATGGCTGCTTTCGGCTAGTCTTTCCATGCTTTGGCTTGTTCTCTGCTCTTCGTGGCAGTTGCAGCTCTCGGGAGCAGAGGTACCCACCACCTCTGCAAGAAATATCAATACTTGCACACAAATGCAGTGCAAAATACAGGGAACGGAGACCCTTTAGTTCAGGCAAACTTGGACCCCACAAAGAAATCAAAGACAACGGCTTAATAGTTGCCTTTGGAATTGTGCATGTTATATATGACGGGTCGCGTAAATGAGCACAGGGTCAACTACATGCAGCTAGACTTAAAGAGTGGCATTGAACATGTTGCCATCCATTTACCAACAACCACGAAACTTGACAAGACTGACATGTCATACATTATTTGGCAGCTGTTATGGGTTATCTAGACACAAGAGAACTCCTCCCATTAGTGCGTTCGCATGGCAAAGCAAAACAGTAGCAGTAATCACACAGCATGAAGAAATGCATGGGGCAATACAAATGGTGCACGACATGGCACAGGTGCAAGGAAGTAATTTATTAAATGTTACAGGCAAGCTGAACAGACCACTTCCTGGTGCTTTATGCTGGTATACATTGCTAAAACTGAAAATTGTTAACGTTTACATTTCAACCGAGAGGTTGCCTCAGGTGTTACCTCGGAGCACACTGGATTCCTTGTTTACATGTTCAACTGAAGCAGCAGCTGCTACTAGAATTTGGACATCTGTGCATGTGTTGAGTACGTAGCCTCTTTGCACTGTCTCTATCCAACCAGACCTTTCACGCAGTACAGAGGTGATACAGTGGCACAATTGGATATGGCAAGCTAAAGCACAGCTTTGCCCAGCAAAGTCTCTTCTCGTTTGCCATCCTTGTGCAGTCTTGGACACAGCTTCACATGTCCACAGCCAGCCCATCAGAGCCGCACCTTCTGGCAACAATGCACATGATCCAGTGCTTCTTCATACGCCTCGCACATTGCCTTTGATCACACATCCTACAGAGTACTATGTGTAGTTTCACTCCATATTATTAGTTTGCGTTGCTTTTTCTTTTTCTCCCGAAGGGCATCGGGAAAAGTGTTTTATTCCTGGTTCTGCTACTTGTACATATGACATGCAGGCACCTACAGTGAACAAGGTTGTGCTGCCAAGACCCCAGAATACTGCCACACCTGTCCCCGTTGTCAACGCCTCTCAAAACACAGCTGACTTGCTTGGTCTTGGTGAGTTTGCTTTCTAGCCTGTAGTGCACATTTATGTTTTAGGAAGAGTTGCACCTAGGAAAGAACAAACACAGGGAAAAAATGAGGTAGACGAAAAGCACAAACTATTAACTGGGTTTATTTGTGTCGAATTTGCATATATAGGCAGTGTTCACACGTGACAAAAGAAAGAAAAGGAAGGGGGAATGAGGAGCAGAGGGCAAATCAAGCCTGCCTCATGTCAACACAAGCCGTGCAGGAAATTGTGTTCAGCGTGGTATAAGGCAACAGAAGTATCACTTGCACAGTCATGACCCTATTCCTTGATGTGAAATGCTTCTAAAAGCTCACAGGCTGTTTTATTCTTTCTTCTGCCTAGAATCTTAATTTTGTTGAACAGTGGTCTACATCCTCTACATGCAATGCAATCAACGGTACAAGTGTGTTCTTTCTGTTTTTCTAATTGAAAATGTGTGCTTCCCCGTGCGTTCACTCACGCAGTGCCCTGTTTGGCCCCCATATGCCCGTCCACATTTTAGCGGGATATTGTATACCACACCCGTGGCACATTTCATGAATGTTTCGGCATGCTTTATTCCGCAACCACTTCGTTGAGCTCCTTCTCCGTTTATCCTCGGGCATAACCTAGTGAGCTTATTTGAGGAAAAAAAAAACCACAGGGACGCCATGCCTTTTTGCCGCTTTAATGTTGTGGGCGACTTTGTGCATATATAGCATAACCGTGGGTTTCTTTCTGAGCAGGCACTCAGTGCTGCTGCCATGTTTCTCTTTCTTTTACCTAGAAGGTTTTCTGCCACTGCTTTGATGGCCTCGCAGAAGAAGCTGGCTGAAAGCACCCTGTTAATTTGATTATGGAAACTTTCTTGCATTGCATGTGGGCATGATTTTGTAAGAGCAGATTGAGGCACGAACTTGCAATCGCCCTCTTAACTATCTTCGAATACATTGTAGCCAGGCAAAGGGTTGCAGCTTGCCTTCCCATTCCGACTGTGATGCTGCAGGCATATGGCTGCATTTCATTGGTGGTGGTCGTCTACATGCTGCGTTTCCCATAAGCAGAGGTTCTCGCCTTGCATTTTCATTGCATGCAGTAAATGTTAAGACAAGTCCTGCCCTTGATGAACAACCTAGTTCAAAGTTGGGACAAGTGCATTATTACACCACACCATGCCATTAACTTTAAAACATTGTCCTTTCACATTTCTTTTATTAGAGATGACAATGTGGCATAGTGATGGAGGGTTTCATTCTGCCCCTGTGTGTCTTTCACATGCTTTAGCACAAAGTAAGTCTGCAGCTGCATACTCATATGCCACGAAGCAAAGCATCCACCAATTGCATCACATAGTACTTAGTGATCATCACTCTGGCAGCACTATGCAGAGACGTCCATTTCTCCCTGCACATAATAAAAAGTTGGTTTTGCTCTTACCACTGTTTTGTTCTTGCTCAAATTTAGAAGCAAGATTGCATTTTGTGGTTTGAATATATGATGGGGCACTGTTGCAAGCCTGATTTTAAATCCTTTCTGCGTGGTGTATCATATATGATACGCGTAGAACTTCTAGCATAACAGAATTGAAAAAAAAAAAACAGCCTACATATTCTCCCATTTTCTATGTCCTCTCTAGCAAAGAAACATAGTAATTTAGCATTGTAAATTATTTTTTAGTAAATTTTCTTCTAAATTCAGGGGTGGGATTCCTGCACCAATCTGCGCCAAACACAGAAAATTGACTGCAGTTGCGCCATGCTGGCCAGAATGGCTTCGACACATGTGCGGTGGCAGTGGCTGTGAACAGTGAGTGGATTCATTCTCCAAAAAGGAGTGCAGCCATTCACGTTCAGCACACCATGCCATGCCACCTCCTGCACAATTTCTCGTAATTTTCACGCTTGTATCACTCAACTTTTTGGTGCTTCCAGCAAGTGGCCGGTGCGCACGCGGGCACTTCTGGCTGTCGATGCTGCCATTTGAGTGGCCAGGGTGGCTGTAATTAGAGTGTGCTAGAATACAGTTGAGTAGGCCAAGTGGCTCTGTGCTTCCTAGCTGAGATGCAAAACAACGAATACATAGTAGGTTGAGGGCACTGTGAGCGAACTAGATATTGGGGAGGCATGCACTGCAGCGGGCTCAGCGGCTGGGTGTCTCTGTTTCCAGGGCCAGTATACAGTAAAACTATTTCAGTCTTTTTTTGTGCCCATATGAGTGAGGCCATGGCCATTTTGACTTATCACAAAGGGCTAATGGTGGATTTGGAATAAAAACAGATTGGAATAGTTTTACGTCATTAGCCCTCAGAACGAACTACAGGGGCGTTGCAAGCGGCCGCTCCCGTGACATCAGGTCACGGACTTGCGCCTGTCATCTGCTGCAATTTGGGCAGTGTCTGGGTGCCTTCTGCAGCATTTTCTTGTGTTCACTCTTGTTCCCTCTGCTTGTATATTTATGGCGTCGTCTCAACTATAGTTTTGTGAAGTCTTTGTTCGCATAAATTTGTTCAGAGCTTATTTTCTATACGACAATATATTTCTTAAAGGTAAAGCTGCAGTGCTAGCTGAAGGAGCTCATACCAGCCCACTGTAGGTTTCTCATGCACGGATCTACGCTTTGCAGTGGTAGCTCAGGTGAATAATAAAAACATCAACGCAAAAACCGAGCAGATAAGAATTCAATTAGGATACTATACCGGTGGTGATGCAACAAGCATCTCAGAAACACTGGTGATATATGTCTTCGAGAACATTTGCCTTGATTGTAACCCGCCAAAACATGTTTGCTCACAACGAGTAAGTTCATAGTATCATGACGAATTTTCGCATTTCTTCACAGTAGCACTTGGCAGTAACACAGGGACTTATCACGTTGTCGTCGTTCTTGCTTATTAACTGCTAGAGCAGCAGCACTGCAGTTTAGATTCTATCAGTGCCACTTGCTTCAACGGCTTCTCAAAGTTAGGCCGTTCTTCATCGTTTAATTTTAAGTGGCGCTAATTTGAAGTAAAGCTAGAAGCTTAAAACTGTTTGCAGCTTACAGGAAGGAATGTACCAACGTTTATTTACTTTTCGATGCTACACAGTCAACTCACTTGAGCAATTTACTAGAGCTTACAGCTTGAGGAACGGACATGACAAATCTGTTTGACGAACTGACACAGGCTGCTCGGCTCAGATGTTTTAGCGAAATGGGCCTCTTGGATCATATGGCCGCAGTCAGAAAGAAGGAGCAGCATCATGCGTTAGTAGTATAGGACATATTGATGATATCATAATTCCCCAGTGGAGGGTCAAAAATCAAGAGGGATATTTAAGGCTTGTGGTGTCTTCCTTATGAAGGTTTGCGAGGTACTCTTTTATGTACTGACAAACCGAATAGTCCTCTGTTTGTATAATTGGACAACACTAGATCGAGACATGGTGAGGCAGAAGGTGCTTCAGTTTTAATTTTCTAGGCACCCTAATCTGCACTGTAGTACTTCGAGTATACTTTAGGCATTGCAATTGGTGCTATAAAAACTTCTTCATGGTTTCAATTCGAAGTTATGATGAACTGATCGGTTTCGCGAACAACAGCCTCTCCATAACGATAGGCGGTTGCTATTGTTGCGTGAGGGATGTGCCATATTGCCGATAAAGCCTACTGAGGGCCACCATGAAACATTTCATCACTTGCAATTGATTGGCTCTCGATCTTAACCACGAAACATTTCTTTCAGGTGATTCCTGCTATGGTTTTTATGAATTAACTATGTAAATACTCTACATGACGCGCCATCATGTTAGCAGCCATGGGCGATTAGTTTTATGAGGGTTTGTTTCAGAGAGCGGTGAAACGCATGAATAAAGTGGCCACATTTGAGTAGGACAGCTCACCTGAGTAAAAACAATCAGGATGACAGCTTCGCTGGGCAGTGTCATTCTAACACAGAGCATGTTGACACCGAATATCCAGATTTTTCGTCCATCTAAAATGTAATGCCTCTCGTAGCTACGTGCGAAGGGAATGTTAAGTGTTTAGCAAACCATCATACACAACATCGCGTGTTGAATTTGCAGACATTCTTTTTACGAAAACTTTATGGACAGACCCGGCGCGTAAATGCATTACACAACCAGTTACTCCTTCAACGCTACATATCTTGCGATAGCCAAGCCACAAATTTTCTTGACTCACATGCTTTTGAAGAAGGAACTGTGCTTCAGGCATGGCAGCAGAAAGAAGCTGACATATCCTTCAATAAGTGCGGCTTGAGCCACTCACACCCCAAGCATACGCAAAGGGAACGAGCGCGCGAGGCAGCCGAGCGAGCCAGAGCGAGCAACGCCCTGGCCATGACGTCACTCGCGAGAGGGCACCACTCCGAGCTCTCGCCGCTAATGCTAGCCCAGGGTCGATTGCGGCTCTTTGACTGTGCTGACATATGGTGACCCAGAAATTATGTTATCGCGTCAATTGGACCGTATAATTTGAGACCATTTTCCGCTATCATTGAGAGCATTCACATAGGAATGCATAGTTTGATCGTAGTGCCACCAATATTTTCAGCTTTACAGGGAAAAAATTCACCGTGCCACCGCTTGGCCCAATCTTCCACATTCTAGTATGTTATAGCTACAAAGCATGCTTCTACCGCCCTGCATTCTGATTGGCTTGCAGCCAGGCAAAACTATTTCTAAAATGTAGATATGGCTTTCAGTGAACTGCATTAGTTCATAACTCTGGCTTCTCCACGCAGGTGAATTTACTGCGAGCGGGGGTAGGCACTTGCCCCCTGTCAAGCAAGAGTGGAGGGGCAAAGTATGTCATAACAATTAACAGTAGGGAATAACAATAATAACATAACAGTATGGAATAACAATTTACGGGCGCTGTGCTGTCTGCTGGCACAACAGAATAAATGCGATTCTGCACTCCCTCTTAAAAAACATATCTTATGATCTGAACCTGAATGCTGACACAGACCGTCTCAATGTACTTTCGATGCCAAATTTCAACGATCTTTTAATGCAAACGGTTGTTTTAAAGTATTTCTGGTCCAATCAATTCCTAGTTCCGTACACAGCTTCCCTATGCTTAAGGCCCAAGGACCCCTTTGGAGGCCACGTTGTTCCACAAGGTACGGCACTAGAGCTCGGGCCCATTATGTGCCCACCTACTTCAATAAATTACCGCACAGCATCTTCTGTGCAAAAACGAAATATAAGTTAAAGAGACTGCTAAGGCGTATCTATTCATAAAGGCGTACTTGTTCCATTTATTTACCGTTATTGCTTGTGTTCGTGCATGTGACTGTGCAATTCCTTTGCACCATGACGGTCAGTCTGGTATATGGTTATGCATTATCTCATGGTAATTTTTGTTCACACGCATTGCTCTACTTCTGTGTTTCATTATGCTCAATGAAATTTCTTTTCATAGACACTATAAATTCTAATAACCTTTTTTGGTGTTCTATACTTGTGTTCGCTGCTTATAACTGGTCTATCAATGTACTGTGTATGTTTAGAACTGAGGTGAAACGAGAGACGAGGACACAAGGACACAAAAAAGACGAGGACACAAGGGAACAAATACCACAGACAAGCGCTGAGTGTGCAGGCGCAATGTCATCTATCAAATACCGCTCAGCTGTGGGAAATCTTATATAGGTCAAACGAGACAGTGCTTCAATGAAAGAGCTCGTCAGCACAGCACTAACCTAAAGAATGGCTATGGGAGTCATTTAGCTGGACACTGTAACAAGTGTCACTGCACCCCCATATTTGAAAAGATGAAATTCGTAGGGAAAGGAAAGAGTAAGAAGGGAAGGGAAATAGTAGAGGCCTTTCATATAAGAAAGGAAGGCGATAAATGTGTAAGCACTCCCTCTCTTGGCTTGTCGGGAAAAGAAATCACATTTTTGGTAGAAAGATTAAAATGTTGATTTGCATATGTTTTTGCGACTGATGTGCGCATGCCTATGCTGAAGAAGGTATAAATGTCCAGTGAATTTCAAATAAACTTCCAGTTGGCAGTCAGCACTTGTCTGTGGTATTTGTTTCCTTGTGTTCTGGTCTTTTTAGCGCTGTTTTTAGCGCTGTTCTAAGTATGAACCAACTAGCCCTCATCAAGATCTTGCTACCGTATATGGTTTTGCTGCCAGCCAGGCGCTGCCGCTCAAGCCTTCAAAGGCTTTGGCAGGCCTGTATGAATGTACTGATTTGATCATTGGCAATAAAGGTATTGTTGTTGTTGTTGTTGTTGTTATTGTTGTTGTTGTTGTTGTTGTTTGCACCCCTCCCTCCCCCACTACTGAAAGTGGGCACTTTTGGCTGCACGTTGGGAAGTCCAACAAAAATACAGTTGAAGCTAGATTTTCTTTCTCAATAGAGTCGACACGTAAGTAATACTTTTCACTACGTATACCCTGTTTGGGCAGCAATGATTGTCTTTTGTGACCCCTCGGGACGAGCTGTAGCAGACGATGTGCGGGATTTGCGGTACACGCTCGTGTTGTGGAGAACGCCTGGTGCTGGGCAGTTCCCACCTCAACAAATTTTCACTTGTGCTACTTGGATTATGCCCAGTTTCTTGGGACTACATAACCATATTCGAAAGCACAATCAGCTTGCTGTATTTAAATGGGCCCTCAACCACTTTTTGTCAAAGAGAAATGCATTGGAAGTTAAAATAGGCTAGTTCAAAAATACTTTGCTGGAAAAAGTACTTCGTATTCAGCAGAAATAGTTATTGGCAATCAAACATGGCCTCCGCTGTGCTCCCATTCCTTCTTCAATGCCTTGCCCTGCAAAGGCTACAGGGGAGTGGGACCTGCACATGATGCTCCGCTTTCTAAATATCACTGTGGCACTCGGTTCAAATTTCAATTTGGATGTTAATTTAGACATCATTATTTCTGATAATGGTGCCTACGACGTGCTAAATGCAAGCCAAACCTGGTTTTCCTCAGTGAGCCGCAGTGTGCTTAGCCACTGGACTTGTGGCGGCACACCAAGGTGGCTGCGGTATCTATGCTTTGTAGCAGACCGCTGCTACTAATAGCAGCCGTGTATGGAAATCCGCTTTATTACGAAATAAAGCGCCCAGGAGAGACTGAGCAGCAGGCTTCTGTTGAAAAGTGAGCATTTGAAAGAAAGGTTACTTCACGCTCCTCTTGCAAGCTCCATGCACCGCGTGCGGCAGCAAAACTTGGCTGATATGTTCACAGCAGTGTATGCTACCTGCGGACTATGTTATTTCACCAAACCTGAGGGCTGGTTCAGGGCCCTTTTAATCTGTGGACGAGGAGAGGGATTCAGATAAAGTATAATCAGCCACACCCAATGATTAGTGGGCCTTACAGCATGAAATTGTTGAATTATGAAATGCCAAAACTGTAGAATATCTCTCCAGAGATAATCTACATAGCGTTGCAGGCTGTCTTTGATCACCATCAAAAATCTTATCAATCCTCTTACAGGTCTGTTTAATTTCATTGTGTAATCTTGACTTATCATAGGGTATGTTTGTGAAAATTAGCTTGATCGAACATGCAGAGCCATTTCCATATCAAGTGTGTCACTTCTTACTGTCGATTTCATTTTTGGTTGTGTCTAAATAAGAGTTATGCTAGTACTTATTTCCTAGCAGGAGCAAGAACAGCAGATGTTTCATATTTTGAAGTACTGGGGGCCACTTTTTGTTGACGTGTACTGAAAATTTGAACTGGTCTGGGCTTCTTATGTGCTCTGAAAACAGTTACTAAATACTCGCTTTATTCCAATTTTTGTTAGTTATACGTGGCATTTAGTTGTTTTTTCCCGGTATCCTTGGTAAACTATGCTGGGTATGTTGTTTATATCTCTTCAAAGTACGAAGCAAACTTTTGAGGGACAAGCGGTAAATGTTTATTTATTCTGTTTATTCTGTGTAGGTTCATTACAGCCTTTGTAAAAGTTTGCTCATTCAAGTAATTTCAATTCAAAGCATTTCAATTAGCGGCAGTATGACACTCTGGAAAGGGTGTCATACTGCCACTAATTGCAATTTTTTACAGCCTCCTAAAACAGCATGAGATACAGACTTGAAGTTCTGTAAAAAATAAGCACAGTGCATTGCAAAAATTTTTTTCCTGCTTTGGATGCACATGTTGCAGATAATTGCTAAACCAATGTTTTTCCCTGTTTTCATGCACTGTACATGATTCGTAGTTTGTTTCTCCGGTGTCCTCGGTGACCTAAACAAGTTATCTTGTTTGTATCTGGGGAAAATTATGGTCATGTTATGGACAATGTGTAGGCAATGTGCCAAATTGGCAGGCTAAATGCGCTTTTTCCAGCAGAATACGTATGCAAGGGGTCCATAGCATTATTAATGTGTTTTAAGAGCAGTGTAAAACATAGACTGCTGTGCTGGTGTAATATAAAACTACTCGTACAACTGAGGTCAAATTTTGTGAACATTGGGGGAACACTATGCCAAGTTTATGTGTGATGGTAAATGCATGTTGACCAAACACAGCTTTTAGAAAAAAAATCGTAAGCAGGTATTCAAAGGTATCATATGCTGCTGTTATTAGGTAGGTCTCCCAATGTCCCAAGAGAACTGTGCGTTTCAAAAATTTTCCACCTTGAAGGAATAGGCAGCATTTTAAGTGCATTGTGTGGTGAAGTTTAACGTTTCTGGCTTATTTACATGCATTATGAATAATTATTGAGCCCTCTTTTCTTTTTTAACTTTTTCAGGCATGATATATTAAGTTTGTCTGGTCTCCTCATTGAACTAAAGGAGGCAGCTTCTTTACGTTTGGTGACTGTAAGGACCGGGTAATGGGTGATGGGTAGGTAAAGCTTAATAATACCGTATTTACTCGCGTAATGAACCCACCTTTTTTCCAGATAAGTTGACATAAATTTGGGGGCAGGGTTCATTACGCGGGGAAAAAAAATTTAGATATTTTTTAGGTCGAAATTTCATGTCACAATGAAGATAGGAAAATCGCAATCCCAACCTTACCTTTATAGTAAAAACACGTACGCGATGAATGTGAATTAAAAATTCATTTTTATTTTCATGCTGCTGGCTGCTTATGGTCTGTCTCACTCGGGCTCGCTATCTGAATCCACGCTTCCACTCATATCGCTTGCGACTTCGTCGGCGTCGTCGTCTTCCCACAGCGCGTCGTCTTCACTGCCGTCGAGGCTGTTGGAGATGCCAGTCTTTTTGAAGCTGCGGACGACCATCTCGCTGGGAATCGCACTCCATGCTTCTAGAATCCATCGACAGAGCATGTCGATGGTGGGCCTTCTAATCTTACCTGCGGGAGTCAGGTCGTGGTTTCCCGCGGCCATCCACTCTGTATAGAGCCGGCGCACGTTGTCCTTAAAGGGCTTATTAATGGAAACATCAAGGGGCTGCAGCACTGATGTCAAGCCACCTGGGATGATAGCGAGGTCCGGGCGTAACTCGCTCATTCGGCAGCGGACATTTTTTTCCAGATGGCCGCGGAAGCTGTCCATAACAAGCAGCGATGGCAGGAGAAGAGCCCCGGGCCGCCGTCCCCAGACTGTTTTCAGCCAGTCGGACACCAGCTCGGCCGACATCCACCCTTTCTCCTGGGCGCGAATGTGGATACCGGCAGGAAGAGTTCCCTTTGGCAGAGTCTTTCTTTTGAAGACGACGAACGGCGGCAGCTTCCTGCCGTCCGCTGTTACACGCTGCTTCTCGGCGCCCGTCGTCTTAACCTGCACACTTTTCGCACCTTTCATATCGACAGTGCTGTTTCTTGGCATGTCAAAGTTTATAGGCGTGTGGTCCGCGTTCCCGATTTGCGACAGCAGGAACTTTTTGTCCTCACGGATCCGAATGACAAAGCGGTGGAAATCACGCACTTTGTCCCCACAGTCTGCCGGCAGCCGCTGGCATAACGTAGTACGCCTTCTGAGGCACAACACGTTCCGGCGCATGAAACGAGTCGTCCAACCACTGCTCGCCTTAAATTCACTCGCGGCAATGCCGTGACTTCTTGCAGTGGCCCGCGCGTGATTCTGTATCAGCTCATGGGATACGGCACATCCTTCGTTGCGGAGCCTCTTCACATAGCTCAGAACTTCTTCCTCGACGCGAGGAAACTTGCCCTGCTTCGGCCCGCGAAAGGCCCGGCGATCTTTCTTCGTCGCTCTGAGTTCCTCTTGTTGATTCCTCCAGTAGCGCACACGCACGGGGTCTACACTAAAATGCCGTCCAGCCGCGCGATTGCCATGCTCCAAAGCATGCTCCACGACTTTGAGCTTAAAACCGGCCGTGTAGTAAAAAAAAAAATTCAATTTTCGACGACAAAAGTGGGGGGTGGGTTCATTACGCGAGTGGGTTCATTACGCGAGTAAATACGGTAGATGGCAAATTAGGTCTTTCGCAATGGATTACGTGTGCACGTACACTAGAGCGTTATGGGTGTCTAACAAGCGGGGCAGAATAGAGCCCACTACCGTAAATGCCACCAAGACCAAATTAAGTGAACATTGGCAGTAATCCACAGAAACTCTCTGTGCGAAGTTAAATGCAGATGGATCAAACACAGCCTTTCCAAAAGAATTCTTATTCAAGTGTTGGTGCCAAAAAACATGCACTCACCAAGCATAAAAGAAAAATAAAGAACATGACATTTCTGGCCCCATATAGGTCCCTTGATCACAATGAAGATGTAAGCATGGGTGCGTGACTATTTATGGGCGAGGTGGCTTAGTGTGCAGGTGTATATCTCGGGAAGGTTGCCTCATGTCCCGTTTATTGTGTATCTAGTTGCTTGAATGTAGTATGATTCTCAAAGACAACGCGCGGCTGGCGTAGGCGATGACACGTTCCTGGTCATACTGGCGTCATACTAGAGGACTGCACCTACACCGTGGCCACTAGCATCGGTGTGAACTTCTGTTAGGGCTGGAGGGTCAAAATGCGCCAGAATGGGTGGTGATGCAAGTAAACTGACCAGGGTGGGGAACGCAGTAATTTGCTCACAACTCCAAGAAAGAGATGTCCTTGTTGTGTAGGTCAGTAAGTGACCGGGCAATGTCGGAAAAATTTGTGCTAGAGCAGTAGAAGGGCACAAGCCGACAAAGCTCCGGATATCTCTGACTGAGCGAGGAACAGGAAAGTCTTGGACGGCACATACCTTGTCGGGGTCAAGTTGGACACCACCATCACTAACAAGGTGACCAAGAATGGTGATGCGATGTCGAGCGAAACAACACCTAGAGGAGTTAAGTTTTGCAGGCCAGCACAATGAAACACATCGAGAATGGCTGGGAGGGTCAGGTGGTTCTCAGAAGTAGGCGTAAGAAATCACATTATCTAGGTAGCAAAGACAAATAGACCACTCATAGCCCCCTAAGGAGAGAATCAATCATTCACTTGAAGGTTGCAGGGGCGTTACACAATCCAAAAGGCATAACTTTGAACTGGTAAAGTCCATCTAGTGTGGTGAACGCAGTCTTTCCACGCTCCATGAAATCGGCAGTAATCTGAGTTCATGAGAGTGGCTTGTTGGGCTAGTTGGTACATGGTTATGCTAGGATAATGCCAGCAAACTTTAGAGTAGGAAAAAATCGAGAGGCAGACATAGACAAAGAGACAGAAAGGTGGCTGGACTAACAACTGAACTTTATTCGTGAAAACGACGTCCCCCAAGTTCGTACTGAACATGCGCAGGCACAACCAAACAAAAACACGGTCAACACCTTATCTATACACGTCTACAGTTATCAAGAAATAAAAGCTCTTTCTTGGTTAGGAACACAGATGGCGCGCTTGATAACTGTAGACGTGTATAGATAAGGTGTTGACCGTGTTTTTGTTTGGTTGTGCCTGCGCATGTTCAGTACAAACTTCGGGGACGTCGTTTTCATGAATAAAGTTCAGTTGTTAGTCCAGCTACCTTCCTGACTCTTTGTCTATGTCTGCCTCTCGATTTTTTCCTACTCTAAAGTTTGCTGGCATTCTCCTAGCATAACAGCAGTAATCTGCCAGTATCTGGAGCGCAGGTCAATAGAGGAAAAGTATGTGGCTCTGTGGATGCAGTCGAAGGCATTATCGATTCGGGGCAGTGGATATACGTCCTCGCACGTGATGTTTTTCTAGTGTCAGTAGTCAACACAAAAGTGCCAGTTGCTGTCTTTATTTTTGACTAGCACCACAGAGGACAACAATGGACTGGAAGAAGGTTCGATAACTCCTTTTGTGAGCATATTGTCAACTTTGCCTTGGATCAACACACGTTCGGCGAGGGAAACATAAGGACGGCAGCGGGTAGAGGTCATGTCCCTTGTGTCGATTTGATGCTAGACAACAGATGCTTGGCTCAAAGGTTGATCGTTGAAGTCGAAAATGTTATGGTATGACTCCAGGAGGTGGCAAAGGTCAGTAGCTTGAGCAGGAGAAAGGTCAGCAGGGATAATTCTGTCAAAAGCATCACGAGGCGAACTGGTTGTGGTACAAATGAAGGATGAACTGAAGGGACAAGAGGGATCCAAAGCGAAAATTTCGCACTCTTTGGCAGCAGTGATGGTGGCGAACGACATGCCTGCTGGAATCAGCTGAGAGGTGCTGAAGTTTAAAATGGGAATGCAGATGCGATTGCCGGTTACGGTCATAAGGGTGCTAGACACAGCGACACTTCTGGTGAGCAGAATGTCTGCTACCGGGGAGAGCATGTAATTGCCATCAGCTACAGGTGGGCTTGAGATTATAGAAATATTCATGGCGGCTTGGGGGGACATGCGCACATAGTCTAGAGAGCAGAGACAGGCTGAAGATATGGTTGGAACATTGGCTAGATGAGGTAGTTCGAGCTGCAAGGGTCCAGTCGCACAGTCAATTAGAGTAGAATAAGTTGTTAGAAAGTCCATACCAAATATACGAGAAGGAAGGGGGTTAATCGAGGAGCCCGATTTTTATTAGTCATATCATGAGAAGCTAACAAACATTGACACCAAGGACAACATAGGGGAAATTACTTGTGCTTAATAAATGAAAATAAAGAAACGATAAATTAATGCATAAGCATAAGGATTGTATGGGTTCGCCACAGGTGGTGACTCAAAAGGTCCGCGATCTAGGCAGCGACCATGGTCAAAGGATGGAGTAGGTTGCAGGAACGACCAGCCATTGTTACAATAGCAAGCAATGTGCCCAACACATGTCCTTGGTGTCAATGTTTGTTGTCTTATGACATACCAAGTATAGCATCATAAGGACATTGCTCAAGAATGGCAAATAAAACAGAACTTGGGTGACCGGTGATGGTGATGTGGGCGGTGCGCATTCCAAGGACGGTGAGAGTTCTTCTATCGGCCACTCTTACAATGCGGGATACAGCAGGTGTTTGACCACCTTCTTTAGGCAATGGCAAAGATCAGAGCTCATTCCAGAAATATGAGCACCAGTGCCAACAACTGCACAGATGGTCACGCCATCAATGTCAATGTCCAGCATGCTTTGTCGAATCGGCAGAGTAACTAGAGGGTTTTGGGGCGAAGTTGTTGATGCAGTGTTACCTCCGGCCACTACGTCATTTAGTTTTCCGGAGTGAAAGAGCCATGGTTGCTCAGCGACATGGCGCAGCAAGGTGGTGGGGAGCGGGAGGACAAACAGCGGAGAGGTCGCGAACGCCACTGGTGACCTGTAGGTGACGGCTAGTTGCTGGACCATGTTAAGGCAGCATAAGGATTGTATGGGTTTGTCACAGATGGTGACTCGAAAGATCCGGGATCTAGGCAGCGACCATGGGCAAAAGATGGAGTAGGTTGCAGGAACGACCAGCCATTGTTACAATAGCAAGCAATGTGCCCAACACGGCGGCAGTTAAAGCAAATAGGTTGATCGTCTTCAATTCTCCAATCAGTAGGGTTCCAAGATCGTGGCACGAACTTTTGATAACTAGGGAACGATGTTGGGGTCCCAGAAGTGGATGCATGACTGTTCATGGTGCAAGCAGCGTGAAACTCGAGATTTGCTGTGTTTTGCACGATGGCTTGAACGAGTGAAACCGCTGGTGCGTTTGAGTCGCTGGTGTTAGAACTGACAAAGAGGCCAGCTGGAGCCATCGCTTCGATTTTGCAGTGGAGAATCCTCGTCAGTTTGGCTGAAGGCGGTGAAAGGCGAGTTGGCGGCTGCTCTGTACATGAAGACATTGCAGCCGTGTTGGGAAGCCAGGCGAATGGTCGTTCAATATGATGGCTCTTGGCCTGCTTGAAGCGCTGGCACTTCTCGATCACGGTACCGATGATAGCACAATTTATGCACACAAACAGATTGAATGCATCGTTCGTTATCGCCTTCATGGTGGTGATATACTTTATTGAAAGGGGGAGGGGTAAAGAGGGACGTGGCTTAGGGTTAGGGCTCAAGTAAGGCCCTGGGCCTGCTTGGCCTTTTCCGCCCAGTCCACCAGTTCAAGTTGTCGGTCGACGTCCCCGGAACTGAGCCAGGCTGTCCAGTCAGTCTCGCTGCTGACGAGGGGGATGAGAGAACGAAAGCGAGGTGCATTCCCACATTATGTGTGCGAGTGTTCCTGTTTCTGAACAGAGCCTACATTTGTCGCTTTCCCTGCCCCCTGTGATTTTGTTAATGTATTTTGGGTGTGGGTATGTATTTGTCTGAAGTCGCCGAAACGCGACCGCTTCATTTTGTCGAGTTGCTTGGCCGGTGGTGGGAGCACGCGACGCCTCAAGCGATACCGATGGGCTATTTCATAATAAGTCTCGCAGGGTTCCTCATGTCTCTCGTAACGTGGCCAACCTTATCAGATGCCAGCACATCCTGTATGTACGGCAAGTACGACTCCGTGGACGTTTGGGCTCGAGTTGACAGCGGTTTCTTCGCAGCGATTTTGCAACTGGAAGCCTTACCATACAGGTCGCAGAGCTTTTGCTTAAATGTATCCCAGCTCCCAAGTTCAGCCTCGCGATTGTCAAACCACAACTTTGCTCTTCCACTCAGATAGCAGACCGCATTGGTCAGCGTGACCGTCAGGTCCCAGTGAGTGTGATCGCTCACCCGTTCGTATTGTCAGCCACTCCTCAACGTCTGTGTCATCAGTCCCGTTGAATGTTCCAAGGTCTCGAGAGTGAACTAAAGCAATCGTAGTCTGCGGGGCAGACGCAGATTCCAGCTCTGCCATGGTGGTCGCATCGCAGTGCCTACCGCTTCGAAGCTCCATCGTGTGGTAAGAGTACCCCGCAACTCCACCAATGTGTGATGGGGCATCCAATAGATGAAAGCAAAGCATCAATATAAGTAGACGATTTACAGGGATGGCCAAGATGGCTGAACACGTGCAATGACCCAGCCATCGTCGTCTTATTCGTTTGTCCAAGGAGGTAGCTCGTAACGATATCTTCACATTGCAGGCATAAAGTGAAGCATGCCAAGCTTTTGCTTCCACTTCGCCGTCGGGGCTGATAGTGTTGCCTGAGATTAATCTGTCAGCGGAACGCTCTCTACACAGGCCACATAATGTAGCATCAAAACTCACTTGATACTGCAAGAAAAGCTTCACTTAAAGATTGCCTAAAAGCGAAATGATGGGCGAGAACACTTTGTTCTCGACCAGCATGTTTTTTGTAAATTTGCAACATTGTGCTCATGTGTCGTGTTTGAGAAATCGAGCAAGATCCAGTACGGCATCTAAAATTTCAACCAGTGAAAGTCCCAGTTTCGTTTGAGAGGTGAACTATAGATAACAATAGCAAAGAACTGGACAACTGCGCAAGGGTTCGTAATTTTAGAGGCTGTATAGATTGCAGTAAACATTTGCTTACTAATGAAATTAACAACCATGGTGGGATGCACACACAAACAAGAACCGATCTTACTTGGTCTCTGTGAATGCTTCCTGCCCTAACGCTGGCGTGATGAAGAGCCTCTTGTTTCAGTGTATCTCCGAAACTCGAGTGAAGCCACCAGCCATCTCGACTTGCCCAGCTTTTGCACCTACCACAAATTACCTCCAAGACAGGATGCATGGGCTGCATATAATGTTGCCATGTGCTCACCCCTCCTTCTTTGCCTTTCGTGATTTTTTTCTTGGGCTCGCAGCATAGTGCACTCACTCATGGTGCCATGGGATCTTATCGCAATTGCTCTTCATATGAAACATGACAACAAGACAATCTTGTTTTCTGCTAGCACTGCTAATCGAGCATGTTTCACTAATATTGCCACATGTGGCAGGAATAATCGGCCAAAAAAGAAACACCATATCCAGTGCTGATGCACTAGAAAGGATGATGCACTGGATACAGAACTATGCATGATGTGGAATGCGTTGATACGAATGCATAATACAATGTGCCAACACCACACTCTCCAGTTATAACCTGCAAAATCAGGCGGCGTGCACTGGGAGATTTCGGAGGCCGGTACCAACTGAATTTCTCGCTACTGAGGAGGACACTGCTCTGCTTCGATGCGTCGCACGGCGTGCGATTTGAGAGGTGGGCTTGCAAGGAACAACATGTAATTCAGCCCTTTAACCATATGCATCTGCAGCAGTTTCCATTCCTGGCATCAACATTCCTTTGTCGCAGCAGTGAAATTTTATGTTGAAATCATGTAAAAACATATGTAAATTGCGTGTAACGACCCTTCGTTATACTGAGGTTCAAAATACATGGTGTCTATGGACCAGGTATAAAAAGTTAAATCCTTTGTTATAGTGCAGTTCAGGGTTTAACTGTATAAAAGCATACTTATGGCATGCCCCTTTCCTGTTCTTACTGAAATTTCGCAGCAAAGTTGCATTTTTTAAATCTTCATCATTCAGTGAAGCACTCAATGTTTGTCTCTTCGGCACACGCATAAACCATTGTAAGGGCACCCAGCCGTTGCAGAAGTGAGGTTCTGTGGAGACGTAGAGTTCCGCTGCCTGTCAAGTTCAAGCCAGGTAAACAATTTCAATTGTTTTATTGAATGATGCAGACCTTGAGAAATGCAGTCTGGGTGAAGACAGAGTAGCAATAAGTGCTAAATATATTAAAATTGATAAAACCAAAAGCATGGGTCATTGCATGTCTGCACACACACAAACCGCAGGCTATGCACAAATGCGCATCAAGCACTTGTGAGATTTGTGTAAGCAATGTCGACAGGCCTGCAAACTGACGTGCTATACACATCGCACTAAATAATTTAGCTTGTGTTGTCACGTATACTGAAAAGGAACTGGTGGCATATATTGAGAGCAGCAGGCTCCTGAAAAACACATCAGTGGAACCTGGCTACAGAGCGAGGTGGGTAGCGTGTACACTTTCTTCTAGTCCTTGCCTGCCTTTCACTGTGCCCGCCACTGCAGGTGGCGTTTTCTCCCTTCCTCGAAGAGAGCATTGGCTCAGTGGTTCAGAAATGGTGTAAGAAGGAGAAAAAACATCTTCAAGGTAGATGTTTACACGTAGACCACAGCTACAGCTATAGGAAAGTCGAAAGTACAGCAAAGGCATTATAATGTCGTGCATCTATGTGCTGTTACTGAACATTGTGTACAGGTGCGAGCTGGCGAGCTTCCTCAGCACAGTCAGGAAATTCTTTAGCATCAGTAGTTAGGTGGCTGGTGTCTCTCTGTAAGTTCATTGTACTGTGGACGGTAAGCAGTCGTCTTTCAATGCCTGGCATTGCTCAGTTGAAAATTTTCATCGATGAGCTGTGCTGGGAATGCCGTCCCTCTGTCTGTGATTATGGTGGAAGTGGTACCATGATGCAGTACGATGCGACACAAGGAATTGCACTACCGCGGAAGCCGTGGTTTGCGGGAGCGCTCCTGTCTTGGTCGGCGATCGTCTCTACGACAGCCACTAGAGTCATGCGGCCCCCACTTAGCTGCCTCCAGGACGTTCGTTAATAAAACAGAGGCAGCCTCACCCTTCTCCTCTTGCAATAATACCCCCTCCCTTTCCACCGCAGCACCCTTGGTGCATTCTAATTTAGAATAAACGTGGTTTCCTTCATTCCTGTCTTGGTATAACAGATTAGTCAGTCGCGATGATCACCCGTTTGTTGCCATTGGTTGATAGAAGAAAAGCCCTGAATGTCCATGCCAACTTGGTCGAATGGCTTATGAGGTGGTTCAGTGGGTAACGACAACCGAGTCGGCTTTGAAATAGTGTTTGATGCCTGTCTAAAGCCCGGGCCAGTAATACATTGCGTGCAATCTGGCAAATATTTGTGAGGAGTGCAAGTGGTCAGATGTGGGCACGTCATGGCAAGTGAAAAGAACATTGTCTCTCAAGTCATTTGGAACCATCACGAAGTAGACTTGGTCATTCAAACAGGGCTTTTCTTATACAGCACATTGTCTCGTAGACAAAAGGACGTCAACACGCGACATAGGTAGCATATTATGGTTGTAGGGTGATTGATGATAGGTCAAAAATCGGCATGGTCATACTGTCGTCTGATCAGCACGTGTGAACAAACACGTATTTTCTGTTTGCTATCGGCCTCCTGATGGAAATGCTCCGAACTTCTTTCACTTTTATGAGCAATTCCTGGATTTCATTTCTAACAATGGTTACTATGTGATTTGGGGTGGTGATTTTAATATTGATATGCTGGCAAATACTAATCTGCAAAAAGCTATGGAAACGCTCATTATCTCAAATGGGTGTGAGAATACAATTACATTACCCACAAGAGTAACAAAAGACTGTGAAACATTACTTGACCTTTTCATAAACAAACATTGACAAAACGAACATCACGACGGCAGTTGTATCATCCAATCTTAGTGATCACCTCCCGATAATTTTCATGATACAGAAACGCAATTTGGAAGCCCGTAAAATCCGACAGCGCATTGTTTGTCAAACCATTACGAAGGCTGGTCTCGACAGTTTTAGAAACGAATTACTGCAGTCTGACTTTGAATGGCTTCTGGAAATAGAAAATGCTGATGAACATACAACAGGTTTATTAATAAAATAACGGAGATTTATAAGAAACATTTCCTGCTAAAAATGTTCACCCTGGGTAGAAATATTCGTAAGCCCTGGATTACACCCGCACTGCGCAGCAAAATTAACTACAAGAACTCGCTTTACCATAGTTTTGTTAAAACAAAAGATCCGAATCTTCTCAAGAAATATAAAACATATCGAAATAAGCTAAGCAAGGAGATTAGAACGAGCAGATCTCGTTACCTTTACTCTGAATTCGTTAGTTGTCTATACAAAAGTGATCAGCTGTGGAAAAAACTAAATACCTTTATAAGGCCTAGAAAATCGACACCAGGTATCTGGAAATTGTCATTGGATGGCAGAGAAGTAAGCGGCAACGCACTTGCCAATTCCTTTAATGATCACTTCCTTCAGTATTCTGATTGTGGAGTACTCAATGAATTCATCGACTTCATGCCTGCTCACAACCAACGTTGCGCTTTTCTCAGTCCAGTAACTGTATCCAAGGTGATGTCAGTTTTTTCCTCTCTTAAAAATAGTCCAAGCTGTGATGCAGAACTTATGCAAATTCGTCCTATTAGATATGTTCTTGACATTCTGTGCCCCTATATAACTTACATTTTTAACATCTGCTTGTCGAGCGCCTTATTTCCGAAAAGAATGCAAATTGCAAAAGTGACTGTACTGTTCAAAAAGGGTGATGCGAATGACATGGGTAATTATCGACCAATTTCTGTACTACCCATATTCTCTAAGGGATTGGAGAATGTTATCCACATTCGAATGTCCAGCTTCCTTGATAAACACAATTTAATCTCACCTGCACAGTTTGAATTCAGTAAAAACAAATCTACTGAAATGGCTTTACTTGAACAAAAAGAATTTATTTTATCACATTTTTAAAAACAAATGTTAGTACTGGGTATTTATGTGGATTTCTCTAAAGCCTTTGACTGTATTCATCACTGTACACTACTTAAAAAACTTGAAATATATGGAATCCGCGGACATTTCCTACAACTAATTCGGTCATACCTTAGTTACCGGCAGCAGCTTGTAAAAATTGAATCATATCAATCTGACTTAAAATCTATTATTAGAGGTGTTCTCCAAGGGAGCATTCTGGGTCCACAGCTCTTTAATATTTACATCAACGACCTTCCAAATATCTGTACAAAATCAAAATATATTTTATATGCGGATGACGCCAGTATTTTTATAACAGCTCCTAATTGTTAACTGGTAAGTGCAGCAAACTCCTTCCTTATAAACCTCAAAAAATGGTCAATAGCAAACCAGCTGAAAATCAATGTTAACAAAACAAAAGCTGTTATATTTAGGCCGAAATCGAAACAGTTCAACGCTCCAGCAAACTTAACATATGGGGGCGAATCACTACAAATAACTGATCAGATTAAAATCCTTGGCGTAACTCTTTCCGATAATATGCTTTGGGATAACCACATTGACACTGTTTTGACAAAGTTAACTCGTGTAGTTGGCATCTTATCCTGCCATTCTTACCTGCCATTCGAGGTCAAAATTCTTCTCTGTAATTCGCTTTTTTACTCTCATCTAAATTACTGTTTATTGGTTTGGGGAACAACTACTCAAACTAACTTACAGAAACTTTTTGTCCTCCAAAAAAAAATGGTCAGACTGCTTTATGACTTACCATATAACAGCCATACAGTTTTTTTCAAAAAACAAACATTATACCAGTAAAAAATCTTTGACTATAAGCTAACACTAGCCTTCAAACACGAAGTTTTTTTTTTTTTTTAATGCGAGTGTAAATGCCTCAGGGCATACAGGGGTATGGGATGGTGGTGAATAAGGATGATTAAATGAATTAAAAAAGATTTGCTGATCTAATGTAGTCGAAGAGGGATCGATAATGTGGTCCCTGCGTCCAAGCAGTGTAATCGCTTAGATTATGCGGCGAGAGTCCCGCTGCTGCGAGGTGCCGGAGCCTCGTCGGTTTCAGTGCAGGGCAAACCCACAGCAGGTGGTGGATGTCGGCTTCAGCATTTCCCGACTTGCAGAGTGGACACTCAGGACGAGAATATAACGGGCGAAAGTGCGGCCACTTCCTAGTCACGGCAGGAGTGAGGGCAACTCCGACCCGGATCCTCCGAAGCGCAACCTCCTCTGCACGGGTAAGACCACGGGGGAGGTTTACCGCACACAGAGGTATGAGAGCACGTGTGCGGCGCCGGAGGTGCTCCTTTCTTGATAAAAGGAGGGTGGCATCGTCTAGGGGAAAGAGTTGAGGCAGTGACAATGGTGAGGTCGCTAGACGGGTCGTAGAATCCACACGGCTTTGAAAGCTTAGAAGGTCGCGTGGGATCCACTCGACAGATATTGGCTGCGGGATGCGTGCCGCCAGAAGATGGATCTGTTGGCATATGTTAGGGCTGCGACTGACGCGTCGCAGAAGCCGCGTCACCTGGAGGGCATCAGTGCGGATGACGATGCGGGCCGTGGGGACCATGGGAAAGGCGGTCACAGAGTACAACGCTTCTCGGACAGCTAGGAGCTCAGCACAGAAGGAGGAAGGAGGTTCTTGGATTTGAAACCGGGTCGTCTTATTAAGGGTAGGTGCGCATGGGCAATAAATTGCAGTGGTTGTTTCACAGTCCTGAATGCTTGCATCAACGTAAAGGACGATGGAGCCAAGCGGCAGGTGGGCATCTTGAGCTATAATTCGGTCACTAAGCGACGCCGCCGCGTGAGTTGATGTCGGACGACGTATATCAGTTGGCTTGTTATCACTCAGCTGTACAAAACTCCACGGAGGAAGAACTGGCGATGGTGGTGGTAGAAGCGAGTTCGAGAAAGCGTAAGCCCTGAGAGCACTCGTTGCGTGTGAAAGGCTGGCCTTAAGCGTGCGAGCATGACGTCGCTGCTGCACCAGCTCATCTAGTGTGTTGAGCTGGGCATTTTCTTGGAGAGCCACGATCGGGGTGATGCGGGGAAGGCAAGTGATTTTTATTTATTTACTCTCATACCCACAGCGCCATTTAGGCATTACAGTGGGGGGGTTACATACATCAATGTAAGCAGCTTATGGCATCGAATAAACAGTATTATGCTATACAATACAATGAAAGAGAAAAAAAAACGCAAAAATGACATGACAAAAATGGTACATCAGGATATCAATGTACAGCACGCAGGAAACGGCATCATAGAATTAAGTAATAAGGCACTATATAATGATAGCAAACTCTGCAATTACTGCATACTGAAAAATAAAGAAAATTTCAAAGAGCATTTGCTAAATGTTCATTATTAAGTATACTAACTACAGCAGCAGGCAGTCGATTCCATTCTAAAATGGTTTTGGGGAAAAAGGTGCTTTTGAAAAGTTTAGTTCTACAAGTGTATTCCCTAACCTTGAGCTCGTGATCTGTTCGTCTGGATATATAATGTGGCTGAAGAATATACTTATTACGGTCTATTCCGATTTGGCCATAAAATATATTGTGAAAAAGTTTCAAGCGTAATGCCTGCCTTCTCTTTTCTAAGGTGTTCCATTTTAATGTTTGTTTTGCGCTTGTAATACTAAGGTTTCTGTCATAGTTGCCGATTACGTACCGTGCTGCTATATTCTGAACTCTCTCAAGTTTATCTCGGTCGGTACACGTAGGAGGGTCCCATACGGTACATCCATATTCTAAAATGGGTCTAACATAGCTTTTGTACAGAAGATCACGAGCCTGCTGGGGAAAGAGTTTTGTATTGCGCCGTAGAAATCCTAGTCACGGCAGGAGTCCTAGTAGAAATCCTAGTCACGGCAGTGATGACCCTCATTGCCTCGCGATTAACAGCCTCAAGGCGATCCCATTGTGCCCTCGTCAAATGTTGGAATTGGGCTTGATACACAAGGCGTGGTTGCACTACCGCCTTCACCAATTGTCGCGCAACATATGAGCTGGCGCCACCCGTTTTAGGAGCAATGCGCGTAATCAGACCCAACGTCTGAATTGCCTGCTTTTTAGCGCTGGAGAGCCAAGCAATTCCGGGTCCCGACTCGTGTACCATCAGACCCAGAATTTTTATAGTTGAACATTGTTGAAGAGGGGTTCCGGATAGATGAAGACGAATGGGTGTTGCAGATAGTTTACGCCGGCCCCAGCGATTGGCGACTGTCATGTAAGCAGATTTGCTGACGGAAAGCCTAAGGCCGACCAAAGAAGCGTAAGTCGCCGTGATATCTAAAGCTGATTGAAGGGCAGCCGCTTGAGTCTGCAGGTCGTGATGAGTGCTCCATACCGTGATGTAGTCAGCGTACAACAAGAACTTTATGTCCGGTACATCGTGTAAGCGCCATGCAAGCGGGATAAAAGCAATATTGAATAATGTGGGTGACAATACCGATCCCTGGGGTATGCCACGAAGAGGGACAAATGATCCGACGGCGTCACCACTGAGGCGAATTGCAAAATGTCGGTCTTCAAGGAAAGATTTGACAAAATTCCGTACTCTAGGCGGAAAATGCAACATGTCAATCGAAGCCAAGATGGCAGCATGACTGATGTTATCATACGCCTTTTCGACGTCCATTGCGAGGACAGTACGGAGACTGTGGCTTCGAGTTGATGATAAAACCGAGGATGCCAAAACAGCCAGCCCATCTTCAGTACCTATGGATGGACGAAAACCAATTTGAGCAGGGTGGTAGAAACCGTGGTGCTCTAGCCACCATGACAGTCGTGTGGCTAGCATTTTCTCAGCAAGCTTGCACAACGTTGACGTTAGAGAAATGGGTCGGAAGTTGCCAAGGTCAGTCGGAGGGTTGTTTGGTTTCGGAATCGGGATCACAATAGCTGATTTCCAGCCTGAAGGGACAACGCCATCTATCCATACCTTGTTAATGGTGTCGAGGAGTTGAGGCAGCACAGCGGAACTCAGGTTCTTGTAGACCTCATAAGTAATAGAGTCTGGACCAGGTGCTGTTTTGCGACTGGTACCATCTATCGCTGCAAGCAACTCAGGCATGGTGAAAGAGCTTGCAATCCCCTCGGAGTCTTCTGTAGATGGTAACCTGTCGATATGTGTCGGAATACCTGCCAAGGAAGCACCATTGGCTGTTTGAGGCAACATGTCGTACTGCGGGAAAAACTTCCGGGCTGCTTCTCTGGCGAAATCATCCGGCGACAAGCCAGCAGCGAAGCAGGCTGTGGCTGCCGCGTCTGGACGGTGGCAACCATGCTCCATGGCACGGAACGTTCGCCAGAGAGCAGCATTCGATGTCTTGGATGAAAACCGCTCACACCACGTATGCCAATGCCTCCGCGAGAGGTCGCGTTCATATCTGCGGGCCTTAGCAGTAAGTAAATTCAGTCTTGTACGTGCTTGTGCAGAAGTGGGGTCTCGGGATGCTGCCAGCTCAGCTTGTCTGCGAGCAGCCCACAAGTTGAGCAGGCCGATATCCGGTGCCGGTCGATCGACTTCTACCCAGCTGATGGTTGTAGCTTCATTGAGCACGCTTTGTATACGGTCAACAAGTAGGGGTGACGAGTCCACAGAGGTATCTTGGAGAACGGAGCGAAAGGTGTCCCAGTTGACCACAGAACACTTGCGGCGCAATCGGCGGGCCTTCGACGGATGAAGGCCGATGATGATAGGGTGGTGGTCACTACCCCAGCAGTCGGGCTCCAGGTGCCAAGTGGGAGTGCCGGGAACCGACCACCACGTAAGATCCGGTGCGTATGTTGTACGTCGAGCTTGAGGCACAGCCCGCGTTGCTGAATTGGGATGGTTCAGTTGTACAAACAACGCATCCGCGAAGGCGTCCCGCACACGCCTGCCTCGAGGGCTAGAAGTAGGGTACCCCCAATCTGGGTGAGGGGCGTTGAAATCACCACCAACTAAAATAGGACACACTGGGTATTGGCGACGGACATTCACTAACCAGCCCAGATTAATTCTTGAAGAAGAGCCACCAGCTGGTCTTATGTAGTATGACACTACCACAACAGTTGCCTTGGGTAACTTCACAGCTACTGCCACTACCTCCTGATATGAATTACACCAGTTTTCAAGAGAAAGGCAGACCTGAGGATAGCGCGTATCAACATACACTGCCGCCTTTCCTGGAGGGGCAGCTGTGTGCACGCGACGATCACTCATCGAAGGAAACACGTATCCACTGAAGCCCGGAATGGCAGGCAAGGCATTGGTCTCTTGTAGTAACAGGGCCCACACCTGCAGCTTGTTCATACGTAGACGGGATTTAAGCTCCCCCACTTTCGTGGAGAGCCCTCTACAGTTCCACTGAAGGACGCCACAAACACCTGTGCCCGCCATTTGATTACGAGTCCAGCCGTTCCAAAATCACAGATGTCAGGTTGGATAACTGGCTGACCATGAACTGCAAAAGGGATGTTGTAGAGTTATCCGGCAATGGAGCTGAAGACCTGGTAGACTCTGCGACCGATACAGCAGGGCGTGACAGAGACGATGATGCAGCGGAATCGATAGTTGTAGTGGTGTGAGATTCTACTGCATGTCGCCGACGCGCAAGTATGTCACGGTGCTGTCGGAGCTTGGATACCTCCGCTAAAAGTCGGGCAATTTGATTGTCAACTGCTGTCATATCATCATGCGGATGTTCCGGCCCGCTCTGCTTCTGTGTAACCAGCGGGCGATGGCGGTCTTTGCGAACTTTGTCACTGTAAGTCTGTTGGGAATGGGGTGCAGGCGGGTCGGGCTCGTACAGCTCTGGCCAGTCGTCGTCATCCCACTGGAGCGCCGCAAACCTGTTAGATGTCGGCACTGGTTGTGTTGCAGCATGCTGAGGCCATTGCTTATGAATTCCGCGACGAACCTTCTGAGTGGCCTTTTGCTTTGTGGGACAAGTTGGAGAAGTGATCTCGTGGTCGTCAGTTTTGCAGAGTCCACATCGGTAGGACACTGCGCCAGCTAGTACAGCTTCATCTGGCGCTGTAAATGGACAGGATCGGCGCATGTGGCCTGGTCGGAAACAGTTGTAGCAATGGACGACACTGGGTCTATATGGCCGAGGTCGTATAATGCAGCCATAGTAGTACAGGCGGGCTGGGGGAGTTGGTGGGCCCTGCAAGGTGACGATGCAAGAGCGCCCCTTTCCCATGTAACGCGCTTGAATGACACGGTGAGTAGGACAGTAGAGCTCACGCTGGAGAGCAGTCTGGTCCTCGCCAGGGTCAACGTTGTAAACGACACAGCGCTGTAAATCCGAGCCCTCTACCAGGTACACGTGGACTGGCACGGTGACTTCGCTTGTTATCAAGAGACGTTGAAGCGTTTGCAAACGCTCGACAGCAGCCAATGTCGGGAGCCACACAGCGATGGTATTTGACTTCTTCCTGGCTGTGAAGCCGCGGAAGCCTGTGGTGCCAAGACAAGCGTCTAGATTCGCCTGAATAATCCTGTTCGGAATCTCCGTGAGGCTTGTGGGGGCCAGAGCTTTAATGGTTGCTTTATAGCAAACCGCGCCCGGTGTCGACACAACTGGGTGGTCAGTCGTTAGACAGGAACGCTTGCCTTGGGAGCCGCTGTTGGCTGAACTCGAATCTGGTGCAGATTGCTCCGAAGGACGCTTCTGAGAACCACGGGAGGCCGACGGCACAGATGGTATCGCAGAAGACAAGTCCATAGGGGTACTCGTTTCGTCACGCACAACTGGAGCCCCATTCCCGATCGGTGTCTGGGAAGCCATTGCTGGGCTCCGCCCTGAGGGCAGATCACTCATGGTCTGATGTGCATTTTGGGAAGGCGATGGGTGGGCTGTAGCCGAAGGACTTGGAGCAGGAACCAGGATCTGTGATCCAGGCTCAGGTGTCAATTGCGCGGCCGGAAATGCCGTCGTGACGAGCGGCGCCGGCGAATCTACCGCCACCAGCGCGTCACCGGAGGCACTAGGCCTAGTCCCGGTGGACAATTCAGCTGCAGGGCCGATGGAGTGACATTCGCTGAATGTCAAAAAACCAGACTGCGCCCAAGCGTCCGCAGCGTTCTCAGATGTCTTGGGGTCCAATCTCTTGATGTATGGAACGTATTTACGCGGAAGGCGAGATTTTTCACAGGAGCGGTGAGCAGCCACCTTAGCAGGGAAACTTTGTCGTCGTCGTCCCTCCCGAAGTATTTGAAAATAGAACGTTTCTATCCGAGTTTTCATCACTAAAAGAGAACATTTCCATACACATTATCCGGCACAAAGAAAAATGGAATGCTATAACCCCTCGAGCTAACTACTCTACAGGAAAACTTTCCTTCACCCTGCCCACTCTCCTGAATAATTACAACAAAACTTCCACTGATATTTTAAAAATAACTATTGCTGCAATACGACAACACTATGTATAAGGTATCTCATCTTTCTCATTGGATTATTTTTTTTTCATTCCCAGTGTCCATTTCGGTGCCTATGTATGTTTTGGATGTTCTTTTCTGTAACCCTTTTTACTGCCGCCTTGTAGAGGGGACTGCAGGCTCCTGTCAAGCTGCCGTTTGTTCGTGCAGCTTTTACCTGCAGCCTCCTCCATCTTGCTTGATGGGAAATAAACATTATTATTATTATTATTATTATTGTTGTTGTTGTTGTTGTTGTTGTTGTTGTTGTTGTTGTTGTTGTTGTTGATCAAGTCTGATGCGGTAATGGCACCCAGGAAGCCATCATTTTCCTCTGACTCACAACTGACAGATGTGGTGGGTGCACATGACAGTATATCGGCGACTTAGTGCTTGCAACCAGATTTATAAACGATAGTGATGTCAAATTCCTGTAGCTGCAAGCTTCACCGTGCTGGTCATCCTGAAGGGTTACGAATGTTAGCCAACAAATACAGAGAGAGCATGGTGGTCTATCACCACTTTGAAGGGATGACCAAGAGATAAGGGTGAAACTTTGTGATCACCCACGTGGCCGTAAGACACTCTTCTGGGGTGGAGTAGTTCGCCCCGGTGCATGATAGTGAGCAGCTGGCATAAACTATTACTCTTTCAATGCCTTCTTGACATTGAACGAGTAGTGCACCAAGACTGGTGTTACTGGCATCAGAATGGACTTTGGTGTCAGCCTTGTCATCAAAATGTGCAAGGAGGGGTGCTGACTGTATGCATTGTCGTAGTTCACGAAATGCTGCCTGTTGCTCATTCATCCAGGGAAATGTCATGTCATCCCTTGTAAGGCGAGCCAGGGGTTTCACTATTTTTGAAAAGTTTTCAATGAAATGACGATAATGCGCACACAAGCCCAAGAAACGCCGCATGGCCTTCTTGTTGGCAGGAAGAGGAAATGCTGCTACAGCGGCAAGCTTGTTGGTATCGGGTCTGACTCCTCTGGTGCTTATGACATGTCTGAAAAACTTAAGCTCCTAGAGCATAGCCAAAGTGTTACTTAATTGAGAGATCAGCCGATCAGAGTGCTTCTAGCAAATTCCGCAGCTGACAAATATGTTGCTCAGATCTTTCAGAAAAGAAATACTACGTCATTAAGATACACAAGACAATTCTACCACTTCAGTCCAGCAGCAACAGTGTCCATCATTTGCTGGAAAGTTGCTGGGGCTGAACATAAACTGAAAGGAAGCACTGGAAATTCGTAGTGGCTTTCGGGAGTCACAAAGGCAGTTTTTTTTTTCATGGTCTCATTCGTCTACCTTGATCTGCCAGTACCCGCTTTTCAAATCGGGTAACAAACGATACTGGACACACCGCATTTTATCAACTGGAGATGACTGTAAGCTGTTGAAAGATTCAATAATGCCGTCTTAAGCATCTATTGTACTTGCATACAAATTGCTTCAAATTTTTTTGCCGACACGTGGTAGGGCTGCTGGCGTATTGGGCCTCCTTGTATTGGGCATGCATCATCACACGTGATGATCCTGTGTCTTGTAATTGAAACGGGCCATACCTTAGGCGAACTTGCGAAGCACATCTGAGATTCAAACAAGAGCTTGCGCAGTGCTGCCTGGTTGTCTTTCGATAGCTCGTAATAATCTTGATGTTGCCCATTGACTTGTCATCCCACTGCTTCAGGGTCAAAATATTCAGCCACATTCGCTTTTTCGTCTCCAAACACTATTGAAGTACCACTGGAAATGTGTCGATGCTTGTTACTAAAATTGTTGACAAGCAGTTGAGATCGGCCATCAAAAAGCTATAGGACACTCCTAGCGATACAAACACCTTGCATCAGTAGATGTGACTAGTTACTTTCTGTGACCACTTCACTTTTGCACATTCCACTGCAGGTCCCTTCAACTAGGAAATGGAAGCATTTCAATTCTGGCAGAAAGACGAGACACGTCGTCATATCGCTTGCAGTCGTGCCGTTGATTGCTTGGTCAGCTGAGAAGGTGATTACACCTCCTTGTAGGTCAATAATAGTGCTGTATTCCTGCAGAAAGTCAACCCTCAGAATAACGTTGTGGGAACATTCACGTAAGACAAGGCAGATCGCTATGAACATCGATCCTTGAATTTGAACTCTTGTCATGGGGGTTCCCAGTGGGGTGACAACGTGATGACCAGTGGTCTGAATCTGCGAGTCATGCCATTTAGAAACGTTGCCATCTTCCTGCTTAAGATAGAATAGTTTGCTCCGGGATCTACTAAAGCGCCTACTGCATGACCGTTGATCACCACTGGTATGTCAAGCAAAAGTCGTTCATTCTATTCAGCTACAGTTGATGTCGGATTTCTACTCTTCCTTGTTCTTGTCGATTTGGGGACTTCAGCACGTCTACTGCCAGTGGCCTCACCCCCCAAAATAGCTGTGGTTAGTTTTCCGGGCGGGGACTTCGTGATCATGCGCTCAATTATCGCTGGAGCAGTGATGAAGATCACCTTGACAACGGTGAGCGTGACTGCCGCCTGGTAGGCAGTGGCATGCACTGTTGGACCAGATAGTCTTCATTGTCCCGAGCTTGTTGGCCAAGTCGGGGTGGTGGCGAATACGCAAAAAAAGCCCTCAACCTGCGGGGTTGGTATGGGTACTGGCAGTACAGATGATTTGCCTCACCACAGTGAATGCACAGAGGACGGTGTTGCGGTGCACGCCAAACATCCAACTTGTAAGGAGACATGCTTTGATCACTGGCGTAATGTACCGGTTGCTCCGGCTGAAGCACAAGCGCGGGAGCAGCATGGGGAAACGCTGGAGGCGTGCGTTGTTTTTCAATGTACTGTACTGGTTGGGCTGGTGAAAGTGCAACTGGGTCAGTGGCACGAACAAACAGCGGGGGAGATGAAGCCGGATGTCTCAAGGCTTCTGCGTAGGTCACAGGGCAGCATTCAGTCATTGCAGGCACGGTGTTAGCAAAAAGAAAGAGGTGGACTGGAGCACATGGTGCACCTCACCTTTTATAACATTCTCAGTGGAGCTTACCATAGCTTGTGGCATGCTGCAAAGCTTCTGTATCTCTTTGCACACAACAGTGCGAATGAGTTTTTGAAGGTTGTCATAGTTGCTTCCAATGGCCGTGAAAATGGCAGTAGTGGTTTCACATTCACTTGCCACTCGTAAAAGTTTGATCGATGCTGAAGCATCTTCTCCGTATAACAGCCTCGGATAAAAATTCAGCGACAGTCTTCAGAGGGCTCCACACAAGACCAGTGAAGAGCTGCTCCTTCATTCACATCAAGTGACTCAACTTGTCCTCGTTCATTCGTGAGTCTGCTTGTCTGAAGAGGCGCGTCATATCTTTGACGAACGCGGTAATACTTTCACTGGGAAGCTGGACGTCTGCGTGGATCGCTTGTTCCGGTCATTCACGGCGGTCAGCACTGGTGCAGGTGCCCAGTAGCCGATGGCGGAACTCTCCCCACAACATCAGTTGCTCCTCACAGTTTTGAAACCACATATGCGCACCGCCCTCCAGGCTTTTAACCCCTTAACTGTCAATGACTGGTCAACTTCTGATAATGTGTGCCTTTTGGTGCCGATGACGATTTAATCATCATGAAATTCCCCATATTTTTTTACTATTCAACGCAATTAAATTCAGTAATGCTTTGATGCTGTAGAAATATGCTCAAGAGGGTCTTATTAAGTGTTTTTTCAATTGTATTTTTTTACTAGGCAGTCAAAAACATCAATTTTGAAATTGTGCCCACAAGCACTTGGTTTTAAAAGGTGGCAGGAAGAACCCAGCGATTGTGGACATTTCAGAAGAGCTCACTATTACTGGTGTGCTTTTTGATGGTGTAGTGAAACTAGTTAGATCTGTTTCTGGGAGAGGGCTTTTGTCGTGCAGTGAACTTAAAATAGGCTGATAGTGATGAAGCTGAGATAGGACCATGTGAAGAAGGGGGAGGGATGTAGGGAAGCAGGTCTTGTGGAACCATAGATTGGCAGTATAAGCAGATGGTCAATCATACTCGTTCCTCAATACTGTGTAGGCTTATGTACTCACTCAATATCATGTACACTGATTCTCGTCCACTCAGTCACTGACTTTCGTTCGTGCTCACATTAACCGGCACTCGCTCATTTTCATACTCGCATCCACTCGAACTCACCGGCCCAAACCCTTCATCACTCAGTAAGGCTCTGTTACAAGCCTGTAAAGTGAGCGTGGGATGTGTACAAGTTGATCTACTCATGAGTGAGTATGCCGACTTAAGCTGGGAGCCACATGAAAGCTTGTTGGGTTTCTTAGGCCACAGTTCAGGAACCCCTGGGTTAGTTTTAGTTTCCCAAGGGAAGCAGTGCAAAGCTTTAATGTCCAAATTCATTGGTATCCTTTAGTTAAGCTTGCCTTGTTAACTGAACCTTCAGTTAAATCTTGAATTGGTCTTCATAAGGAGCAGTAACATGGATTTGTCTCCACTTTGTTGTGCAGCTAATGTATGTGACTGTATGTGCTTATGTAACTCTGATCATAACCCACTAAACGAGATGTGCTCAAAATGTTACCAAAGTTGTCTGCCTGACAGCAGTGCTGGTCTCAAATGGCGCAGATATTGATTCATCTGGAAGCGCTGCTTGTGGACCACAGGCAGAAGAAGATCCATTTGACGAGTTCTTAAGTGCTGCCCCCATTGCCACCGCTGCTCCGGCATCGGACCCCTGTGCTGAGGAGAAGGCCTTCTTCGGCCAGACTGCAGAGCGGCGCAATGTACTCACCAAGGAGTCAATCCTGTCCCTCTACAGCGCCTCACAGCCTCCAGCCTTCACTGCACCTGCTGCCGGAATGTCCATGCAGGCTGTCTACACACCTGGTAAGCAAGCGCGCCCACTTGGGCTGTGTTCGCATTGGTGCTCTCGTCGTACGTGACAAAATGATCATTGCCATTGTCAACGCTCAGGAGGAGATGCACTTTGCATACACGGAAGCTCACAAAATCACTTCTCACAGGTTTGTTCCGAATTCATGGTTAGTGCTAGAGTGCAGTAGAACCTCTTTTATTCTTTTTGAAAAAAAAAAATGTGAGAAAAACATTACCAACCGGGACAACGTAAGACCTAAAGTCACTAAAGATAGACGGACTCAACTGGAGTTGATGTAATGCAAAGCATGGCGCAAATCGTTGCAGCAGAACATGCTGGCATGCATGCGAAGCTGGTGGGGTTCCCATGGCCCAAGATATGCATTGTCATTTTTGCAGCTAGTTATATAGGGCCCAAGTTATAAGACCGTAACAGGAAACCAGAACAAAGTCAAGCTGGTGGGTGACACAGGAATACGATGCCACCAGAGGGAAACATGGCATTCACTTAATGCTGCCTGCAGCAGGGAACGGCTCCACATCCGGATTATCGCCTATTAAAAGCGGGCAGCATGCTTCCAACGGCACTAGGCCACACGCGATATGAAAGAGATAGGTGATAAGGTGTATGTGTTTATTGCTATAGGGTTAGTGGCAATAGATGTGAATGCGACATACGATGACCTACTAGCAAATTCACTAATACCAGAAAAGGAAATTGAGTGTGTGCTGGCATTTTCACGTGACACGGGCAGTTGACTAATGCCTGGAAGCTGCCATAGTGGGCGCCTGCTGCTCTCGATTGCACATGCGTCGTTGTTTCTCTTCTTCACATGGGATCTAGCTGCCAGAAAACATATCATACAATTAGAGTTTAGCAATTTAGTGAACATTGCTGATCACATTTTCCGGGAACAAATTGACTGGTAGTGTAGTGGGTAATATGCATGTGACGCTGTGTGGACTGCCACCGCTGCGGCGCGAGACCCAAGCTTGGGTTGCCGATGCAAAGGGCTTGGACTCGTCATCAAGAGCTACTTGCGATACCTCAAATGAGCTGCAATAAACCCCTTTTAATTTTGTGGAGGTGCTGAGTAACCTTGGAAACTGGAACTACGAAGCCGGACACTACCGACTGCTGCGACCATGCCTGACGAAACCACCCAGGAAGATGCACCACAGCCACCGGCAGTCATCGTTTCTGGTGTGTTGCGCCAGTGTGATCCTGCCATCTTTAGTGGCACCGATGCTCATGACGTAAAGGATTGGTTGTCATCTTACGAATGGGTGAGCCAGCATAACAAGTGGGATGATGCCACCAAGTTGCACAACATACTGTTTTACTTGACCGGCGTCGCGAACCTCTGGTTCCGAAACCACGAACACGATTTCACAACATGGAGCGCGTTCAAGACAAGTTTCGCAGAAGTGTTCGGGCGCCCCGCTGTGTGTGCACAAGCTTCGCACAGAACAACTCTTACGGGGGCGTGTGCAACATCCCAGTGAAACTTTCACAAGTTATATCGAAGATGTCATTGACCTGTGTAAATGCATGAATTCATCAATGGCAGAAGACAAGATAAAACACATTATGAAAGGCATTGACGAGGATGCCTTTCAAATGTTGTTAGCGAAGGATCCGCGTATCGTGGCCAAAGTTATCAATTTGTGCCAAAGTTTTGACGAGCTACGAAAACAACGCATCTTAGCTCGGTGCCCACCACCTACAAAAGACTCGTTAGCAGTGTTGGTTATTGGCGACAACCACGCAACTTTCCTGACGCAAATAAAAGAATTTGTGGGTGAGGAGGTTGCGCGACAGCTCTCGATTTTGCCGACCACAGTGAAGCTTTCTCAATATTTGGCTCCAGCGATCTGACAGATAATTAGAGAGCAAGTGATCGAAGCTCTTCCACCTCCGTGTCAGCCGGCTCCTGTGGCCGCGCCTCTGACATATGCTGAAGCCGTTGTACGGGCACCTCGTCTGCCGGGGTTCTCTCCTCCACCTTCAGTGCCTCGCCCGCCGGTGTTTTCTCCTCCACTTTCGCCTCGCCAGCCGGTGGCTACTTTTTTCAGTGCACAGCAGCAGGGTACAAATCCTTGGCGCACTGCTGACAACCGCCCAATGTGCTACGCTTGTAGTGCCCCAGGACATGTAGCACGTCTGCCCTCGGCGCATGCCGGCCTTCGTGGGCACCCTGCGACCACCCAGCTTCAGCTTCCGACCATTCCGCATGCCTCAACAGCCGCCACTGGAAGTCTACGCTGCTGATGACATACTAGCACCGCAGTCACAGCTCTATGGTACTCATCGCTCGCCTTCCCCTCATCAGCGCTCACTCTCACTCATGCAGCATGGGCCCAGTGCCAGTACTACTGAAGCGAAAAACTGATTTCCGCAGTTCCTGAGGCACGAACTGTGTCATCATCAGAACATCAAAGTCCTCGTTATTCCCCCACTAACTATATTGAAGTGTCCGTTGATGGCATCGAATCTCTTGGGCTCGTCGATGCAGGTGCTCCTGTATGCGTGATTAGTGAGAAGCTTTGTCGTGCATTACGGAAAGTGACCATGATGCCTTTGGTACTATTGCTTAGAACAGCCAGTGCACAAGTTCAGCCAGTCGCTATGTGCACTGCCAGGGTGCTGATTCGAGATATTTTGTATTCAATTGACTTCTTTGTGCTAACTTGTTGCTCCCGCGATGTGATTCTCAGGTGGGATTTTCTGTCGCGCCATCATGCCGTTATTGACTGTGCATGTGCTGAGGTTCAGTTCTTCATTTTGTGCGATTTGCCATCTCACGACTTACAAGTTCATGATGTTAGCAGGAGCTGTGTAGCTTCAGATACTGACCTTCCTTCTCACAGTGCTGTATTTGTCCCTTTTTCATGCGCATCACTTGCCGAAGCAACGATCATGTGTACACCCGCTGCCATCTTCAGTCACTGCCAGCCTATATTGTTGCCTTTCGCCCTCCTCATGGTTCACCATGGTGCTGCAGAAATGCTAATTTCTAAACCAAATTCGTACACTTTAACTTTGCACTATGGCGAGACTCTTGGCACCATCAAGACTGTGGACACTGACGTTATTGTGCATTTCCCTGTTGCCAACGACATGGGTTTCTACCAAGTTGACATTTCCAAATTACCTGAGTTTTTTAGGTTTTCCCTGAGTACCTTTGCAAAATTCCCTGAGTGATGCAGAACTAAGTTTTATGTCAAGGAGGGCTGAAACCATATCGCCCGATGCTATCACTCTCTAGTAAACATATAAAAATTTTTTTTAAATATTTCATCCAATTTGAATACTAAGGAGAAGTGTTTATGTTATTCAAAAAGAGAATACTAGAAGGGAGAGGTTAGTAAAATGTGCGGCAAATAAAATGTCTTCGAAAAAAATTGGAAATCGAGTCAGACATTCTCAAATACGAATGAAAAGGAGATGTATACAGAAGCTAATATTTTCTAATATGAGCCATTTCTATCAACTGATAGCGAGCTCAGTGGTATGAGGCCCAAACTTTTTCACAATTTATATGCTCTCTCTACAGCTCGTAAGTCAACGTCAACTGTCCTGACATACACTCAGCCCACGCACGACGCCTTAGAGTTGTGTTTCATGCTTTAAAGAGTTTATTTTAGTTTTGATGAGGGACACCTGCATCTCGGCATCAGCCAACAATGTTTTTTGAGCTCAAGCTCCTTCAAAACAGCGGCAGCACGCTTCCTTTCCCGTTCATTCCTCAATGCGTAGGTCCTTTCTGTTCTTGTCCTCTTCCCGCCACTCGTTCTGCCCACGGACCATTTGAAGCATGTTCTTGGTCAGTTGCGCAGTCCATGTCCGAGTTTTCAAACTCCCTAGGGGTTGGGAAAATCTCCGAAAATCGGCCAGTTGGAAAAAAAAAATGCATGTCATTTACTGCCTTTAAGGGCTCAAACCGCCACAGGCACATTCGAAAACGCTCTGAAGGCATGTAGGTACACGTATCAGGCATATCGGGGGTCGTGCTGTCGCAAGAGATATGGGGTGCGCGCATGTATAGTTAAGGAATACATACTATGTCCCGTGGCAATAGCCCCTTCCAACGCTTGTTATGCTTCACTGCAATACTTTTGCATATGCTTCACCAAGTAACATTCCTGTACAAAGGCGTAGCTCACTTTCGGGAACCGGCATTATGCAATGCGCCAAGCTTTCCAAGCTTCTAAGCCAATCCCAAGGACCACAAAGCGGAGTCGGTGCCATTGCTGACAGCAGCGAATTCTTTCAAAGAAAAACACTGCACCCAATGGCAAGATGCTAAATAGTGAACATAGAAGCAGCTAGGTCTAGCATTGCTGCAGTGGTGGCTACGGCTGCCAGAAGATCTGCATGCGAGAGCACCGGTTCGAGGCGGCAAGGTAATCAAAACGGCAGCGCTGGTGACTGATTAATGTCGTTTCGGACCTGCGGTCACGGCAGAAAGTCCAGAAAATTGGACGGGGAACGTTTCTTGCGTCAGAAATTTGAGATGTTCTTGTATATTGACTCTATGAGGTACTGATCGTGCCGTGAAGCCATCCAAATTATCGGGCATCCGGAAAGTCGGTCGTTGACTATACACTGGCAACTCCTCTAGCCAACGACAGGGCGTCAAAGACGATTCATTACGATTCCCGTCTGTTGCTCGAGCCAGCATTACCGCGACTTTCGACCCTTTCAATACAATCACAGCTAATTTTCCCTGATAGAGGCACAAATTCCCTGAGCTTTCCCTGAATTTTTCCAGACTACTCAAAATCCCTGAAAATTCCGGGAAAACCGGGAATACTCAGGGAAAACTCGGGCAATTTGTGCTTCTATCAGGGAAAATTAGCTGTAATTTTATTGAAAGGGAACAAAAGTCGTGTTAACGCTGGCTCCAGTAATCGCAGCGAATCGTCATTGACGCTGTGTCATCGGCACGAGGTATTTCCAGAGCAGTTAACGACCGATTTTCCAGACGCCCGGTTTTTCGGACATGCCCAATGATTCGCACGGCTTCGCGGCACCACCACGTACTCCATATAGTCAATGCATATTGCCCTGACTGCAGTTCTGAAATGGCATTAATCAAAGCCACCACCTCCGCCTCGACCTGGCACTCTCGCACGCAGGTCCGCTGGCAGCCGTGGCCACCACCGCGGCAGCGTTAGGCCTAGCTGCTTCTGCGTTCGCTATTAAGCTTCTTGCCATGTGTTGCCGTGTTTTTGATTGAAATAATTTGCCGCTGTCAGCAATGGCACCGACTCCGCCTTTGTAATCCTCGCGATTGGCTTCGAAGCTCGTAAAGCACTGCGCGTTGTGTAATGCGTCTCCGAAAGTTAGCTTCGCCTCAGTACAGCAGTGTTACGCGGTGCGGCTTAACAAGCGTAGGAAGGGGCAATTGTCACGGGACACAGTATGTATTCCTTAATTATACACGCGTGCACCCCGTCTCCTGTCACAGTACGAACACCGATATGCCTAATAACTGTACTGGCAGGCCTTAAGAGCTTTTTCAGATGTGCCTGTGGCAATTTTAGCCCTTAAGGGCAGGTAAAGACATTCATTTCTTTTGGACTGCCCGATTTTTCGGATGTTCTTGCGGCCCCTAGGGAGTCCGGAAAATTGGACGTTGGCTGTACAACTGACAAAGAGGATGCTTCAAATTATCCATGGGGTGAATGCGTAGCAGAAGGAGGATAAGAACAGAGAGGACCGACGCACTGAGGAAGTAACGGGAAAGGAAGCATACCGCCACCTCTTTGAAGGAGCTTGAGCTCAAAAAAGAAAGTGTTGGCTGACGCCAAGATGCAGGTGTCCCTCATTCAAACCAAAATAAACTCTTTAAAGCAGTGAAAGCAAACACTGAAGTGCTGCGTATGGGCTGAGAGTATGTCAGGACAGTTGACGTTGACTTCCCAGTTACTGAGAGAGAATCTTAGTTGTGACAAAGTTCAGGCCTCATACCGATGAGCTTGCTATCAGTTGATAGAAATAGCTCATATTCGAAAATATTTACTTCTGTATGCATCTCCTTTTCATTCGTATTTGAATATTGCCACATCCTATATGGTCGCCGCGGGTATGTGCCAGGCGATGAGAACGACGCTGAAGTGGCGCGCGAGTAAAAAAACAGAGACGACGACGACGACGTCGCGTTGACTGCTCTCATAAAAGTGCTTTTACACGTCCTCTACGCCGGCTTCCCCGTCTCCTAATAGGTTGCGACACTGGTGGAGGTGCGGGGTAATCGACACCCGAAGACGGAGGCTGAACCAGAAGTTCTTCGACGGAGCCGTCGCCTTGCTGGACTCCCACCGATCAATCTACCGGAGTTGAATATTGTCGCAACCTATTAGGTTGCGACAATATCGACGCCGTCACAATCGGCGCCGACAATCGACGCCGTCAGCGCCGATCTTGTCGTTTGCATTGACGGCCACCAAGTGGCCGCTCTCGTCGATACTGGTTCGCATTTTTCGATAATCAGTCAAAAGCTGGCCGACAGGCTGCGAAAAGTGAAGACGCCGTGGACCGGGCCCAACATCAGAACTGCCGGTGGCCAGTTGATGACGCCGATTGGCAAATGCACAGCCAGAATAGTAATCGCCGGTGCAACCTTCGTCGCCACCCTCGTCATTCTCTTTGAGTGTTGTAAAGAACTTATATTGGGGATGGATTTTTTGAGAGAGTATGGTGCAGTGATCAATGTCCGTGACCTCGTTGTCACATTTTCTACGAGTTCAGACGACGTCGACCCCGCGGAGCACCAGCGACCCCGCTTACGTACCGCCGACGACGACGTCACGCTTCCGCCGCGAAGCTGTTCCCTCGTGCCTGTCATCTGCGACAACTTCAACACTGGCACTGGCGTCGCTGAACACATCGACGCACTGGTACTGCGTCAAGGCGTTTCCATCGCCAGGGCCGTAATTAACGTACGTGACGGACGTGCTGAGCTCCTGCTGACGAATTTTACCGGGGAACGTCGACACATTGTTAAAGGCACGGCTATTGCTTACTTCGACGAATTTACATCAATACAGGACTGCCTCTCAGTGGAGCACGCGACGTTCACTGGGGCTATGCCTGCCCCTGTGGTCGATATCAGTCCCACCTTATCCCCCGTCGAACGCAGCAGCCTTCTTGAGCTCATCGATGAGTTTAAGAGCTGCTTCTCATCCACGTCACGAGTTAGCCAGACGCCGCTCACTAAGCACCGTATTATCACCGAAGCCGACGCCAGACCAATTCGGCAGAACCCTTATCGTGTAGCACCAAAAGAGCGCGAGGCAATCCAGACACAAGTGAAGACGATGCTTGACGACGGCGTTATTCGGCCATCTAAGAGTCCTTGGGCATCGCCTGTCGTATTGGTGAAAAAGAAGGATGGTAGCCTGCGCTTCTGCGTCGACTACCGAAAACTCAACCTGATCACAAAGAAAGACGTTTATCCGCTACCGCGTATCGACGATTCACTGGACAGGCTACGAAACGCACGTTACTTTTCGTCGATGGATTTGAAAAGCGGCTACTGGCAAATAGAAGTTGATGAGAGAGACCGTGAGAAGACCGCTTTTGTTACGCCCGACGGACTTTATGAATTTCAGGTGCTCCCCTTCGGTTTGTGTTCTGCGCCGGCAACGTTTCAACGACTCATGGACACTGTACTCTCAGGCCTCAAATGGCAAACCTGTCTGGTCTACCTCGACGACGTGATTGTTTTCTCCGTAACGTTCGAGGAACACTTACGAAGACTAAAGATGGTCTTCGAAGCGATACGCTCAGCTGGTCTAACTTTAAAACCTGAAAAGTGCCATTTTGGCTTTGAAGAACTTCAATTTCTCGGTCACGTTGTTAGTCGTGAAGGTGTTCGACCTGACCCTGATAAAATATCTGCCGTTGCTAATTTCCCAACGCCATCAGATAAAAAGGCCGTGCGACGTTTTCTCGGCCTTTGCGCCTACTACCGACGGTTTATTGCGGAATTTTCGCGCATCGCATGGCCATTGACCCATCTTACCAGAGAAGATGTCCCCTTTGTCTGGGGTGAAGACCAGCAACGGGCTTTTGATGACCTACGGCAACGGCTGCAGGCGCCTCCCGTCCTCGCACACTTTGATGAAGACGTTCCTACGATTCTTCATACCGACGCTAGTAATGTCGGCCTTGGCGCAGTGCTTGTACAGCGGCAGGACGGCACCGAAAGAGTGATTGCTTACGCCAGCAGGACGCTATCCAGGACGGAGGCTAACTACTCCACTACAGAAAAAGAATGTCTCGCTCTGGTGTGGGCCGTCCTGAAATTTCGGCCATATTTGTATGGTCGGAGTTTCACCGTTGTCAGTGATCATCATGCACTTTGCTGGCTGACTAATTTAAAAGATCCAACTGGTCGGCTTGCGCGCTGGAGTCTTCGGCTCCAAGAGTTCGACTTCACGGTTGTGTACAAATCGGGGAAACGACACACCGACGCCGACTGCCTCTCTCGGTCCCCTGTTGAGACTGCAGTCCACGACGATGATGACGCGGGTTTTCTAGGCGTGCTAGATACTGTCGACGTTTCCCGCCACCAACGCGAGGACGCAGAACTGGTTCCTCTTTTCAATTACTTAGAGGGAAAAACAAGCAGCGTTCCGAGGTTATTCGCGAGAGGGCTGCCTTCGTTTTGCTTACGCCACGACGTTCTCTATAAAAAGAACTTTTCACCTAATGGCAGCAGCTACCTACTCGTCATTCCCGCATCTCTTCGCGACGAAGTCCTACATGCCTGTCACAACGAGCCGACCGCTGGTCACTTGGGATACACCCGCACATTGGCAAGAATAAGGCTAAAGTACTATTGGCCAAGACTTGCGTCGATCGTGAAACGTTACACACAGACATGCCTCGATTGCCAGCGCCGCAAAGCCCTACCCGGCAAGCCAGCTGGACTGCTGCATCCTGTTCAGATACCGCAAGCGCCATTCGAACAAATTGGCATGGACCTTTTAGGTCCATTTCCACTGTCTACTGCCGGCAATAGATGGATAATCGTCGTCACTGATTATCTTACTCGATACGCCGAAACAGGTGCTATCCAACGTGGAACAGCAGCCGAAGCAGCGCGATTTTTCGTCGAGGCCGTCGTCCTAAGGCATGGCGCTCCCGCAGTGGTCATAACAGATAGAGGATCTGCGTTCACGGCTGCGCTTCTGGATACCGTGTTGCGACTGAGTGGTACCACTCACCGAAAGACCACGGCTTATCATCCCCAAACCAATGGGCTGACAGAACGTCTGAATAAGACACTGGCAGACATGATGAGTATGTACATCGACGTCGACCACAAGAACTGGGACGAGATTTTACCATACGTTACATTTGCGTATAACACGGCTCGCCAAGAGACCACACGCGTGACGCCTTTCAACCTCGTTTACGGACGCGAAGTGACAACAATGTTGGACGCAATGCTGCCACACGAGTGCGGTGACGACGAGACTGGTGCCGACGAGTTTACGCAACGCGCAGAGGAAGCCAGGCAGCTTGCGCGTTTGCGAATCCAAGAACGACAGGACTACGATGTCCGACACTACAATCTTCGGCACAGACCCGTCACATACAACGTCGGTGACCAGGTGTGGATCTGGACTCCGATTCGTCGGCGGGGGCTGTCTGAGAAGCTCCTGCGAAGATACTTCGGCCCGTACACAGTTCTGCGCCGCATCAGCGATGTGAATTATGAAGTTGTCCCCGACAGCCATAACTGCTCCAAACGCCGGCGGCATCTGCCCGAGGTTGTGCACGTGCTTCGTATGAAGCCCTACATTTCTTCGTGACCTCCACTTTGCACCGTCTGTGCACAGCCTTCGGCGGTTAGTGCATCGGGACGATGCCTTTTTTTTTCAAAGGGGGGGCAAATGCCACATCCTATATGGTCGCCGCGGGTATGTGCCAGGCGATGAGAACGACGCTGAAGTGGCGCGCGAGTAAAAAAACAGAGACGACGACGACGACGTCGCGTTGACTGCTCTCATAAAAGTGCTTTTACACGTCCTCTACGCCGGCTTCCCCGTCTCCTAATAGGTTGCGACAATATGTTCAACTCAATTTGGAATGCGTTTTACCATTTTTTTCACTGTGCATTTTACTAATACCTTCTTTCTGTTTTCTTTTAAATAAGATAGATATTACTCCTTACTATTCAAACTGGATTAAGTCATTTTTTTTTTGTTTCAACATGTCTACTAGAGAGTGACAGCATCGGGCAGCATAGTGTCAGCCTGTCTTGACATCAACCAAAGTTCTGGCTTATTCAGGGATTTTTTCAAAGGTGCTCAGGGAAAACCTGGAAAACTCAGGGAATTTGGAAATTTCAACTTGGTAGACACCCTGGTTAAGCATCCTTTTTAATGATTGTGTTCAGGTGGTGATAATTCACACAAAGTGCCACGTTCCATTATTCTTTTTTGACAGGTAAGGTGGGAGAAGCCCAAGGTCTGCAGGAAAGCTCAATAATGTCCTTTGCAAGCATCTTTATTACTTAATTTTGGATAACTGCTTGTTCCGATGTGGAAACATGATATGGACGTTGGTGAATAGAGTTCGCATCGCCAGTATTTATGGGACGGTTCACAACCCTTCACGAGGCCCCATAGCAAGTTTTGGTTACACGCTGGAAATTGTTACGTGTCCTCTAGGGAGCATTCTGCTGCAAAAATTTTTCAAATCGGCTCATTAATAGCCGACATAAAGATATTTCAGTGCCACGAACCCATGATTTCAGAAGGAGAGCTCCACTGCATAGCGAGACTCTCTCCCCAATCGCCCCATCTAGCCTCTACAAGCGAAATTCCTTCCCTGCATTCTCCCATACCTGACCTCGAGGACTGCGTGACACATACAGCAAGGGCCACGCCTTCATTTTTTTTTTCTCATTTTTTTTCCTCCTCGGCACTGCGCATTTCTGCTGACAGTGTGGCACACGAGCTGTTGTGATGTCTCGTTTCGCAGAGCGCATGATTTTGCACGCTGTGCACATTCGGTACCTGCGCACGTGACTGCACTACCGTGGGAACAAGCAGACAAAGCGGGAATACACCTCTCTTGCTTCGGTGCGAAGTAAAGCAAAAGACACGCAGATATTCTGTTTGTGTGTTTTATTATTTCTCTAAACTTATTTTCGTCAATTCAAGCAACAGATCACACAAATAACAGATGTTGCCTTGAATAATTCTCGAAGTCACATGTCACCATGAGCGACGTCACACTGCGGACACAACTACGTAGGCACAGGGACACGACTACATCACCGTCCAGCTTGGAGCGCGAGGGAAAGCCACGAGGGAAAGAGAGAATGGCATTTGGATTGAAATTTCGGACCTCTCCGCAGCGCATAGCGATTTAATTCTTTACAAACACGATTGTTAGCGTGCATTGTATACTCTGCGCTTGTCAGCTCAATATGGCCAGACCTCGTGTGGGACCCTTTGAGGGTGGATTGCTAGTAAAAAATGTTGTGGTAGCCTTCAAGAATTTGGCATAGGGCTTCAGCTTGAGCAGGTGTAAGGTCAGAGGAAACCATCTGAATGTTGATGCCACTGCCACGGGTTGACGTCGTGGTATGGGCTGAGCTGCAACTAGCCTCGACGGTGAAGGGCTCGGCCTGATCATCCTGCAGAGTGCTGATTTTAGCCAATGAGATCCCTTGTGGGAGGACTTGTGTGGTTAGCGCGAAATTGACAAAGGGAAGGCAGGTGTGGTTGCCAGTAATTGTCAGCAGTATGTGTGAAATGGTAACACCATGTTTAAGGATAACAGCCGGAATTGGTGCAACTGTGTAATTGCCATCAGGTACAGCTGGTGTGGAAAATAAGTTGTGTCATAGATTTAGGCAGGAGGCTATTGAATTCCATGCAGCCTAAATGGATTTGAGGCAGGTCCACAGGGTCGGCAAGAAGAGGCAAGTCAAAGCAAAGTGAGCTGGCTGAACAGTCAATGAGGGCAGAATGAGTGGCGAGAAAATCCAGACCAATAATGAGTTTGAGGGCAATGCTCGATGACGAAGAGAGCGACGGTGGTTCTCTTGGTGATGGTGGGTCGGGCAGAGCACATGCCAACAATAGCGGCAGTCCCTCCATCGGTGACTCATACAACTTTGTTCAGGCAGGCATCATAACTTTCTTAAGCCAGTAGCGAAGAGCAGCACTCATAATGGACACATGTGCCCTGGTGTCAATCAACATGCACACGGGAACGTTGCCAACAATAACGTCCAAAAGATTCTGGTTCGTGGGTATGGTCAAGCGAAGATTTCGTGCCAGTGTCGTCAGTGCAGCTCCACCTCCAGAAGCTTCATTGTTTAGTTTTCCAGTCGGAGGTGCTGCAAATAGATTGGAGAAGGTGCACGGCTTGAAGGAGGCGAACGAGATTGATGGCTGGAGGGAGAAGGTGAACAAGCAAAGTGGGGTCTTGTCAGAGATGTCGCAGGGTCAGACAATGGGTTGAGCATAGAGGGAGGTAATGAAAAGGATGAACTAGGAGGAGGGTGGTTGGCAGAAGAATAGCATGTTGTAGAAGTCCAGTGGTTGTGGCAGTCGCGAGCGGTATGCCTGATGCCTTAGCAGCTAAAACGTACAGGCTTGTCGTCAGTAGTGTGCCGTTCAGACGGGTTGCATTGTCCATCAGAGTAGTAAGAGGACTGATGTGGGAAAGTCGGTGGATAAAGAAGTTTGGAGTGCATGGGACAAATGGAGTAAAAGCAGACGTATGACAATTCTTGGTGGACGGTGGCCTGTATCAAGGAGATCGTCGTTGAAGAATTATCAGACGAGGGGAATGAAGTGGCCGCCGACTACGCTGTTTTGAACTCGCAACGAATGATGCGGGTTAAGTTGTCACATTGTGTGGGCTGGTGGAAGAGGCCATCACAAGATGACGTAGCAGTTATGCTGGGAAAGCACATGACGTGTTGGGATACACGGCAGCATTTAGCATGCTTGAGGTGACACCATTCCGTGAGAATTGTATTGATGCTGATGACGTTCTTAGACACTAGTAGATTGAAGGTGTCATCAGCAATGCCTTTGAGGACGTGACAAAGCTTATCATCCTCTGATATGTTTGAGTCAGCCTTACTACAAAGGGCCAAGACGTCGAGAATGTACAACAGATAGGACTCTGTCGACGTCCATATGCTTGCAACAAGGACCTTCTTTGCTTTGAGGTGGCAACCAAACGAATTACCAAAAAGCATCGGAGCTTCTCTTTGAAAAGGTTCCAGCTCGTGATCTTTTCTTCATGAATCTGGAACCATGCCCATTGCATCGACGCACCCAAGATGCAAATGACCTTTTGTGCCTTCCACATGTGGTCTTGCAGCCAACCAGGGTTGCCAGCTGAGAGTGGCGGATGCAGCAATGTCCAACTATCTGCATGCAATTCATCTTCCCTCCCTTAACATCAGCAATAAAAACTCATGATTGGCCAACTCAGTCACACACCCCATACACCCATCACGGAGATGTCACAAGGACCACTTGTTTGGACATCGACCTTCCCACTTCACTGAATTGCATAGCTGAGCACAATGCGTCAGTATCAGGCGAGCTGCTGGAACTTTTCAGCATAGGACAGCCTTGCTGGAGGCCTTGGTCGCCTGGCTGATCTACGTTCTCCTGCCACATCAGGTGACAATGAATGTGCAGCGGGAGCCTGTTGTTTAAGCTGTGAAACTGTAGATGGTCCATACGATGAGCAGTGGGGGGAGCCTGTTGTTTAGGCTGTGAAACTGTAAATGGTCCATCCGACGAGCAGTGGGGCCTTGCTGATGACTGGAATCTGTAGTATTCCCTCTCTGGGTTTCCGAAACAGTCCATTGTTTGACTGCAGCCGTCGGTAAAGACTGATTCATATGTTTCTTGGTTGACAGCAAATGCTGCCTGTGCTTGTGGAGCTTGATTCCGTTTTCCTTGACCACAGTGTATGACCTCTCTGCTACCTGCTGCTGTACTTCTGCCTTGATTTTCCATGCGCAGTCATAGCGAACTCGTACGACATACTTTTTTTTCATGACAAGGAGCAGACATCTTCACTTTGGTTGGTTTCGCTTCCATACTTCTATGGGGACTATCTGCTGCAAAGTCTGATAACCGTGTTTTCTCAGGCGACAGCTTATGAGGAGCTCACTCAGGCACCTTCCATCTTCAAGAGGAGTGTCTCTGTAGTTTAGCAGGGCCAACCAGAAGCATTCTTTTCCACTCAATGTCTTTTGTAGTAACTGCTTAGTAATTTGCACACCTTTCTCTGCCAGGCCATTTGATCAGGGAGATCATGGACTGGATGTTCAAATTCAAATTCTTTATTTTCTGCCTTGTACAAATACAGACAGCGGAGGCGCAGAAAAAGCTATCAGAAACAGCTTGACAAAGCCGCAGCCTCCTTTCGCTTGGCAGTGGCTTCACAGCAAGGCTTTTAAAACAAAGGTAATTGCAGTCTAATAACACTTATACATAATGAATAAGTACAAAAGAAAGCATAACAAAATTATACAATATTTAGACAATATTCACCACAAAGAAAAACAGAACCTACATGGTAAAATACATAGCACGCAAAGCACTGTTTGACGCCCAGAAAAGATCAAAATTATTATGTACATAAGCATTTAAGAGGGAAGGAAGAGTGAATTGTAGGCATTCTCTACTGGAATTTATTCGAGGGGTTGGCACTACCCAATTCTCCGTATGTCTTGTCTTGTAGGTTGCTTCTCGGGTACGTAAATCAGTAAGGTAACATATGTGGTTTACGTTTTTCAGTGTTTCCAGTTTAAACCGAACACTTAAGCGGTATTTGTACAAATTGTGGATCTTCAGCACACTACTTTGCAGAAAGAGATCCACGCTCGGTGAGCCCCAGGGGACATTGTGAACATGACGAAGGAACTTCTTCTGCAAAATGTAGATGCGCTGAAGACAGCTAATTGTGACTGTGCCCCATACTAAATGGCAATAGTTTAAATAGGAGTAAAAAAGTGAATTGTAGAGGAGTAATTTTACTGGCCTTGGAAGAACGTATCTGAGCCGGCCTACGATCCAAGTTATTTGAGCCAGTTTCGTTGTGATATGGTCCACGTGATTTTCCCAAGACGTACAGGAGGAGAAAACTACTCCGAGACATTTAAATTGCTCAACCACATCTATACGTTGTGAATTCAGCTTAATCTCGAGGGGCGAGGGGACTGGTTTATTTTTAGGGCGGAATATGACAGCTTGTGTCTTCTTTTCATTTATACTCATGCACTTGCATTCAGACCATTTTTGTAATTCGTTCATAGTGTCATTGCATTCCCGAACAAGAAGATCTAAATCATTTCCAGCAAAAAAGATGCTAGTGTCGTCAGCATAGATAACAAATTTAGCAGTGGAGTTAATGTTGGAGATATCATTAAGGTACATATTAAATAGTAATGGTCCCAATATACTGCCCTGTGGAATGCCAGAAGTAACAGATTTTAGTTCAGATTTCATATTGTCTATGCAGACAGCCTGTTTTCTATGTGATAAGTATGATTTAAGAAGCGTTTGAGCCTGTCCCCGTAAACCATAACACTCTAAGTTATTTAGGAGTACAGTGTGGTTCACTAAGTCAAATGCCTTCGAGAAGTCCACGAAAACACCAATAACGAAGGCTTTCTTTTCAAACTGTGTTAGTATGTATTCTTTTTGTTCAAGTAGCACTAATTCAGCAGATTTATTTTTACAAAACCCAAATTGATTCGGTGACAGAAGATCATGCTTACTAATAAAATTAGACAACCTAGTATATAGAACTTTCTCAAAAGCTTTTGAGAAGATTGGGAGTATAATACTGGTCTACAGTTTTCTAAATCATTGCAGTCTCCTTTCTTATACATAACCGTTACTTTGGCTATTTGCATTTTATTAGGAAATGTGCTGGTAGCTAAGCATAAGTTAAATATATCTGCAATAACAGGCGCAATGACTCCTACAACATGCTTCACAGGCCTTACTTGAATTTCGTCAATGTCATAGCTACGGCTGTTATTAAGGTTTTGTATTACTGATATAACTTCTTCTGTTGCAACCGCATTCAGGAATATCATTTCATTATTGTATAAATTAATGTATTTATTAGAATCACATGGCGGGTTGCTATGAGCTAGGGTTGTAAAAAAGTTGTTAAAGGCATGTGCTAGCTCTTCTCCAGATATATCTTTATTATCTAGCTTTAGCGTACTTGGGGCAGCTTGTCGTTGTTCACGTGTCAGTAGAAAATTTTATCTTGACCACAGCAAATCGTGTCGACCATTTCTAACTTCAAGTAATGTAGCGTAGTATTCCGTGCGTGCCTGGCATAGTATTTTTGTTAACCTATTCCTGTATTTCCTAAACATCCGCAGGTCATCTGTTGAACGAGAATTTAAAAGGATTTTGTAAAGCTTGTTTTTCATTTTAATTTTTTGGCGTAACTCAGAAGTTATCCAAGGTTTGCGAGTTTTACGTTTTGGTCCAAGATCTTTTAATGGGAAGCTGGAATGATATAACTTTTTGAATACTTCGAGAAACTCATTGTAAGCCTCGTTTGCGTCACTCAATGCCAATCTTATCCCAATGAACTTGTTCTAGTGAGTTGCGAAAGGAATTCAGGGCATCATTAGATATACACTGGTACTTTGCTTTTTCCTGTCGATACTTTACCGCTCCAGTCTTATTTATGCTCATGAATACTGGAAGGTGGTCGCTGATTGCGCATGATATTACGCCTGTTTCAGCTATTGGTTGGCAGGAGTTCGTAATCAGCAGATCGAGAAGAGACGCACTTTCTGGTGTGACCCTTGTTGGTACTGTAACAAGGTTAACATATCCGTTCGAAGACAAAACCGTGTTAAAGTCTCTAGTAGTAACACTATCCTTCAACAAGTCAATATTAAAATCCCCTCCAGCTATTAGTGTGTATTTGCCATCTGTTATAAATGAAAGAAAATCATCATAAAATTCCAAGAACCTAACTATATTTCCCTTGGGAGGACGATAGCAAACCGAAAACAGGAATCTGCCAGTACAGACTGATACGATTTCAACATCATCAATAATTAGGCAGTAGGAGTCCAACTTGTCGCACTCAATGCCATTAGACACCAGTAAAGCAACGCCTCCCCTGCGGTGGCTGGAGCGGTTCAGGTAATAAGTTTTATAGTTAGTCATCATAAAATATCGGAATCGTTGGTGCTCCAAGTTTCACTGAGCATTATCAAAGAAAAAGTAAATGAAGATTTGCCACAAAACTCTTCTAAACACATTGTCTTGTTCTTTACAGAGCGTGCATTTAGGTGAATAGCGTTAAGCAATGTCGGTGCGATACATGAAGTAGTGTGGTTCAGGTCATTCGGCAGATCACACATCTGCGGCATTTTGATTATTTTTCAAGAGGAACACAAAAGACAATATGAAACAGTGCTACAATCGATTCAAGTCGCTCTTTCCCTTCACATGGATGGCGCTCACACCCTTACTTTTACGAACGAAAAATTTTCCATTGATATACCAAGTAAACTTATATCCTTTATATCTTTGGCACATTCTTTCGTCGCCTGGAGCAATTCTGTATTGCGGCGTGTTAGGTTTTCGTGCACAAAAATGGCTGGCTCGCTGTCCTTGAGGTTCTTTCTTTTCTTGATCCATTTATCTCTTATTGCTTGCTTCGTAAAACGAACAATGATGCCTGGCACCTTATCACGTTTAGCGGGAATGCGATGAACAGTTGCAATGTCTGATTCCATCAAGTGAGGCACGCGAAGTTTATCGGCCACGTTATTTAATATGACTGTAAGATCCTCGTTCGCTGCTTCTTTAATCCCATGCAGTTCCAAGTTAAGCTGCCTGCTTCTAAATTCAAGGTCGTGTATTTCTTTTTCAAATTAAGCTTGGGCGACCTGATTTAGGTCATCTTTCTTCTCAAGCTCTGATACCTTCTTTTTCGTGTCCTTTATATGATGTTGTCTGATGGAATTCAAAAACGTTTGCGAATTGTACGAATTCGTAGCACGTAAATTGCGGACCATTGTCAGTGACAACCTCCAATGGAATGCCATGTTTGCTAAACATGCTGCCCAAACATGCTGCTCAAACATGCTGCCCAACATGCTGTTGCTTATCAGCAACATCCCGGGCATTAGTGCAGATGCTCAACTTCTAGGAAGTTTGAAAATGCGTCATATGCCACAAGGTAGTGCTGCCTGTTCAATTGCCAGAGGTCTACTCCCACACCATTCCACAGTCGTGCTGGTGCTTTGCAGGGCAAAAGGGGCTTACATGCCTGGCAATATGCGAAGGTCTTGCACATGCTGCATGACCTGATTAAAGGTTCTATATCACTGACCAGGCCAGGAGACCAGTGCCCATGCTCTAGCTTTGCACTTGTTGAAACCTGGGACCTGAATGAATCCACTGCAGCATTTCCAATCTCAATGCTAATAGAATTACCACTTTGGTGCCCTTAAAGAGCAATCCATTTATCTCTAGCAGCTCTGCTTCAAATGGCCAAAAAGGGCTTTTTATTGGACTGCCTGCCTTGAAAGATTATATGACATTTTGCAGCTCCGGGTCTTCTGCCATAGCTTTGACCAATCGATGGGCTGTCTGCTCACTGACTAGGCTGTGTTGGATGGTAAGTGCGTGAAGGTCTGTGTCAGCTGAGGCAGCACAGCCTTGAGCCTTCCTGTTACGTGGAAATGCCCTTTAGAAGGTGTCTGGAATTACAATATATTTTCCGGGTACATACTGCAAGATGTAATTATACACTGTTAGGCGCAAGAAAAACCGTTGCAGCCTTGGTGGCGTGTATCCAATTGTCTTGGCAGAGATGGCAGTGAGCGGCTTATAGTCGGTTTCTGCAATAACCCGACGACCATACATAGAAGTCGTGAGATTTCTCTCACCCAAACACAATTTTCAGCACTTCCTTTTCAATTTGTGAGTAGCGTCCCTCAGCATAATGGCGCTACCGGGCGCCAGCCATCATTATGCTTTTGTGGTAAAAATGCCCCCAGACCGTGCGATGATGCATCAGTTGACAACTTTGTATCTCTTGATCCATCAAAAATGGCTAGGCGGGGTGCTTTAGTGAAAAGTTCCTTAAGTTCTCACATTCTTGCTCAAAAGGATGGTCACTCTTAATCAGTGAATGCAGTAATGCAATGCTAGCTGACAAGTTTGGGATGCACTTGCCAAAAAAAAAAAAAAACTTATCAAGCCTAGAAACCTGAGGACAGCTATTCTGTCTTCTGGCGGGGGAAGATCTTACTGAGGCCACGAACTTGTCACATGGCCTAATGCCGCTTTTACTAATAACGTCACCCAGGAAAACAATTTCTGAGAGCCCAAACTGACACTTTTCGAGATTCACTGTAACATTCTCGCACTTCAGGTGAGCTAAGACAGTACACAGTTGCTCATCATGCTCTTGTCAAGCATGTCCCCAGACTAAAATGTCAGCCATACATACTTTTGTTTCCACTAGGTCTTCGAACGTCTCACTTTCAGGTTTTCTGAAACAACCTCAGGCGCAGAACTGATTCCAAAGGGCAACTGCAAGTACTGGTACCGACCGGATAGTGTTGAGACTGTGCAAATCTTTGATGTTGCCTCATCCAGCAGAACTTGATGGAACCCAGAATTTTCGTCGAGTTTGGAAAAGTAAGACAGCTTGGCTAAGCTTGGCTTCTCCTTATAGAATTTGTCGAGGGATCAAATACATGAATAACTGCATTGTCATTGGCAGAGATACTGCAAACGAATTATTGAATGCTACGCACTGTCAAGACAAGTATGTATCTTTTCATAAACAAATATACTCGTATGGCTTAAAAATTGTGCCCAAAATAACTGATATCAATGCTTCAGTGTTTTTTGTCTACTTATAAGTAAAGAAAATATCACACCAACTTTAGAACTATATCAGTTCAAAGCCAGCAAAGCAGTGCATGCCACTGATATGAAAAAATGTAAAGGCCATGAAATGAACAAGTTGAGGACAAATATTTTAAACGAAACTATCTCATTCAAGCATCTTGTTCACATTTTTGTACATATGCAATGGCCAGGGCAACATCTCAATGTCGCTGTCCTTTGTTCCAATGTATTTCGCAGGAGCTGTCAGTGGTCGTGTATTGTGAGTAATTGCACAGAAATTATAGTCTCAACAGAGAAAATAAATAAAAAGCAGCAGTTGTGCAAAATATACTAGGGTGAGGCAAATGAAAGTGAGCCAATGCGAGCATATGACAAACGAGGTATTTTATTTAAAAGTAGCCTTCATGAGCATTTAGACATTTGTCCCACTGACTAACGAGGCTCGTGATTCCCGTCTCATAAAACTCCTTGGCTTGATACTTCAAAAAGTCTGACTTTTTCACGTCGTCGTCCGACATGAATCAGGTTCCCTTGAGCTGTTTCTTCAATTGCCCTAAAAGGTGGTAGTCTTAAAGCGACAGATCTGGGCTGTATGGTGGATGTTGCAGCATTTCCAACTTGAACTTTGCCAGTTTTGTGTTAACCACATCAGCGACGTGGGGACGGGCATTGTCGTGGAGCAAGATGACCCCATTCATCAATCCTCCACGTCGTTTGTTCTTGATTGTGACACAAAACTGATCCAGCATTTCACTATACTGGAAACAATTGATAGACTCTCCAGGTTTAGCTAATTCGATCATAATGGCCCCTACGATAGAAAAAAAAAGTCTACACCTTCCCGCGGAAATGGCGGCCTTTGCTTTCTTTGGGGGTGGTGAATTCGAATGTTTCCACTGTAAGCTTTGCCATCGTGTTTAAGGCTCATAGAAGTGGCACTATGATTCGTCCTGGGTCACAATTGCAGAAAAGACATCATCACCCTCATTGTGATACCAGATCAGATGAGTCAAGGCAGCGCCGAACCTCTCCGTCTTATGGCAGTGGTTCGAAATCTTGGGCACCCATTGCGCACACAAGAGCCAATAACCGATATGTTCATGAATTATGGCGTGAACCGAACCGTGACTGATGTTCACAGGCTCTACTAGTTCATCGATGCTTATCCTCCGTTCTTGTCTAATCAGCTCATGAACCTTTTCATTTGTGTTTGAGGTGATTGCACGGTGGCTTTGGCCCAGTCTTGGATCGTCCTTACAACTTTCACGTCCGTTTTTGAACCGTTTGCTTCAACGCTTCACTGTGGGTAATGAAATGCAATGTTCCAGGTAAAAGGCAGCCATACGGCAACTAATTTCTTTTTGGGAAATACCTTCAGCTGCCAAAAAGCTCGCGACACCACGCTACCCAAGTTTTTGAGCGTCCATTATGCCATGCAACCATGTTCAACCCAGTGTATGAGAGCATTAAAGAACATTTATCCTCACACCTACATGTCATTTTTGTAAATGAGAGATGTCTGTGTGCTACACGCATGCCTCGCAGATAATCAACTGAACCATTATTATTGCGCAGATTGGGTTGGCTCACTTTCATTTTAATTGCCGTGTGCATTAGATGTGTGAAGATACAGTTTGACAAAGGGCAACAGAGTGTGACTGGAAACGAAGTTCACTGCACGTATACACAAAACATCCCAACAAGATATTTAAATACGTATAAGTCTCCAATAAATCTACGTATCTAAGAAAAAGTCACTGTATACAATGCATCAGACAAGGCAAATAAACATGTTGCGCAATGACAGATTCACAGATTACAAAATCATAAGTCTTCCCTCCACTCCCCCTGACAATTGCGCGCGACGGAAGGCGGCGCGCTTCCTCCCTGCTTTTCTCCCCTGTGCACACAAGACAGAGCCACCATCGTCGGCTCACCATTGCTACTCAACTCCCCTCCCCCCCCCCAACCTCCCCACATGCTTTCACTCGCACACACAGCATGCAGCGCGTGGTCACGATGTTATCGCCGTTGGACTTTATACGGAATATAAGGGAGACAACGACGGCAGGAATGTGCCAGGAGTGTCCGCATAATTGCTATCGCAATAATATCATAAGAGTATCTGGCAACTGAAGTGTCCCGTGGCCTATTACTTTCCGCAAAATAAGCAACAAAATCAAACTTTCACCATGCTACAATTCGCTGCGCCGCAACAATGTCCTTTTTCTTTTATGGGGGGGGGAGGGAGGGGGCACCGAAATGAAAAAAAAACGCGAAGGCAAGCATTTTGGCCACAATTGAACGCCGCATTTGGCACCTACCGAAGGAATATCGAAGAAAATGTGAGACGCTTGGTCCACAGAGAAACATACGCATACTGCTTGGTATCCTACACCTGTGAGGCAAGACTTTCCAGGGGGGTAGCGCTCAAGCGAATGCGTTTCAATCGGTTGAGTCCCCACAGTGATGGTGGCGAGCGACCATTGTTTCTTTTTCTCGTCTGCAAGACAAAACGCGACCAAAACTCGGCCACAGAAAAACGAACACGCACCGAAGTGCACCAGGCGGGGGTCGGGGCAACACGAGAAAAACGCTTGCGCTCTGGCTGTCTCTGGCAGCCCCTAGGTAGCGAGAACAACACAATTGAAGAGGCTCAATGTGTCCTCACGAATAAAAGCCAAACTAGAAAAATAAATAAGAACGTACAGTCGAACCTGACTATATTGAACCCGTTTACATCACCGCTGCCGTGGCGTGTTTGATAGGACGTCCGTCACGGCTTCGGTAGGTGGTTGGTTCGAAACCCACCGACGGACACCCACCAGAAAAGGGTACAGACGTCCCCCGTACCCCGCGACCGGTTGTGCACGGGGTTTGTGAACACCTGGTGGAGGTGACGAGGGTCAACCCGGAATGAACCCGTTTACATCGAATTATTCTATATATCGAACAATTTCTGGACATGGTATAGTTACAATGAGTATATATAGCAAAAGTTACGCTTACATCGAACAAAAATAGCAGTGACTCCCGATATATCGAACGTCAGGCAGTGGAAAAGTGCCCCCAGAAGGTGGCTTTCCCTCGCGGTGGCTGGGAAACCCGGCGGCGCGGCTCCATCCAACCGCTCTCCCTACCGTGACCGCGCTGCCTCGGACGAGCTGTTAACACCCCCCTGCAAAAAATGGTCCTGACCTGCCTGCAGCGCTTGCTCAGACAGCCAATCAGAGGCTCTTGTGCTCTCGTCGTGCAAGATGGCGAAAGTGCGTGTTGTCTGGCTGCTTTTCTGGTTAATTGCGTGTGCGCCTTGTGGGCCTTCTCCTGCAGTGTTGCCGTGATGAAGCAGCAGAATTCGCCTTTCATCGTGAGGCTTGAAATCATAAATTGGGCCGAACGCGGTGAGAAGTCGGATGTCCCCGCAGCGTGCGAGATTCCGAGGAGCACTCTCAGCACGATATTGAAGAATAAGCGGAAATTAGGGCTAAAGCGTCCAAACTCTCTACCCGATGCCCGTGGCGCCCAACGCGTACGCACGGCCATGTACGAGTGGTTCATTCGAAATTGCTACAGCCGTGCCGGCTTCCGCGTGCTCGGTGATGACTAAATTTCGATGAATGCGACGAAGCCGTTGCCGGTGTTGCCAAAGTTTGGAGCGAGCTGTCATAATTTCCGGAAGCTGTTGACAAATCAACGGTGGACGAGTTTGTGAGTACGAATGATGGTTTCACGACCACTTGAGAGCCCGTAAACGAAGACTACATTGCCGACATCGTACCGAGCACAAGTGAAAATGGGCACAATGAGGAACGCAATGACGGTCCTTTGCCCACATCCTCTGAAATGATTGGTGCGCTCACACTAGTTCGGCGCTTGTGCGCGAATGTGGAAGGTTGCAGCAGCTGCTCTGACTCCTTAGACAATGTGGAGAAGTGCGTGCATCGCAGGCAGCGAAATTGCCCAAACAGAAGAAAATGCAGGACTATTTTATGCTAAACTAAGCTAGTTTCATCAATAAAATGATTTTATGTATGGTATGCGTTTTTATGGCATCCTATTTAGCAGGCTTATATCGAATTATGCTCTACATCGAACTGATAGGCGTATTTTTACGAGTTTGATATAGCTGGCTTCGACTGTACTTACCTTTGCTGGCTTTAGTGTCTTCACATGGATTCTTTGGTGCAGGTGAAAAAAATGTTGATATTCTTTTCTGTGACATGATGGCACCAATGAACCACCACAACGCTTCGTCTCATCAGACCTCGCTGCGTGCTTTGTCAGCTTTAGAGCAGTACATTCTAGTCAACATGTCTGATAGTGTGTTGATTTGGCTTGTCTGGTTGTATGTTCTGAAGTACGACTTAGGAAAGTCAATGCACTTTGGTATCAAATGTCTATAACAACATTAAACCTATAAAGTTGCGTCATTGAAAAGCTAAAGCACGACTTTAAAAATGTGAATGCATCTTTCACATCAAAAGTTTTTATAAGAGCTTTATAACCATAAAGTTTCGGAATTGAAATTCATCTGCTCCGTATATTACGCGGTCTCCGCGAGATGCTGTGACGAGCCCGTTCGCCATCAAAACGCTCTTGAAACTTGGGGCTCAGATGGGGCTCCTTGCATTATGTGACTCGCTGTGCATAAGCGCTGCCACAATATCCAGCCAGAGTTCACAACGATTGCGCCGAAATTTTTTTTCAAGAGGGAAAAATGCATTCTAAACGAAATCCAGAATGATTTCCAATGATGGGGGTTATTTTAGTCGGCGGTGCATGACAGCATGAGAAAGTTTCATAGGGGGCTGCAGCCCCCATGAAATCACTGCAGCGAAGTGATTCGTCGCAGTGTCGCAGGAAAGGCTAGAACGTCACTACTCCCGCTGGCCGATCATAACACTGCCTCCCCTTCCTCCAGCTATATTTTGGCACAGCATAGAGGGAGAATATGGGCATGGCGCAGTCAGCGACGAACTCGATGCGGCAGACACTTCCCGACAGCATGAGGTGTTCCATTATGTCCTTCACACTTGCTTCAATGGCAGTCAATCAATCTTTGCACTTGTTGCAGAATGGCTTGTTCGAGTTGCCTTATCTGCTGCTCAAGCATAGCTTTGAAGTCAATGAGTGTATTCCTTGCTTGATTGGTTGTGCCTCCTGACACTCTAGTTTTGATATTCGTAGTACTTCACATGGGCACACACTACAGAAGCAGAAAATCATTCGGCGTAGTTGTTACTACGTGCTGTGCATTTGTGATCTGACCCACTTTGTCGAATATGACCTTGCCATGCTCTGATGGAGCAGCACGTTGTAATGTTGGCCCCGTATAAAAGGCTCGTCAAAAGGCCGTTAACGCATGGCAAACATTGGCCTCATTCGCAAAAGGCTGTGTTTGTGATTTTTTTAACATATTGTTACGCGAACGAAGGATTAAGAACTGGGGATTATTTGCAAAGTATGTTTGCAAAGGATAACTGCAGCGCTGCCCAGTTCTGCCGACAGCTCAAGAGCCAGAGATCGTTTGTCGTCTTCGTTGGGGAACCCGCTTGCATTGTCCACAAGAAACACGCAATATGCATGTATCATTAACCCAGCGGCAGAAACGTTGTTCCGGGGCGTCTGAAGATCGGTTACAACAGGACAGTAATATGGTTTGAGGCGTGCGACATGCACAACATCAGTGGAATTCGGGGCAGATGAGGCACGGGTACTGACTGGGGTGATTTCGTACGTAGCTGGAGTCACGGCACGCAGCACTCAATATGGGCCTGTGTACCAAGACAGGACTTTTTCTGACCGGCCAACGTGACGAGTCGGAGACCACAGGAGTACCAGAGATCCAGGCAAAAAGTGGACGTCTCTGTGTTGGCGATCGTACAAACACCGTTGCTTCTCTTGGGAGGTCAGGTGGCGAACGCAGGCAACTACGCTTGCTTGGGCTGCCCTGATGATCGCATCAAGTGCATACTCACTGGTCGTCTCTGCTGCAGTAGATGGAAGGGATGTGTCCAGCGGCAATGTGGCTTCTTGGCCGAACAACAGAAAGAATGGGTAATAACAGGCAGTGTTGTGACGCGAAGAATTATCTGCACAAGTGACATAGGGTAGGGCAAGGTCCCAATCAGTATGGGCGGACGAGACATACTTTGCAAGTATGTCTGTTAGGGCACGATTCAGACGCTCCATGAGACCATTAGTCTGTGGATTGTAAGACATAGCTTGTGCTTGGTTGAGCAGCACTGCAGGGTGCTGGCAATGACTTTAGAAATAAATGTACAACCACCGTCTGTGAGCAGTTGGTGTGGAGCACTATGCTGCAGAATAATGTTGTGTAAAAGAAAATCGGCAACATCTGTGGCGCAGCTTGTTGGAAGCGCTCTGGGGATGGCGTAGCGTGTGGTATAATCTGTTGCCACAGTGACCCACTTGTTGCCAGACGTGGATAGAGGGAAAGGGCCAAGTAAGTCCAAGACAATGCGAAAGAATGGCTCCAAAGAAATGTTGAGCGGTTGAAGGCACCCAGCAGGGAGCGTTGATGGTGTTTTTCAGTGTTGGCATTTTTCACATGCCGCAAGTATTTCCGGACAGAGTGGGCAAGGCCTGGCTAAAAAAAGCATCACCGAATCCAGTCGTAGGTGCGAGAGACGCCAAGGTGGCCTGCCGTTAGTAAATTATGAAGTTATTGGAGAACAGCTAACCGGAGGTGCTTAGGAATGACAAGGAGTAGGGCAGGACCGTCGAAGCATACATTGTGGCAGTATAATGCACCATCCCGAAGAACAAACATATGAAGGGACGAATCAGAAGAAGACGATTCCAAGCCATCAATGATGGCTCACAAAGTGGCACGTGGCGTTGCTCGGAAACGGAAAAAATGCAAGCGTCGGTATCGGGGTCAGGGTCGGCGGGTGGTTCGTCCGCTGGATAGCGTGATGAACAGTCTGCATCTTGATGTAATCGACCCGACTTGTACACTACTGCATAGGAATATTGTTGGAGCCGCAGAGCCCAGTGACCAAACCGGCCGGTAGGATCCTTGAGTGAGGAAAGCCAGCAGAGTGCGTGGTAATTTGGAAACTGCCCAGACGAGAGCCAGGCATTCACAATCTGTAATCGAATAGTTGCACTCTGCTGCTGTGAGTAGGCAGCTAGCGTATGCGATAATACAATCTTGAGCCTGTTGGCGCTGGGCTACGACGGCCCTGATACTGTGACCACTGGAATTGGTACGCACCTCTGTAGGAGAGGACTGGTCAAAGTGGGCCAGTATAGGTGGCATGGAGAGAATGTTGGTGAAATGGGCAAAGGCGGCAGTTTGAGTGGGGCTCCATGTAAACGGCACGTCCTTCTTCAGAAGATCAGTAAGAGGTCGGGCAATCGCTGCGAAGTCTTTAATGAAGCGTCGGAAGTAGGAGCAGAGTCCTACAAAACTTCGTACGTCTTTCACAGACTGACGTACAGGAAAAGACGTGAATGCACAAATTTTCTCCGTGTCTGGTTGAATACCGGAAGCATCGAAGAGGTGGCCCAGCACTGTAATCTGCTGACGACCGAAGTGACACTCCGATTAATTTAGTTGGAGCCCAGCCTCGCAAAAGACTTAAACAGCTAATAAGCACTCAAGATGTCTCAAATGTAGGCGAAAATATAAGAACGTTGTCTAGATAGCAGAAACATGTTAACGATTTGAACCCTTGAAGCAAAGAGTCCATCATACATTCGAACGTTGCTGGGGCGTTGCATAGACCGAAGGGCATAACTCTGAATTCATGTAGACTATCAGGGGTGACGAACACGGTCTTCTCTTGGTCCTTTTCATCCACAGAAATTTGTGAATAAACAGACCAAATGTTTATTGATGAAAAGCAGTTGGCACCATGGAGACAGTCGAAGGCGTCGTCAATGTGAGGCAAAGGGTAGACGTCTTTCTTGGTAATGTGGTTTAGAGGGCAATAATCTACGCAGGAACTCCATGTGCCATCTTTCTTTTTAACAAGCATCACGGGCGACGCCCAAGGGCTCGACGAAGGTTCAAAATGCCTTCGGCAAGCATCTTGTTCAGTTCATCTTGAGTAACCTTACGCTCTGAAGCAGAAACTAAATATGGCCGGCGATGAATAGGACTGGCATCACCAGTATTTATTTGATGCTTAACAATTTAAGTCTGGCCCAATTGGCGATTGTTGAGGTCGAAGATGTCCTGGTAGAAAGCCAAAAAGCGACACAGAGCTGCTTCTTGTTCAGGCAATAGGTCCGCAGCAATCATGGAACGAAATGTTGCGTCACGGACTTGAAGAATCTGAGCAAACGTCTACGGAAAACGTTGTGATGGGGTCATCTCCAATAGCACGGATTATTGCAACCGATATGCCTTTTGGTGGAACTTCGTTTGTCAGGCCAAAATTGAAGACGGGGAGGCATGTCCGGTTATAGGCGACGGTGATGACGGAGTGGGGTACAATGATATTGCACACCAAAAGGACATCAGGAACAGGCTTAACATCTTAATCACCATCACAGGAAAAGATGATACCAAATCGACAAAAGTCAAGGCTTTAGCTGGCAGGCGGACGAAGGCGGTCGTACTAAAGTTGGTCGGCAGTTCGGCACAAATATGCGCGAGTAGAGGAAGTTCAAGGCAAAGGGTACCGGCAGAACAGTCTTATCAAAGCTGAATGCGCCGTAAGAAAGTCGAGTCGGGGAATTAGGTTGTAGCTGCTGCAGCATCGGCATCGCACGAGAGATGACGTAGACGCTCGCGTCTACACGAGGCTTGAGCGGCTGGCACGCTCCGGCACGGGCTAGCGTTCCGAAAGAGAGATCAAAAAGAATGCTACGCTAAGAGATCGGGTGTCGGTTTTTCCTCTCCTGCGAGAGCCCGAGACTTTACTGGTCTACGTGGTCGCTCGTCGCCACAAGGTCATAGGGACAGTTGGTCAGCACTGTAAAAACAACAGTAACTTGGCAGTCGTTGATACTTATACGGGAAGTACACATTTCAGTGACGTCAACAGTGCTGCCATCGGCCACGCATATGGCTCTAGTAGTAGCAGGCGTGAGGACCTTCCTCAGTCGACGACGGAGTTTACAACTCATTATGGGCACCTGGGCTCCAGTATCTATTAACGCCATCAAAGGGACATTGTCGACGTGAACATCAAGTAAGTTCTGGTTCGTTGGGAGCGTCAATGGAGGATTTTGACACAACGAAGATAATGCAGCACTACCTCCAGGAGCTGCATGGTCTAGTTTTTTGTCCGGGAGGGTCCATAATTGGTCAACGACAAGTATCAGCGTGGCTGGAGCAATGGGGATTGACAGCACTGAGGTGACAGCGAGTGAGCAAGACTGTCATCAATGGATACGTCAGAGGTAGGAGGCATACGGCGAGGCGAGTAATGGCGCGGGCCGGCATAAGGGCGGGGAGACGGGGAAAAGGAGCTCGAATACGCTGACGTCCAGGAGGTGCGGCAGTGGCGAGCGACGTGGCCAATGCGGAGGCAATGGAAGCAAATGCGCTTGTCATCCGGAGTTCTCCACTCGGTAGGGTTGCGGTATCTGGGAAGGGAATACAGATCGCTATGAGACGTAGATGTTGGCACTGATCGGGCATCAGGTCGGGAAACGGAGCAAGCAGCGGGGAAATCCAGGTTTGCAAATTCTTGCCGCACAAGTGCCTGAATGAGAGAAATCGCTGGGGCTGGTTGGTCAATGGTGGAGTCAAGTGGGCTTGAATTGAACGCGCAGGACCTGCAGCCTCGAGCTCGCAGCAAACAATACTTGTGAAGTGCTCATTTAAGGGTGGTGAAGCGGGAAGGTCGATGCAAGATGACGTCGCAGCCATGTTAGGGAGCCGGGAGAACTGTGGAACAATGCGGCAGCTTTTGGCGAGCTCAAAGCGGCGGCATTCCTTAACAGTGACATCGATAGTGGGCATATTGTTGAAGACCAACAAGTTGAATGCGTCATCCGCAATCCGTTTGAGTACATGGCCAACTTTGTCAACCTCGGCTATCTTCTCGTCGATGTTCTGGCAAAGAGCGAGCACGTCTTGTATGTACGAGACATACAATTTAGTAGAAAACTGAACTCAGGTAGCAAGCTCTTTTCTAGCAGCCAGCTGCCGACCGGTGGGATTTCCAAAGAGGTTGCTGAGCTTCTCCTTGAAAGCATCCCAGCTAGAGATCTCGTCCTCATGTGTCCGGAACCAGACACGAGGAATTCAGTTCAAGTAAAATAGGACATTGGCTAGCGTAATGGTAGAGTCCCAGCAGTTGCTTCCGCTAACACGCTCGCACAGGCTGAGCCAGTCCTCAACATCAACATTATCTTGGCCAAATATGCCAGGATCACGGAGATTGGTAACCATAACATACATTGTTGTTGGGGTCGCAGGAGTAGAATGAGACGAGGTGTCGACACTAGGAGCCATGGTGCCAAGCAGGACGGTGCAGCCGCTGCGGATCTCCGTGGCGAGGACGAGGAATGGTATCCTCCACCATAATGTTATGCGAACGAAGTATATTTGCTGAGGATAACTGCAACGCTGGCCAGTTCAGCCAACAGCTCGAGAGCCAGAGAGCGTTCATCGTCTTCGTCAAGGCGCCTGCGTACATTGTCCACAAGAAACACGCAGTATGCATGTATCAATAATTTTGCTTGCATTCATGGTTGCAAACGTAGCGGCCCATTCGGCATTGCGTACTATTGAGCGGCACCTATTAGCAGTGTCTCAGTTACTTCAATTTGTTTTGGGCATTCGCGGTCAGTGGTTAAATGCGGTTTTCTGCAATTTCTGCGCTTTGGCATTGCGTTCATCCATGACATGTTGTCTTCATGCTGCTTGTGTCTGCATGTGTTGCATCATGGCCTGTTGGCATTAGGGGATTGCTCCTTACAATGTCCTGTGTGGTGGCATGTGTCACAAACCATGACTTTTGTGTGGTACGGGAGCACCCTGATATTGAATGATTGCAGCCTGACGCACTGTGGTGGGCTAGTGCCATCAAACGTTGTGAGCACTGTCCCATTGTCACCCATTGGCACCCAATCTCGCACTTTTGGCAGTGTAGGCTTTTCATGAGCTCGTCCGAGGTTAAGCATCCAGCTTTATTACTCCCTGAATTAGGCCTTTCCCAGCTGCTTCATATTGTTACAGAAATAACGTCTATTTACAGATTATTACTATTGACACGTGTACTTATCTTTATTGGGCAACCACGTTTCGTTGCCTAACAAATGTAATTGCACAGCGTGGGACGCGCCTGCATGTATCCGAAGTTTCTGGAAAGTTATCGATGCTTCTATCTGCTGTCTGATGTCGCCAAACCTTGTATTATCTGATTTCATCGCGTGACGCGAATGGTGTAGAACTTTGTGGAAGGCACGCGGGTCCGATCGATTAGACTGGAACATTCGACGAGTACTGTATAAAAGTCGACGCGCTTGACCCGCTGATCAGATTTTCGACGATCGCCGAGCGTGTTCACCGCTATCGTTGTGCTATAAGTGTAGCCTGTTTTGTGGGCACAGGTTCGCCCAATAAAAGTTAGTTTTGTCGTTCACAGTATTCCTACTGTGTTCCTTGATGTCAGGACCACGTGACACTATGTACAAGGTTACAGCAGCCACAAGCAGCTGTAACCGTAACAGGATAGACAAATGCAAGGCTCTCGCGTGCCTCTAGCTACTTTGTTGCCGTTGTCTCTGTCCGCCTGACAGTAGTAGCCCATTCACTGTCTCGTGGCTCTATCCGCCCCGGGCGAGTGCTGACCCAAACATGTATGACTTAAGTCTCATAATGTGCATGATAGAGGGTGGTGGTGCAGACGTCACTGGCTCGACAACTGGTTTGATTTCGTATGAGATAGCACCCTGTAAGAACTGTTATAGCGGGACAATAGCTTGTCGGAGAGACCAATACGGCAGAACAGAGGCTGTAGTAGCACGAGGGCACCTGGGGAGTAACAAATGTCTCTGTGGCGGCTGTCATACAGGGTGTTTAGGGAAGCCTGGGACACACAAAACCTTGGCCGGTAGTATAAACTGATGTCTAAATTTTATCTTTCACGACAAGGGACAGCCACTGTCCTATCTGTAGCACAGATGAGAACCATGGTACAAGGCAAGTTCAACTCTGACCCCGCATCAGGCCAGCGTTGCATTGCATGTGAAACAACAAGACCACACCACATGCTCCGCAAGCTGGACACCACAAATAACATATCTTCCCGCAGAGCGATGGGAAGGCATCCTTCAAATCGGCACCTCCAAGGTTTGCTGCGCACTGATCCGACGGGCACAGGCCATCGTCAAAGGCGTCATAGGAGCCCGGACTCGGGGCGCCTACCCAATTTTCCCTTATTTGTCAATAAAAGATGTTTTCATCATCGACATCATAACAGTGCACATTGCAATTGTCAGCAGTTGTTTTGAAGCATCATATGCTGCAGCTTCGCTTCGAAGCTGGTTAGGCCTAAAGGCACCTTTGGCACTTGCTCTGCAATCTAGCTAATAAGGAGAATACATATTTCAGGAGAGCACGTTGTTGGGCGAGTCGGTCGTACATACTTAAAGAAGGAAATTGTGCTAAAAAAGACACGGACGAGTAAGGACATGGATTGCGCCCGTCCATGTCCTTACTCGTCCGTGTCTTTTTTAGCGCAATTTCCTTCTTTAAGAATACATATCTTGCTGGCCATTGTCCCACTTGTGAACCATGTTTCCTTAACATGAAAATCCTAGGCAAGAGAAAGCTTAAAAGCGCTTGTGAAACGTTAGAGGCATTTTTTTTATCAGAAAAGCAGGTCAAGAGTGTGGAAGCGAAACATTGATTGCACTGTACATTGCAGAAATGAAATTCCTTTCATGCCTGGTTTAATCACTTCCTGTTTGACGAATTCCATTTTTTCTTGTAACGGTGCGTCTGCACAGCTTGCAAATTTATATGCCTGGGGGTCTGGCTTCAATAAAATCAATTGTTAGTTTGCGCCTGTGTGTCTTCCTTTCTGTTGTGCCGTCCTGTTGCGTGCTATATCAAGATGGTTCTCACATTTATATGGTTTAGATATATTCACCATCAGCATGCATGGGTATTTAACCCAGTCGGTAAGACACTTGGCTTCTGAGCGTGGTGTCATAGGGTTGAAAATTACCACTGGCAACGTTTCTCCTTTTGATTTTATTTTGGCTTTACATTAATTTCTTTGTAGCAATTAGTCTTATGTGACGCACGGGCGGGCAGATGGACACGTTTCTGCATTGGGTAGGCATGGAAGCGCTTATGCATTTAAAAAGTGCCTCTGGTAATGTGCACAAGTTAGTTAAATGCAAAAGTAGCATGATTTACTTGCTTTCGGAACATGCAGCACATGTTGCACTATGTAAATCAGTTGACTGTTAGCGCTCAAATTGCACACAGTTTGCAAAGAGTAAATGAGCATAGCCAACTTTTGATGAACATTTGAAAATACTGCTGGAACTTTAAGCCTGATGGCACAAATACCAGATGGTGTTGGGTGATGTGTGAACCCCCTGCTATGTTGAAAGCAGTTTGCTCTTCCCTTCATCAGCATAACCACTGTGTTCATACGAGCCATTGCCAAGAACTGGAGCCTTGTTGAGAATGGGCAAGGTCAATAGGACAGCTTGGTAGGCTACCTTAAAGACCAGCATATAGGTCGAGTAGGAATATAGGTTGTGACCCCTTACCTTGAAGTGAAAAAGATTTTAAAAAAATTGCCGGAACGCGTTAATTTTTCACAACAGCGCTGCAGATTCGTGGTGAATTAATTGCAGGTCGCCGGTAATGGGTGCGCATGAAGTTCCCTCACAGAGTTCACAAGTGCGCCCTCAAGCTGTGGATGTATGCACTGCACAAGATCCAAGAAGTGTGTTACATGGGTTTGATGCCAACAGTTTTCTTTTCCTGCCAATATCGCATGTTCTTTTCAGAAACGTCAAAATGGCGCTGAGCGGCCATGCCGCTGTTTGCTTTAGCAAAGTCTACAACCTTTATTTTGAACGTCGCTGAAAACTGTCTGTCACTACTCGTCACTCACCAGAGAAAAAACGAACAAATCCCACATGAGGTCAGTCGGAAGAGCGCACACAAGAAAACAAGGCAACAAGATCACATTTGTATATTGAAATGGCTTTAGTTATGTATTTGCCAACATGTGCACCCTAGCTTGCTAGAGGACAACTTTCATTCTGGTAAAGACTGCCATATAAGACGAGGGGTGACTATAGCCCGATTTCTTCAAGAAAATATCTTGGCTTATATTCTGGCTTATGTGGTACTTATGCGGCTTATGTGGCCCCATAAGCAGGACATCCACAAACTGCTGTAGTGGCCTCTCATTTCAAGTTGTGAACAGGAGGCAAAGAGGAAACATGAATGTGTCTTTAATCGCCACAACACTCCTTGTGCATTTCAGGTGGTGGTTACACAACTCCAAGCGTGTTTCTCCAAGGGCTTGCATCGATGCCTGGAGGCAGTATGCATCTTCCTCAGGTATCGTAATTCATTGAAGTAGCACACTACTTACACATTCAGGTTAGTGTATAGTCCCCAGATGCTTCAGTGTTCATGAACTTTTTTTTGTCCACTTCATGTCGGCCTAATAGCAGAAGAGGTCAGTGTTTTTCTAGCGAACATTGTTTAGACTTTGCTTTGTTGTGCTAATGTTTTAACCACGCATCTGAAGTAATTAAAACCAAGTGAGACAAAATAATTTTCACTAGGTATGATTTGCATAATGACAAATGGAAAATTCTGTAATTCCCTATTTATCCAAATCTATTCCGTTCCTTTTTTCAGAGAAAACGGACCCAAAAATTGCTTGCACATTGCCTGTACTATCACTTTCAAAAGATTTTGTGTGTCATTGTAATCGGTCCCAGCATTCCTCGCACTGTGCCGAGCTCTAGAACTAGAGCTCTAAATAATATCTCTAAATGTGACTGCTTGAGAATACTGCCCCTGTGTGCTTGTTATCCGTGACCAGTGATGAGCAAATGGTGACTACAACACGCCACTTTCATCACAAAAGCCTTTGTTTCTGATAGCGAACTTGGGGGGCATTGGCAGCATGTTACATTCAGATGCAATTTTATTTTCTCATAATAAGCCCTTGAAAATCGGCTGTGTATTAGAATAAAGTAAATACGGTAATCACCACTATTGTTCTTCACCAATTTTCACACTTGATTACTTCAACTCTTTTCCTACAGTAGAGAAAATTGCCATTCTTTATAGGTTACACTGAACTTTCCTTCGTGGAAAAAAAAAAGAAAGCACTCTAGAACTGGTACAGCGCAACATACAAAGGAAGAAACAAGTAGAGCCGGCCGGCTCGGCTTGTTTCTTCCTTTGTATGTTGCGCTGTACCAGTTCTAGAATGCAATACCAACTCGCCCAATCCTGAACCCTAGTGAGAAAAAAACACACTATTGCACTTGTAGTTTTATGTAATACATGAAAACAAAGCAGAATACATCCGCTTTTAAGGCAAAAACCTTCATTAATGAGATTTGTCGTGAAAAATATAAATTGACAAACACAAGGTTGTAAAATAAAGTTGAACAACACTTTAACGATAAGCTTGTATCTAAAAAGAAAAAAAGGCTAAAGAATTTCTGGAATATACAAAATGTTTCACTTTTTAATAACCACCATCTGCAAAGAAATTAAACTTTCCCTGAAAACTATTTGGGCTCCAAAAATTTTGGCCCTTAAGTTGGTTGTGCAAGCCATGCAGCAAAGCAGCTCCTTGATGTGAAACATAGGGGGACTTTGCGAGTCTTCTGGTATGTGTGAGGTGGCGCAGTGTGTCCGTGAGCAGCGTCGAAGGTCTCAAGTGGCGTATGAAACCATTGTTAGCAGACCAACCATTTCCAATGGCCACATTAGGGAAATGGTAACTATTTACTTGTACTAACGCACACTTTTTCCTGATAAAATGTGTCAAATTGTGTGCACATTCGAATAGAGTATGACCCTTAATCTGTATTGCCATATTGCCATCGGCTTTGCAAAATGGCCGCCATGTACGTGCTTCAAGCCCAGCTGCCATAGCTTTCTCCATGTGCTGCAGTAAGGGTGCTTAGGCAGTGCTTCCTTTGGCTTAGATCAGTGCACCGTCCGTATTCCAGTTTTCTGCATTTACTCTATCAGCATGGAAGTACCGACTGCAAAGACATGGCGAGTTCATCACGATGCCGCAATTAAAAGGAAAGCAATCACGTGTGCAAAGACTTATGGAAATTGGGCCGCATCACGGGCGTTCAGAGTTCCCGAAACTTGCATGCGGGACTAGCGCAAACGGGAGGTGTTCTACACCAGTGGCTGCTATGTACAGCGCGGCCGCGCAGCCCCTATCTTGAAAGTGATCTGCAACGGAGACAAGAGTGCGCATCTAGGCGCACCGCGCTGTGTTCTCGTCGCTTGGTGCGCGTTGAAGCAAGAGGCCACACGAAGGTGAATTCCCTCGCTCCTGCTACCGCACTTCCTCGCTCCAGCGTTTTGATAAAGAGTTTCTGCGGTCATTAAGAGGAAGCTTCAGCTCGGGCCCTACTCCGACACGGCCTATTCAAATACACGTAAAACGCAAAAACGTTTTTATGAGATAACCCCTGGACTGACTTTAATGAAATTTGTTGCATTGAAAGAGAAAGTTAAATTCTAGTGACTGTTGGAAGTGGAATTTCGATTTAGGGCTTGAATTTTCTTAAAACGATTTTCAAATATTTGACCGTATGAAAAAAATAGAAGCACGTAGTTTACAAATTCATAGCTCTGCATCAAGAGCTGATATGGTGGTTCTGTAAACGGCATCCATTAGATCATTCAAAGCGGACAAATTTAATACAGTAAAAGCTCGTTATTTCGAACCGCAAGGGGAAGCCGCTTCAGTTCGAATTAACGAAAGTTCGAACTAACGAAAGTGAAGCAGAGCAACAGTACACTGCGATTTGGAAGCAGTAGGGCATGTCAGAAACTTGGCGTGTCAGAAAGTGATGGCGTGTGCCGCGGGCACACGCCACCTTCAAGTCGAAACTCTGTTTCCGATTGTGCCACACCGCTGATGTCCACCGAAACAAACGTTAGCCGAGGCCTAACACCATCACAATGAATCACGACGGCCGATACCTCCTAAGCTGAAAACAGAGGTGCACAACCGATGAAGACTGCCGAGGCAAAGACGCCGAACATGTGAAGGCGGCGAAGGCCCTGATTCGTTGGTTCTTGATTGCAAGCGCAGCTGCGACGTACTTGATTAGCTGTGTTTTGGCGCTTGCCGTACCATCTCCACACAACATTAGCAGCTGTACAAGATTTGCAAAGCCTCCGAGATTCGAAACGGGCAAGAAGTCTCAGAGGTTACGTAGAACGGAGAGGCGGCAGCCGCCGCTGCCTTCTGGCTGACCCCGCGTCGGTTTGATTTTTTTTCCGATTTTGCCTTCTCTCGCCATTCTCTCCATTTCGGAGGCAATACAGCCTTGTGTGTAGGCAGTAAGCGCGTTTCTCTGGCCGTGTGCCAGGCGAGCGTAGTTCGAATTATCCGTGAGGGAACCTTCTCGCGTTCGAATTAACGGACTTTTTTATACATAGACTTTTGTGGAGCTTGGCCGGACCAAATCGTACAGTTCGAATTATCCATAAATTCGAATTATTGAAGTTCGAATTAACGAGCTTTCACTGTACGTCATTTCACATCTTACGTGAATTTGTTACGTTGGTTACAAGGGTTTTGCAAAAGTTGTATTTCCCTATTAAATTTTTTTATATTCAAATGTAACATATCAATTTTGTCCGCTTTAGATGTACTTTTAGGTACAATTCACAGAATTGTATTATCATTTTTTGTTGTTGAGTTACAGAGTTTGTGGGGAGCACTTGCTCCATTTCCTCCTGCGTACCCGCGGCGACCCGTTCGCACGTGGCAACGAGGCGCGCCGTCATGCACAACCCGTTCGCACGTGGCGACGGGTCGTGCCGGCGTAGACAGGGGAGAGAGGCACTACGCGCCCTCCGTTTCTTCGTCGCTCTCATGACGCGCGTACTCCCCTTCTCCTACGCGGCTCACGGGAAAGGGAGACGTATCCGGCGGGCGAGGAGGACTTCCCCTCGCAACAAGGTAAAAAGGCATAAAAGCGCGCGACCGGGAGAGACTCCCTCTCTTGGGACGCCGACGCCTTGGACTACCTGGACTGCACCTGCCGGATCCCGTGAGTGACCTCGTTTGTCTGACCCACCCAGACAACGAGGCAAGCCTTTTCCTACTTTTACTGAGAGGACGTCCCTCTGCGAGTGTTTGATATTGCTATTAGCAATAAACGTTGTTACCGTTGACACCGCTGTTTGCCTTATTCGTTCGAACCCGGCGTAGCCGCGATTCCCGCGCTACGGGTTGGGAGTACCACGGAGCGACTGCGTGGGGCTAGATCCGGAGCTCGCCTTCAGCCCTAGCCGCACGCAGAGTGGAACCCCCACAAGTTGTAAATTTGATAGTTTCGTATTTTGAAAATGTTTGATTTTTGCCAATTTTTAATAAAAGATTGACGACCTAACTCAAAAATTTGAAACCAACAGTCACTAGATTTTAAGTTTTTCTTTTAAATGCAACAAACCTTGTCCCCCGCAGGGGCGTCTGCGTCAGCAGGCGTTTGGTGTGTTGCGACACCACGTACCCGAGCACACGAGGGTTGGACCCTCCCGTGTGTAGCCGTGCGCGGCTTAGCCGTGTCTGGGGAAAAGGGGATCCTGGGGGTTGAGCCAATGCTGGGTGTTTGGACCTTTAAGGCCCCCCGGCGGAGGCAACACACCTCTTCGGCCTCGGCTTCACATAGACGGCACCTTCAGACTGACCCACCTGGAGGAAATCGGCAGTCGCCTTTTCCTGTGGTCCTCTCCAATCTTCGTCTTTCTCTCCCACTTTTCCATCTTTCCTGTCTTCTCTTCATTTCTTATTACTTCCGTATTTCCTGGCGGCAAGGGTTAACCTTGTGTAATATATCCAGTCTTGGATATATATATATATTAGGTTATAGTGGGAATGTGCCGCTGGCGTACACAGAATTTTTCTAATCCTGTGACGTCCCCAGGTTGGGCTCCGAGGTGGGCGGCGGGCATTCCTGCCGAACACAGTAATCCTATATATGGCTTCAAATTTCCCCACACTCCCTGATCGCTCCCTGAAGAAGGGGCGTACCGATGAAACCTTCAACTTTCTGATGAAACCAAAAGAAATATTTTTCAAATACCACGTAATACATAGTCAACATGAAACCAAGACAGTCCGTACGATATCCCCATTTGTGGTTGCAAAATGTCTGACAGAAGCAGTTGGCTCTGGTTAAAAAGTAACTAAGATGGGAAGTGGCGACCTTCTTCTGGAAGTGCATGACAAGCTTCAATACAGCAAACTGACTAAACTTGTTGCGTTTGGTGACATTCCTGTCTCTGTGGGCCCCCACCGGTCAATGAACACTGTGTGTGGTGTCATTTCTGATGACGACCTCCTTGAACTCAGTGAAAGCGAGCTGTTGGATGGACGGTAAGGCTGAACGTTGTAAAGGTGAAACGAATTAAGTTAAAATGTGATGAAAAGAAAATCCCAACAAACATGTAATAATAACGTTCGGAACAAGTGAACTGCCTGATTCGATAGAGACCGGATATTGTAAACTTCGTGTACGACCATACATCCCCAATCCACGCCGATGCTTCAAGTGTCAGCGTTTTGGGCATGGATCTCAGAGCTGCCGAGGGCGTGCTACTTGTGCAAAATGTTCATCTAAAGACCACACATCAGATAACTGTTCTTCCGCAACCCACTGCACTAACTGTGACGGAGACCACCCCGCCTATTCGCGATCGTGCCCGTCATGGAAGAAAGAAAAAGAAATAATCGAACTGAAGGTCAAACTAAACACTTCTTTTCCAGAAGCGCGCAAGCGTTTTTCTCTCCATCACCCATCGAATCCGTCCTACAGTGATGTGACGCGCTCGGGGGCAGCGCCACATCTTCTGGTGGCCGCGCAAGTCACACGGAGTGTGACGGCGGTTACGCCATCAGCCCCCCTGGCGGGAGCAGCCACTGCTCTTCTGCCCCCCTACCACGAAGGGCCAGCAGACCTCCGAGCCTGCCGGTCCCAGGGCCACTGCTCGTGCAGACAGACCCGAAAAACTCCCGAGAGTGCCCTCTGAGCGGTCGTCATCCAGCGCCTCTGAAGAGGCGATGGATGTAACAAAACCTTCTCCGGTGTCTCAGATGCCGAAGGAACGGCGTCGCTCCTTGGAGCGCGCCAACAAAAAGGAAATACCCCGCATCAAGGGGCCTTCAAAGGTCTCTTGAGCCAACCTAATTGATCTCTTGACACACACCATAAGACACTTACAATATGGACACACAGATAATGCATTGGAATGTGAGAGGTTTAATACACAATCTTGATGATATTAAGGAACTCCTTCGGAAGTTTAACACAAGGGTGCTGTGTGTACAAGACACACACCTCCAACCTTCACATACTAACTTTCTGAAACAATGTGCCATTTACCGCAAAGATCGCAGTGACGCTCTCGCCACGTCAGACGGTGTTGCTATTATAGTTGATAAGGGTATCGCCCGCCAACATTTACATCTGCAAACACCTCTTGAGGCAGTGGCAATCAGAGCCGTGCTATTTGATAAGTTAGTAACAGTTGGCTCTTTGTACATCCCTCCAAGCCATCAACTTTCCACAACAGAATTCCAGAGTTTTATCGTAGAACTCCTCGAACCTTACATTGTAGTAGGTGATTTAAACGCACATAAAACCCTCTGGGGAGATTCTTGTTGTGATGCGAGAGGGCGCTTATTAGAAAAGTTCCTTTTATCCTCCAATGCATGCTTACTAAACAAGAAAGAACCCACATTCTACAGCGTGGCGAACAAAACGTCCTCATCCATTGACTTAAGTATAACATCAAGTACAATAGTTCCATACCTGGAGTGGGACGTGATCAAAAATCCATATGGGAGCGACCATTTCCCAATTCTCTTAAAATTATCAAAAGGCGATAAGTGTTCCCCACATCTGCCACGTTGGAAGGTCGACTGTGCTGACTGGAGACGATACAGAGAGCTGACACATTTGACCTTGGATGACATCTGTACTCTCTCAATCGATGATAGAGTATCATATTTGATGGCATTTATAACTGATGCTGCATCAATATGTATCCCTCAAACGAATGAATCACCCTCTAAACGGCGTATTCCTTGGTGGAATGAGCAGTGTAAGGAAGCCCGCAAAAATCAAAATAAGGCTTATAGTCGCCTTCGCAACTGCCCAATTACCGAGAACTTGATCAGCTTCAAGAAAATAAAATCAGAAGGTAGAAGAATGCGCCGCCTTGCCAAAAGGGAAAGCTGGCAAAAATACATCTCTAGTAATAATTCTTATACAGGCGAAAGAAAAGTCTGGAACAGGGCGAACAAAATAAAAGGCTGCGAAACTCATCCTCTACCATTGGTAAATACACAAGGAGACACACTCATTGACCAAGCCGACTCTCTAGGGGTACATTTTGAAAGGATTTCTAGCTCATCCCACTATTCAGACACATTTCTGAGATACCGGCAACAAGCGAAACGACTGCCTCTGGGTCGGAAAGGAAATAGCAACCAATCTTACAACCGCCCATTTAGCATGGCGGAATTTCAGGCTGCGCTCAATGGCTGTAACAAATCCGCTCCAGGAAGTGACAGAATATTGTATATAATGATCAAACACCTACAACCTGAAACCCACAAAACACTACTGTCACTCTTCAACTCTGTATTCTCTGCTGGCTACATTCCATCCTAGAAGAGTTGACTGTTGGGCTAGTTGGTCGTCCATATTTGAAGTAGTAGCTTAGCGCAAATAAAACCACGGACACAAGGAAGACAGACAAGGACACTCTCACAACTCACAACTACTCACAACAGCTACTCACAACTGTTTAATGGAAGGAAGGATAGTGCATATATATATATCCTCTTGTCACGCATGCGCCTACCAAGCAGACGAGAAGCCGGTACATGCACATCAAAGGCGGTTGCTCAAGAAGTTAAATTCGGCATCCAGTAATGTGATGGAAGGCTCACTCACACATCTATCTCTATTCTTCTTGATAAAGAAGGCCTCAAGAGCGAGCCTGGAAGACGCGTTGCCGCTCCTGCCAAGAATAGTTGTCGCAGAAAATCGAGCGTCGCAGCCACACGCGGTAACATAAGCCACTAAATGTGCGCCCTTATCCTCTTTCTTCTTTAGTTTTTGCGCATGTTCCCTTAAACGGTCATTCCCACAACGCTCAGTTTGACCAATGTAGAGCTGCCCACAAGGGTGCAAGGGAATTGCATAAACAACCCCTCTGGAGCACTCAACAAAGGGCTTCTCATGCCTCGTGCGGCAGCCCTGCCTGCTTTTACAGCAAACTCGAGAACACAGCTTCGAAAGCTTGTTGGGCGCAGAGAAAACCAGAGGAATGCCATGACGGTTAGCAACCTTCTTAAGGTTGTGTGACACCTTGTGTGCATAGGGAATAACCTCTGGTCTTACCTTCGGTCGTTCGACCTCTGTGCTCGCCCTTCGTGCTCCAAGCTTTACTTTTTGCAGAAGAGACTCTACTATAGCATTGACGACCATCAAAGGGAAACCAGCGGCCAATAGGCGTCCAACTTGGTTCGTAAAACTAGATCGCATTTGGTGTGCGCACAATTTCCGTAAAGACGATTCCATGCAAAGACTACCAACCGCTCGCTTCACCACTTTAGAGTGTACGGAATCGTACGGCAGCAATTGCTTCATGGCTCGCGGTTGATAGGACCAGCAGACGTGGCCACCTTCAAAAGACAGTTTTAAATCTAAGAACTGCAGGCCTGTGTTGTCAGGAAGTTCATGGGTAAAAACAAGCCCTTGGCCTTGGTTGTTAAAAGCTTCTAAAATAAAAGCAGGGGATGTAAAGTCACCCTTATTGTTTAAAAGCACTAAGAAATTATCAACATACCTAAAAACTTTTACATACCTAAAAAAGTTTTTATTGGAAACAGATACTCTCAAAATCATTTGGACTGGTAATTTTTAGCACATGACTAACAGCCCTTCTAATAAAAGGGCTCTCTTGAGGTTCTACTATCGCTGTTATGTGTTGTCTTGTTCCATCATGTTTTTTTTTTAATGAAACCCAATTGCCATCGTCCATGCCCTAATCAGTGTCATCATTTTAGTACCTATTTATTTTACGCCATTTACAGCGACAGTTCTTAGGCCTTTATACAGCCATGTCACATTTACCATGATGAATCCACTGTCCACTGCATTCACAATACATTGTCAAAATAACCTTTTGGCATGGCACTCTTTGGCCATACTTGGCCCTTGCGCCATTAAACACCACATATCATCATTAACAAACCTCGTAAAATTTGGTGCAGTGGTTGCCGAGAAAAATGAATTCTCCTTTTACATGTATTTAGACAGGAGCACCCGACCTAAAGCTTCCTCTTAAGTGAGACGTGTTTATGTTTGCTTGTGCTTCTACTTGTGCTACTACTGTCTACTAATCTGCTATAGTAATCGATGCTTCGCTTTTCAGACGAAACTGCGACTTTTTTCATTTATCGCAACTTTAATGCAGTGGGAGTAAATCTTTGCTTTTCCAAATGAAAGTTGTATTTCTGTATGAAAGAACGAGGTGTGTGGCACTGTAAAGGACTTTTATTTCTTTAGGTCATTGCAAACAGGTGTGCATTACAATCGAGGACACATTAGAATCAAGTAAACACGCTAATGAGCATTTGTGCAGTTTCTGAATAGACCGATCTTGCCACAAGTTGCGCTACACCACCGCTGCCATGGTGCATGCCAGTAGTTGTAACACTCCGGCTGTGTTGCCACACAGGGAGCATTTACGAAATGTGAAATTCAAGCCTTTTTGGTCATATGCAATGTTTTTTTCAGTGGTGCATTCTGACAGGATATTTATTTATTTGTTTATTTACCCACAAGACTAATGGCATTGCAGAGGGGAGTGGGGGAAAAAATACAATAGTAAAGAGAACAACATAGTGAGTTATAATAACAAACAGGCATGTACTTAAACAATGGTGGTGAACTGAACTGAACTGAACTGAACTGAATGGCGGTTAGTGCCTCGCGAGAACGTTGGTTATCAATGATTGATGCGATGTCAGCAGGAAGGTGGTTCCACTCAATTGCTGTGCGTAGAAGAGAAGATTAGGAAAATGTTTTAATTTTACAAAATGGAATACCTACCTTATGGCAATGATCAATGCGATGGAACATATATTGCAGTGATAGAATAAATTTGTCGTGAACGGTATGATAACAGATGTTATGAAATAAATTCAAGTGGCCATGTTTTCGATGCGTGGCTAGAGACAGAAGGGAAAGGCTGGCTTTCATGGCTGTTATGCTAGCAGTGCTATTGTAGTTGGAGAGAATGAAACAAGTTGAGTTATTTTGAACAAGTTCCAGGGCAGTGAATAATTTTACATGTATAGGATCCCAGACAGAAGCAGCGTATTCAAACTTTGGTCGTATTAATGTTTTGTAAAGAGTTAGTTTAACTGAAGAAGGAACAATTGAAAAGTTGCGACATAAGTATCCTAGCATACGGTTAGCATTGGTAATGTTTTCTATCCACTGTCCAATTTAGATTCCATGATATATGAACACCTAAGTATTTATAAGATGTGATAGATTTTTGTGGAACGCTAGAATCCGTCACAGTAGTCCTTCTCAGTATACAGTATAATACTTTACAGTATAGTAAATGACTATACGATTGCTTGCCTGTGTGCTGCAATAAAATACAAAGAAAAAACCTTTTAAGAGGAAGCTTCAGCTCGTCCACCATTGTAGAGTAGTGGCTATGGTGGTATACCGCTGTGCCCAAGGGCGCGTGATCAAATCCCAGCCGTTGCGGCCGCAATTTCGTGGAGTTAAAATGCAATTAGCACATGACTGGGGTAGTTGGAGAAGCATGGGAGAGGCCTTTGCCCTGCAGTGGGCGTAATCATGATGATGATGATGAAAAAATGGCCAAGTAATGTGCAGTGAATGTGCGTTAAAAAAGCCTGGGTGGTCAAAATTAATCAGTCCCTCATTATGGCATGCCTCATAATCATGTGGTTTTGGCTCGTAAAATCACATGATATACAAGGTGTTTTTTTTAGACATTACAGATTTTTTATAAGGCTATAGGTGTGGCGGTGGCGTAGAGCGTGCAGCGGTGGCGTAGAGATAGAGCATCCGCCTCGCGTGCAAGAGGACCATGGTTCGAATCCCGGTGCTGGCAACTTTCCACCAAATAAAAAAAAAAATTCATGTGTTGATGAAATTGCATAAACAGGCCTGGAGTGTGGCCTGATCCCGGTGACCAGAACCGGTAACGCACTCCCTCAACCAAGGAGGATTGGCCACCCTGGTGCAGTACTTGGCCACAACCTCCTATATGAACACAACAATCAAACCCCGGCCCTCAGTCCCCAGCAGCTGCGAAGCAACTGACCACGGCGGCAGTCAGACCTACTACGCAGCAGAGGGTGCTAAGAATCCCTGGCTCCAGAAAGGCCGCCATTGTAATCTGAACCTGGCAACGTTTAACGCTAGAACGTTATCTAGTGAGGCGAGTCTAGCAGTGCTATTGGAGGAAATAGAGGGCAGTAAATGGGATATAATAGGGCTCAGTGAAATTAGGAGGACAAATGAAGCATATGCAGTGCTAAAAAGCAGGCACGTTCTGTGCAACGTGGCTTAGTGGAGAGACGAGAACTAGGAGTCAGATTCCTGATTAATAAGACTATAGCTGCTAACATACGGGAACTCTATAGCATTAATGAGAGGGTGGCAGGTCTTGTTGTGAAACTTGATAACAGGTACAAATTGAAGGTCATACAGGCGTGTGCCCCTACATCCACTCATGATGACCAGGAAGTCGAAAGCTTCTATGAAGATGTGGAATCGGCGATGGGTAAAGCCAACACAAAATACACTATACTGATGGACGACTTCAATGCGAAGGTAGGCAAGAAGCAGGCTGGAGACAAGGCAGTGGGGGAATATGGCATAGGCACTAGGAATAGCAGGGGAGAGTTATTAGTACACTTTGCAGAACGAAATCATTTGCGGATAATGAACACCTTCTTCCGCAAGCGGGATAGCCGAAAGTGGACGTGGAGGAGCCTGAATGGCGAGACTAGAAATGAAATGGACCTTATACTCTGCGCTAACCCTGGCATCATACAAGATGTGGACGTGCTAGGCAAGGTGCGCTGCAGTGACCATAAGATGGTAAGAACTCGAATTAGCCTAGACTTGAGGGAATGGAAGAAAATGGTACATAAGAAGCCGATCAATAAGTTAGCGGTAAGAGGGAAAATAGAGGAATTCTGGATCAAGCTGCAGAACAGGCATTCGGCTTTAACTCGGGAAGGGGACCTTAGTGTTGAAACAATGAATGACAATCTTATGGGCATCATTAAGGAGTGTGCATTTGAAGTCAGTGGTAACTCTGTTAAACGGGATACCAGTAAGCTATCGCAGGAGACGAAAGATCTGATCAAGAAACGCCAATGCATGAAAGCCTCTAACCCTACAGCTAGAATAGAACTTGCAGGCCTTTCGAAGTTAATCAACAAGCGTAAGACAGCTTACATAAGGCAGTATAATATGGATAGAATTGAACATGCTCTCAGGATCGGAGGAAGCCTAAAAGCAGTGAAGAAGAAACTAGGAATTGGCAAGAATCGTATGTGTGCTTTAAGAGACAAAGCCGGCAATATCACTACTAATACGGATGAGATAGTTCAAGTGGCTGAGGAGTTCTATAGAGATTTATACAGTACCAGTGGCACCCACGACGATAATGGAGGAGAGAATAGTCTAAAGGAATTTGAAATCCCACAAGTAACGCCGGAAGAAGTAAAGAAAGCTTTGGGAGCTATGCAAAGGGGGAAAGCAGCTGGGGAAGATCAGGTAACAGCAGATTTGTTGAAAGCTGGTGGGCATATTGTTCTAGAGAAACTGGCCACCTTGTATACGCAATGCCTCATGACTTCGAGAGTACCGGAATCTTGGAATAACATAATCCTAATCCATAAGAAAGGAGACGCCAAAGAGTTGAAAAATTATAGACCGAGCAACTTACTGTCCGTTGCATACAAAGTATTTACCAAGGTAATCGCAAATAGAATCGGGAACACCTTAGACTTCTGTCAACCAAAGGACCAGGCAGGATTCCATAAAGGCTACTCAACAATAGACCATATTCACACTATCAATGAGTAGGAGTGTGCGAATATTGAAATTTTCGTATACGAATCGAATGCGAATAAGGCGAAAAACTGTCTTCGAATATCGAATCGAAAATCTAATATATGTGTAGTATTAAAAAATTGCAAAACGAGGTAACAATAGCTTTATTAGCCTTGTAAAGATAATATTGCATTTTACGAGGTAGCTTCAGGTTAAAGAGGCACTCATTATACGTAATGCACTCAGGTAATGTCAGGTAATGCTATGTCAGGTAAACGTTTGTTACAGATTATCGCGAAGGAAAATTGGCTGCTCAACATGTTCACAAAGTAAGGGCTCTCTATGCACTGTGACAACATTTGTCCAGGTAACATCTTTAGGTGCATATTTTATTGCGCATACTTACAAAGCCCGAAAGTACGTCATATATTGTTATGAAAGAGCCCTGGAATAAAGCTTGGTAAAAAAAAAATCGAAACTGATCATGTCTCATGGGCCTGATGCAGATAGACTGGAACAGAGCGTACACATTCATAGTAAGGTTCGTTACAGCACTTAAGATCACAGTGCTGTAACGCTGTGTCGTCGTTTGGTACCTTCTTTTGTCCTTGTTTTGTGTTGCGCTGTAAAGAACCTTACTATGAATCCCAACCAACTGGCCCAACTTCCCATCTTGATGCAGAGCATACAGATTATGAGCGGATCACGTGAAGCTCTCAGTGAATAAACATGTTCTTAGGAGAATGTGGAGCAAGCATATAATTCGTTAATTGCTAAATTATTCACAGTCTGGCCAAATATTCTCCGTTTCGACCATTATTCGGCCATTCTCGAACGTTCGGGAATTTACGAATATGCTTTTCTCGAATCGAATACACTTCGAATAAGGAAAATATTCGATTCGTATTCGAAATTTCGAATATTCGCACACCCCTATCAGTGAGGTGATAGAGAAATGTCTGGATTATAACCAACCCTTATATATAGCTTTCATTGATTACAAGAAAGCGTTTGATTCAGTCAAAACCTCAGCAGTCACGGAGGCATACGGAATCAGGGTGTAAAAAAAAAAAATTATGGGGTTTTACGTGCCAAAACCACTTTCTCATAATGAGGCACGCCGTAGTGGAGGACTCTGGAAATTTCGACCACCTGGGGTTCTTTAACATGCACCTAAATCTAAGTACACGGGTGTTTTCACATTTCGCCCCCATCGAAATGCGGCCGCCGTGGCCGGGATTCGATCCCGTGACTTCATGCTCAGCAGCCCGACACCATAGCCACTGAGCAACCACGGCAGGTGGAATCAGGGTGTAGACGAGCCGTATGTAAAAATATTGAAAGATATCTGTTTAATGTTTAATGAAATGAAAGATATCTGTTTATATGTTTAATGGGCAGGCAATAAGCGCACGGCCACAACTGGTACACTAAAAAAAAAATGGTGACAGTACACTTCCAAGTAGTCACAACGAAACATAGTTACACTACTTAAGATGTATAAAGTTGATACACTTGGTTGCGAAACAATGCGTGATCGGTTACTGAAATGATTTCGTTGGGAAGATCATTTCATAATGTTATTGCTCTGGGCAGTGTCGATGAGTTAAATGCTTGCGTGTGGCCGTAGATGCGTTTGAAAGAGCGATGGTTGTTTAATCGATTGGACATGTGCATGGGAGATTCTAGGGATAGAGGTTAAAAATAAGCGCAGTTTATATACTTGTGTAGCAAACAAACAATAGCGACAGGATGACATGTGTTTAAGGATTCGAGAGTATTATCAGTTTTTATTTGAGTTATGCTTAGATGACGGCTGTATTTTTGAGAGATGAAACGAGCAGCACGGTTTTGTATCGCTTCGATCATGGAAATTGGATATTTTTGATGAGGAGACCAGATCGATATGTGAACTCGAGCTGAGGATGGACGTATGTTAGGTAGGCAAGTTTACGTACATTGGTCGTGCAGTTTCGTAAATTACGACGTAAGTAATCCAAAATTCTGGAAGCCTTGGCACAAATGGTGGTGATGTGCAAGGCCCAGGAAATATCATGTGCTAGATGTACGCCTAGGTACTTATATTATGGAGCTTTGGATACAGGTAGAGTATCTAAGACATATGTAAAAGTAGAATTACTGCGTTTGCGACTGAAGGTTATGAGCCTGCATTTAAATATGTTAAGGGACATAAGCCAGATTTTGCACCAATGGGAAATAATGTTAAGGTCATTTTGAAGAGCGATATGGTCTTCGACATCTGTAATTGTACCTTATATGATACAATCATCCGCAAATAAGTGCATGCATGATGATATGTTGAGCGGTAGGTCATTGATATAGATAAAAAATAAAAGGGGCCCTAGAACACTTCCCTGAGGAACAACGGAAGATACGTGGCAACGGGGGGAGGAAAAGTTAACTACTGTGGAACTGTTGATGGAGAAACAGGAACTTCTGGATCCAAGTTTATGTAAGTCTAGTCTAAGGGCTGGTAATTGGGATATTAGTCGACAATGAACTACGCGATCAAAGGCTTTAGAAAAATCAAGGAACATGCAATCAGGTTGTTTATTGGCATCCATGCTGAAGTATAAGTCGGTGGTAAATTCCAATAATTGTGTGTCACAAGAAAAATATTTTCTGAATCTGTGTTGATTAGACAAAAAAAAAGTTGTTTGATTCTGGGTGACTGAAAAATGAGACGCGATAATATGTTCCAGCAGCTTGCAACAAATGCATGTGAGCGCGTATCAGATCATAATTATCGGGTGAATGGCTGTCACCGCTTTTGAACATGGGGATGATTTTCAGAACCTTCCAGTCAGCTGGTAGCTTTCCTGACATTAAGGATTGGTTGAATAAATAGGATATTTGACTAGAAATTGACGAGGTATTTTGTAATATATTAGAATTGATATTATCTACACCGGCCAATGTAGATAACTTTAGGTTAGCAATGAGGTGTGAAATGCCATCAGCAGTAATGGTAATGGGTTCCATAAAGTGCTAGTCATATTCAGGTACAAATGGCGTGTTGGAATGATCTTCCCGTGTAAACACTGAAGAGAATAAATTTTGAAATTTGAGTGGGCATTTACTGTCCGATACTGGTGCTTGGTTATCATCGTACTATTAAATACGATCAGAGTTGTGGTCAGGGGACACAGATCGCCAGAACTTTTTACAATTGTGTTGAAGGAGAGAGGGCAGGTCGTTGCAGTAATACTTTTTTTTTTTAGCATCGCATATTACTTTAGTATGTGTTTTAAGGAATTCTTTGTATTTTTTGAATGCCGAAGGATCACACCCATGTTTTGTGGTGCGATACAAGCGCTTTTTTGTGTTTTGTAGTCTACGTAGCAATCGATTGAACTAAGGATTTGTCCTGCCATTAGTAATCGTTCTTAAGGGAACGTAGAGATCAATCATAGCTGACATTTGGTTCCTATACAGTGCCCAGTTTTCTTCGGTTGTGTGATCAGTAAAGTTAGGTAAAAGTGTCTCATTAAAAAAGTGTTCCAGATCAGAATTCATATCAATGTAATTAGCCCTGCTGAAGTCGCGAATTCCTTTGGTGATTGATCCTGCATGGGCTAGTGGGACGTGAAGTGTTATTTGAAGCAATTTATGATCACTGAAGCTATCTATGTAGGATATTGTTTCTACAGTTTCGGGGGTATTGGTTAACACTATATCAATTATATTTGATTCTTGAGTGGGCTTGCTTACAACCTGGAACAAATTAAAATCTAAAGTAAGGTTGAGAAAATTTGTTGAGTGGCGGCATGATAAAGACAAGGAAAGCCAGTCTATTTGCGGAAAGTTGAAATCACCGAGAAGGTATACTTGATCTGAATCGAAGGTTGTCTGAAAAATGTTGATCGCCGGTAGCAAGCACCGTTCAATATTTTCTTTGTTGGGGTCAGGCACGCTACTCAGACTATCTCAAGAGATGAGTTTGTAGGGATGGAAAACGAAGTAAGAGATTTCTTAATGCCTATCAGCACACTGCCTCCCCGTCATGCCACACGATCTCTCCGATAGACGTTGAAGTTGTTGTAGTCTGTAAAAATTTCCCTATCGTGCGTTTCGGGGTGTAGCCAAGTTTCTGTCAAAATGACAGCATCTGAGTCATTGTCTTCAAGAAAAGAACAAAGGTATTCCTGTTTTGGCATCAAACTGCAGATGTTAGAGTTATTGAGAAGCGTGAAACTGATGTAGTGGGACAGGGTTTAGCGTGATCTTGCAGATAGTTCTTTTGTGGCTATATTTTATATTCTACGACAGAATCTGTAACATGGTCATAAATACAGGTTGTTTTTCCTATGTGCAGCGTATCGCCGAAATTTTGGATGACTTTTTGAGCGGTCGCACGAAGTCTAACAGCTTCTTCCGTGCTTGCTGCGTACGCAGCAAAAAATCTTCCCCTATTGAGTATCCCGTATCTTTGAGCTTAGGTGCAGAGGACAAAATTAACTGTTTGTCTTTGAATGCAGCCAGTTTAGCTATTATCGGTCTGGTTTTGTTATCCGAGAACCTACTGAGACGATGCGCACGCTCGAACTTATCACTAGTAAGTGATACTTCGAGGTGCTCAGAGAAAAAGCCAATCACCTTTTGCTCGAACGCAGCCCAATCTTCCCTTTCATCGTCCTCTAAGCCAAAGAATAAAAGATTTGACTGCCTAAGCCTGTTTTCTGTATTTTCGCATCTGGCCGATACATTCCGCAATTGACCCTCCACATCTCGAACAGCATTCACTGACGTAGAAGTTCCAGAAGGTTCGGCGCCACTGAGCGATGTAATGGTTGTTTCTAACATTACAACCCTCGTAGTTAAGCCTTTAATTTCATGGTCAGCTGCTTCCTGCTTTTCCTTCACTCCTTTCAATTCGCTCAAAATCGTCACCTGCCCGGTCTCAAGTCTACGCATGGATTCTAGAAGTGAAGTCATAATTTCCTCCTGAGTGCCTGGATCCTTTTCTGCATCACCGGAAAGTAACAGAGCACTCTGAATAACCGAACACACACATATGATGACTGAAACAAAAAGCGCTTGGCCTTAACGTACATTTCTAAGGGGCATGACACTGCAAATAAACAGTAGTAACTGCTCCTTACGCAGGAAACATGGCTCGGGTAACTATCCTGGAAAAAGCGAAATGATGAGCATGGCATTCTTGCAGCAGCATCGTGCCCGAATGCGAAGTCCACCAGTGGACGTTTAAATAGGCCACTTATGAGGCAGATAGCCGTAGCTTCCGGTGATGTGCCGGGTTGCCAGATGGTTAATCTGGTTGACCCCAAACTTGGCCGGGTTGCCAGATGGTTAATCCGGTTGACCCCAAACTTGGACAGTGAAGACGAATTCCGATGCAAACCCTCGGAAACAGGAGACCACCAAGTAGGGAGCCAGGTGATGCAACCCCAGAGGAGTGCGGCCTGGAAAAAGCAAAATGAAGAGCGTGGCCTTCTTGCAGCAGCATCGTGCCCGTTTTAAATCTTGATTGTGTCACCTAATTTGAGATATTGCTACACGCATGCGGCATTTGAATGTTTGAACGAGGCACGTGGGCGCCATCACTTAAGAAATTAGAAGGAAGATGAAGAACGAACTATGTTCGCGCGGTGAATCTAACTGGTCATCGCTGCAACCGCTTTTGTAAATATAACGTGTAAATAGTTGCTCGTCTTACTGACTCGTCCTTCGCGTGGCATTGTGGTGGAGGGGGAACGTTCCCCATCCTTGCCACAGAGCTCCAAAGCAGCTGCACCATCGTCTTCTCAGCCGTGGCTTCCGATGGAACCATCCTGTCGCCACCTACACCTGCGGCGCCAAGCACAATGTACGTTACAATTCCTAGTCTCTGTGATCCTGGGATATTTTCCGCAAAAATTGGCATGGACATCGACGACTGGCTCAGTATGTATGAGCATGTTATCCAAAGCCAATACTGGGACCCTATCATCATGCTTGCCAATGTGATTTTTGATCTGGACGGGACACTGCGTGTCTAATTTCACACCTGTGAGGTCAAGCTCTCCAGCTGGGACATTTTCAAAGAGAGGCTTCAATGCCGTCGCCCCAACCTCGCCGCTCTTCCTCACCAAACTGACGGACGGAAAACTAGGCCATGCAGGTCTTGGAGGTAGTGCTGAATCACGTTCGTCCTGTCCAAATCCTTCGTTGACACTCCTCGCCAACACGAACCAAATTAAAGTAGATGTAGATGGTGTTCCGTTGATGGCGTTAATTGATACTGGAGCCCAAGTGCCCATAATGAGTGCTAACCTATGTCGTCGCCTCAAAAAAGTTCTTATGCCTGCCATCACTCGAGCTGTACACGAAGCCAATGGCGCCACTGTTGCCGTCAGTGGTATGTGCACTGCTCGCATAGGAATTGCTGGCTGCCAAGTTCCAGTCCTGTTCACCGTGCTGACCAGTTGCCCTCATGACCTAATCTTTGGGCTTGACTTTCTGATGACACATTCTGCCCTCATCGACTGTTCCACCGGTACATTGTGCCTCGAGCTTCCTCTTCTTTCAGATATTCGCCCCACCAAACAACCGAACACCCTCTGCACTACAGCGTTTGTTTGCTTACCTCCAAAAGCCCTAACCTTCGTAGAATTGGCCTCAACGGTAACTGTGCCTGATGGCGACTATATCGTCACACCTATTCGTGATGTCCTCCTGGCGTGCGGCATCTCTGGGCCACACTCAAGAAAAGAGAATGAAGAATGAACTGGGCTCGCGCGGTGAATCTAACAGGTCAGCACTGCAACCGCTTTTGTAGATATAACATGTAAATAGTTGCTCGTCTTACTGACTCGTCCTTCGCGTAACAATATTTATAATTGAATTTCAGTGCTAAATCCAGGTGATATTGGAACCAAGTGCCGTGAGAATGCAGGAAAGGTCGCCCTGTTATCAGAGAGGACCAAAATGCCCAGTGACAAGTGCAAGAAATTTGAAACTCTGCTAGTCGCAGCAGCTATTGATACGGCACGCTTTGCCTGCTAGCATATGCGGCATTGTGCAGTGACGTAGCTAGAAATTTCGTTCGGGGGTTGGTCTCACGTTACAGCTCGGCCTCCTCCCTACAGAATGTGTCGAGGGATCAAATACATGAATATTAACTGCATTGCCATTCCCAGAAATGCTGCAAACGAATTCTTGAACGCTATGCACTGTCAAGACAAGTAAAATATGTTTTTTTTATTTAAATAATACACTCAGTTGTCCCAAAAATTGTGCCCGAAATAACTCATATCAATGTTTCCATGTTTCTTTGTCTATTTAGTAAGTAAAGAAAATACCACACAAACTTCAGAATATATCAGTTCGAAACCAGCAAACCAGTGCATGCTGCTGATATGAAGAATGTAAAGGCCATGAAATGAACAGGCTAAGGACAAATATTTTAAGGAAACATTGTCATTCAAGAACCTTGTTTACATTTTTGTACATATGCAACAGCCAGGGAAAAATCTCATTGACACTGTCCTTTGTTCTAATGTATTTCGCAGGAGCTTTCAGCGGTCGCGCATTGTAAGTAATTGCTCGGAAATTACACTCTCAACAGAGAACACATATAGAAAGCAGCAGTTCTACAAAATATACGAGGGCGAGGCAAATGAAAGTGAGCCAATGCGAATGTATTGTTATGCACGAACGAGACCGTTTATCACCCTTACGGATGAATGGGGCTGTTTACTTTAGGTCGCAAAGGTGTGCACAAGAGCGGCCAGCTGGTTGATCAACTCCGCGTCTTTCTCTTCTTCCTTCCCCCACTCGGGACCGCAAGCATGTTCACCGGTCTTCGTTTTCTTCATGCGTAACATTCCTCAGACGAAGCCCGCCGGGCGAGTCAATCCATTTATCTTGACGTGAACAATTTCAAGCGGGCGACATGGACCACTTGGGTCTTGGCAGCTCTCCTACCAGTCGCCGTGAAGCGAGCTATGTTATAGGTGACTTCCGTGAGTCTGTTAATAATAACAAATGGTCCCCGCGTTTCCGTACTGGAGTCCACAGCCATACAAAATCACCAGGGCGATAGGTTACGGGACGGTGCCGAATGTCGTAGCGTGCTTTTGATCTGTCCTGCGATGCCAAAGTGCGCAAACGAGCAATACGACGAGCTTCTTTGGCAAGGCAGAGAGTCTCGGCGACAGTGGGATTTTCGTGACTACAGAAAGGGAAAACAATGTCGATTGTGTACCGGGGTGGCTGTGCCTACAGCAGGAAAAAAGGGCTATAGCCGGTAGTTTCGTGCTTGGCGGTGTTGAACGCATACGTGATAAAAGGCAGTACATCATCCAAGTTCTTGTGGTCAAATGAAACATACATAGATAGTATGTTTACAATTGTTCGGTTGGAGCACTCCATAAGCCCATTTGTTTGTGGATGGTATGGTGTCGAGTGACGCAAGTGGGATTCACACAAACGAACCAGGTCCTCTACGACATCCGCTGTGAATGGTCGTCCACAGTCGCTGATGATCATGCGAGGCGGACCATGTCGCAGGAGGACATATTGCAGCAGGAATGTTGAAACGTCAGTGGCAGTTGCGGAGGGCACGGCCGCTGTCTCGCAGTAGCGTGTGAGGTAGTCGACGCAAACAACTATCCAACGATTTCCCTTGGCTGATTTTGGAAAAGGGCCTACAAAGACAAACTATAGACAAACTGAGTACTTTACTTAAAGTAGCCTCCATGAGCATTGGGACCTTTGTCCCACTGACTAATGAGTCATGTGATTCCCATCACAAAACTTCTTTGGCTGCTGCTTCAAAATGTCTGTAACTGACTTTTTCACATCATCTTCAGACACAAATGAGGTTTCTTTGAGCTGTTCATTCAATTTCCCCAAAATATGGATGTCTTAAGGCGACAGGTCTGGGCTGTGTGGTGAATGTTGCAGCGTTTTTACACTTGAACTTTGCCAGTTCTGTGTTAACCACACCAGTGACCTGGGGACGGGTACTGTCGTGGAGCAAGACGACCCTATTCGTCAGTTTTCCACGTCATTGGTTCTTGATTGCGACACGCAGCCGATCTGGCATTTCACAATACCGGAAACGATTGATAGTCTCTCCATGTTTAGCAAATTCGATCAGTAATGGCCCCTACGATCAGAAAAGAAAGTTAACAACACCTTCCCGGTAAAAATGATGGCCTTTGCTTTCTTTGGCGGTGGTGAATTTGAATGTTTCCACTGTAAGCTTTTCCATCAAGTTTCAGGCTCGTAGTAATGACACCATGATTCTCCCTCAGTCACAATTGCAGACAAGAAGTCTTCACCCTCGTTGTGATACCGGATAAGAGGAGTCGAGGCAGTGCCAAACCTCTCCGTCTTCTGGCAGTGGTTCAAAATCTTGGGCAACCATTGCGCCCACAAGAGCTGATAGCCAAGAGGTTCATGAATTATGGTGTGAACTGAACCGTGTCTGATGTTCACATGCTATGCCATTGCATCGATGCTTATCCTCCGTTCTTGTCTAATCAGCTCATCAACCTTTGCAATTGTGTTGGGAGTGATTGCACGGTGGCTTTGGCCCGGTCTTGGATCGTCTTTGCAACTTTCACCTCCTTTTTTTGAACCGTTTGCTCCAATGCTTCAGAGTGGTCAATGAAATGCAATGTTTAACTTAAAGGCAGCCATAATGCTACTAATTTCTTTTTGGGAAACACCTTCGGCTGTCGAAAACCTCACAACACCATGCTGTTCAACTTTTTGAGCAACCATTATGTCACGTAACGATCTTCAACCCAGTGTGGTATGAAGAACTTTATTTAGGTCCTGAGGGATCAGTCTGGGACTGATGCGGGCCGCTCCCATGTAGGGACAGAGAGGCCGAGCCCCTCTGCCGTTACACTGGCCCTCTGGACAGCCCTGAGTTCGTCCGCCAGCACTTCACTGTGCAGCATCCGCTGCCACCACTGTTCACCTTGAGAACCATCACTGCCCAACGCCAAGCAGCGCCAAAGCATGTGTTCTAAATTGAGCGAGCCCCCACACTCACAATAAACTGAAACCCCGCTGTCCAGATTAATTTTATTCATGACGACCACGTTAGGGTAGGTTCGTGTCTACAGAAGCCTGTGACCTATTTAATTTAGAATGTGGCAGGGGAATGCCCTGCACCCTAAGTAATGGTGCTTGGTGATCTCGTTGTAGGTTAACAGCTGGTCCCTGAACTCAGGAGCAGGAGATCCAGCCTCCTCAGGGAGTACACAATCCTCATGCGTCCCTGTGCGCCACCTCGAGGTTACGCGGGGCTCCCTCCACTGTCCCAATGTGCACCGGGGACCAAGTAACTGTATGCGAAGTGATATCGCTACCCTGCAGCAGTCTGTTAGCCGGTACCGCAACAAGTCCCCTCGAGAAGGCTTTAATTGGAGATCGCAAGTCACTAAACACCAAAACTCTTATTGAATCAGTTAGTGCTAGAACAATAGCCACCTGCTCGGCAACCCAGTGTGAGAGGTGCCTGTGTGCTACCCGCATGCCTTGCAGATAATGTACCGAATCATTATTGCACAGGGTTTGTTGGCTCACTTTTTGACTCGCCCTCGTACATTAGAAATACGAAGGTACAGTGGAATATCCAAATGCAAAGATACTGCTTGATAAAGGGCAAAAGAGTCACTGGAAACATAGTTCGCTGCACGTGTACACAAAACCTCGCAAAAAGAAAATAGAATATTTTTAAGTCTCCGATATATAAAGGTATCTAAGAAAAAGTTGATGTATATAGTGCGTCAAACAAGGCAAAGAAACATGTTGTGAAATCAGAGATTCACAATATCCTGAGGCCCCCCCACTCCCTTCACTTCCCCTGATAATCACACACGATGGAAGGCTGCACGCTTCCTCCCTACTTTTCCCCCTTGCGCACACAAGACTGAGCCACCATCTTCGGCTCACCCATGCCACTCCCCCTCCCACCATGCTTTCACTCGCACATACAGCATGCGGCAGGCGATCACGCCCTTGGACTTTATTCGGAACATGAGGGCGACGGCGACGACACGAATGCACCTGGAGTTCCCACATAATTGTTATCGCAATAATATACCAAATGTATTCGACAAATGAAGCATCTCGTGGCCCATTACTTTTCGCAAAAGAAGTATGAAAATCGAACATTCACCATGCGACGATTCGCTGCGCCGGAACCATGTCCTTTTTTTTTTTCTTCTTTTTTGGGGGATGGAGGCACCGAAATGAAAAAATGCGAAGGCAAGCATGTTGGCCACAATCGAACGCCTACATTGGGCACCTACCAGAGGAATATCAAAGAAAATGTGAGACACTTGGTCCACAGAGAACCATACGCATACTGCTCAGTATCCTACACTGGTGAGGCAAGACTTTTTGGAGAGGTAGCGCTCAAGCGAACGCATTGCGATCGAGTGAGTCCCCACAATGATGGCGACGAGTGACCACTGTTTCTTTTTCATGTGCTAGCACCTCAGTTGGTCTAAATTTCCAGAGTACCCCACTACAGCGTGCCTTATAATCAGAAAGTTGTTTTGGCGCGTAAAACCATATAATTAAATTTCTTTTTTTCGTCTGCTGTCCAGAAAGTGTCCCAAACTGTTCCAGGTGAAAATCCACTCGGCCAGAGAAAAACGAATGGGCACCGAAGTGCGCCATGTGGTGGTTGGGGCAACATGAGAAAAACACATGCGCTCTGATAGCAGTCTGCGAGTGTAGGTAAATGTGTCCTCAAATATAAAAGCCAAAGTAGAAAAATAAATAAGAACGCACTTACCTTTGCTGGCTTTAGTGTCTTCACATGGATGCTTTGGCGCAGGTGAAAAAAAATAAAGTCTAGGGTTTGATGAAAATTCGTCTGGCGAGGAAAGAACATGGCTGAATAAACGTACACTTGCCAACTGAAAAAATTCCAAACACAGATTGATGTTTCGGCGCCCAATACAGGTGCCTTGTTCACTATAAATGAATGCATGGTGGTCTTTATTATTCCTTGCCTTGACAAAATTACTTGCCAGGACTGCCATGCTATGTAGGTGAGACGGGGAACTTTAAAAGAAGGCTACAGCAGCATCGCAATGATGTAGCCAAAGTACACACGGTCTCCAGCGTCCTGGCAGAGCATCACGAAAAGACTGGACACAGTATTAACTGGCATTCGGCTTCTATAATCGAAAGAGAGAAAAAAAAAATTATCATCCCGATTGCTCCTTTAGTCATTTTGCATACAATCTACTATTAACACGATAAGCCAGACAGGGGGACCCCTCCCTAAGTTGTATGCAAGCACATTACGTCTTCCGATGCGTATATAATGAAGACCACCATGCATTCGTTCATTGTGAACAAGGCACCTGTATTGGGCGCCGAAACATCAATCTGTGTTTTGGATTTTTTCAGTTGGCAAGTGTACGTTTATTCAGCCAGATGAAAGAAAAGGTTGATATTTTCAGTGACCTGACAGCACAAATGAACCACCATAATGCTTCGTCTCATCAGACCTTGCATCCTTTGTCAACTTTAGAGTAGTACCCTCTAGTCAACTTGGCTGATAGTGTGTTGATTCGGCATGTCTCATTGTATGGTCTGATGTACGAATTTAGAAAAGTCAATGCACCTTTGGTATCAAATGTCTATAACAACATTGAACCCACAAAGTTCCAGAATTGAACATTTAAAGCACGACTTTAGAAATGTCAATGCACCTTTCGCATCAAAAGTTTATAGGAACTTTATACCCATAAATTTTCGGAATTGAAATCCATGCGCTCCGTAGATTCCGCGGCCTCCGCAAGATGCCGCAACAAGCCTGCTCGCCATCAAAATGCCCTTGAAACTTTCTGCTTGGAAGGGGCTCCTTGCGTTATGTGACTCCCGGTGCATGGGTGTTGCCACGAAATCCAGCCAGAGGTTGCAATGATCGCGCCTAAATGTCTTTTCGAGCATGAAAAAGGTATTCTAGACAAAATCCATAATGATTTCTGGTGACGGGGGTTGTTTTGGTCGGCGGTGCATGACAGCGCAAACCGCCCCCTCCTGGCTTCGCCCCTGGCTGTGTGACATATCAGGATATGTCGTAGCGTGCTATCATTCATACTACACACCACGCTTCTTTACAGCGTGTGGCTGTCTGAAGTGTAGCCGGACACACTGTCTCGATATTGCCTCGATTTACCTTTAGAATTCAATAATGAATATCTCAAATTAGATGTGACTTTCGATATATTTATATGTGTGTGCATAAAATGTCACTGCCTCCAAATTTGCCGTGTAGACAAATGCCCCTAAGTCACTAATAAAAAAGCTAGTTCATAAATTTTTGTTTATTAGTCTTCTGAAGCTCACATTATTGAGGGCAAGGTATGTCCACCTCGCCTTAGAACTCATCTACAAGAACGTCATATTAGCTGCGCTCATTGCTTTGTCAAAAATCCGTATCTAAAAAAATAACACCCTGTACATAATATAGGAAGCTTCAGCTCGGGGCTAATTCCAATCTCCCTGTTCAAATAGATATAAGACTTAAAATGTACATAAAGTGTAGTGGAAAAAGACCGCGTGCAAGGATAATGTCAACACAGGGGTCACGTGAGCACTTCGTTTGAATCATATGCCTCCTTGATACGAAGATGACGTAGCGATTGTCTTCACCATCAGAGCCTGTTAACCAACCTGCATTGTCTTCCACAGACATTGCTGCTCGTCATTGCTAAATTAAAGCGACTTGCAGCGACTTGTGACCTATTAAACTGATTTTCATATTCATGGGGTAAAGAACTATAATAAATCATTGAATTTCTTTCTTTCTTTTCTTTTTTTCTTTCTTGTTGAAGAGCTTCAGATTTCCTTAAAGGGGCCCTCCAGCGCCATTTTTGGGCCACTATATTTGCTTTAGATCTATTCTCAGAATTTCATCGAACACAAACCAAAATGACTTACGAAAGTTGACCCACGCAAACCCAAGTTATTGGTCAGAAAACACTCAAAATACAAACAAAATGAGAGTTACCCTCCACTCGAATTTTTACATCTTAAGGTGCACATTTCACTCTCCTGTGACGCCATATGGTGCCAGCCAATAATACCAGAGTATTGGCTAAAGTCGGCGCACCACAGTTGACAAGCCTGCTCAGTCTGTTGATGGCGTTTCCATGGCCTCTTTAATTAGGCAGCTCACAGGCTATCTCAGAGGCCATGGCATCATTTTTGTTTACAACAGCTATCGCGAGGCGGCTGTTGTATTTCTGGGGTTATAACGCTTCGCCCGTGGCTCTGTAACAAATAAAATGGTTGTGAATCATAATGCCATAGCTCTTTTTGCAATACTCGCAGTATTGTGCGGACGTAAACCACTTATTATATTTTTAACCAACCATCGCAGCAGCACACTCGTTCGTCATGTCCTTTCTAGGAAGTGCACAAGATCGCCAGATCAAGAAGATGCCAACGGTGCCATTCGAGCTTTCCCTGGTGGCTTGCAGGACTCCTTTAACGCCATACATTATCTATTTACTTGTTGCTTGAACTGGATAACCTTTTATGTGACCCGTTGTGGTTGCTTAGTGGCTATGCTGTTGGGCTCCCGGCCACGGCGGCCGCATTTCGATGGGGGCGAAATGCGAAAACACCCGTGTGCTTAGATTTAGGTGCACGGTAAAGAACCCCAGGTGGTCGAAATTTCCGGAGTCCTCAACTACGGTGTGCCTCGTAATCAGAAAGTGGTTTTAGCGCGTGAATTTAATTTTTAACCTTTTATGTGATCCATGGTTTAATCATTTGCCGTTTTCTTTTTTTTTTTTTGGTGGATGTACATGTCAGTACAGTCGAAACCAGCAATAACGAAATCGCTGGGAAAGCAAAACATTTCGCTTTTGCGGGAATTTCGTTAGCACGAGAATGAGGCAGAAAAGACAGGGAAGGGAATTGGCTTGCAAAAAAAAAAAAATTTATTGCCAAAAGTCAGTGAGCTTACTTTGCCGAGCCTTGCCTTGCAGAAATTTTACTGCTCTTCACTCGCACTGCAAGAAGTGGTCCATTGCCACGTCGTTGTCATGCTCACCGAAAAATGATCGAATTACATCGAAGGCATTCAACACATCCCGCGGGTTCGCAGTCCTCTCTTGATTTGGTGTATGGTGGTCGTCGGCGTCGTCGGCACCTTGGCAAACGCTACTTATGATGACCTCATCAATCATCTCTTCATGGACGACAACACCTTCATCTACACGAACGAACTCATCGATGCTGAGGCCATCCGGAACACCATCTGTCACGGCAGAAAGTTCATCCCATGCGTGGGCCAGCGATGGCGGCACTGCACCGTCAGCACTGTCAACTAGTGCGCCTTCAGGCGAATCTTCTTGCGATGCCACTGGATCAGCGCATGATGCTTGCCGAGTGGCAATGAAACTGGCATGATTATAAAACAATTAGCTATCACAGCTGGCGACGTCGCAACCCATGCGGCAGCCATCATCTCAAGCGCCATGAACATGTCCACTGCGGTGGGACGCTTCAACAGGAGGTTCAGCAGCAGATGCTGAATCAGCCTCTCCTTGTAGGCGCACTTGACGCTACGAATGACGCCTTGATCAAGCGGCTGCAGCACGGAAGTGCAGTTCGGTGGAAAAAAAACCAAGTGCACGTTTTCCAGTTCCACGTCATTTACATGATGGGCACTGCAATTGTCCAAAAAAAAATTACCGACGATTACGTTACTTCCTAATGCGAAATTTGAGCGCAGCAAATAAGCTGTTTCACCTTTTCGATAGATTGAGGCAAAGAAATCGAGCAACACATGTATGCGCTATCACAGAATTCTTTTTGTTATTTTTCACACGTATTCCTTTAACAAAGACTGCACTAACAGTTCTTGACAGTCATGAAGGAAGCTTTGTGGTCGGAGAAATAGACTGATATATGTTCGACTTGGTACACCAATGCTTGATTCTCAAAGACGAGATCTATACAAGTGCCTCGCGAGGTTGTCACAGCCGTGGGACGCGTTACGAGCGAGAGGAACGGGATGTTCTCCCGCATATGTGTTAGGAAATTGCTGTTTGTCTTTATGTCAACATTAAAGTCCCCCACTACTAACATCGGTGAGGATCGATGGACGGTTAATGCGAGTTGCAGGAAGTGCACGACATCTTTCGTGAGTGCGGTAGCGGACTCACGAAAGCGGTATCAGTCGGTCGCTGCTAGCGCTGGGGGGATGAAAGGGGGGCGGAGCTGGTTACGAGGCCGACGAAAACGCCGACGACGACGCGAAACGCAGGAACGGACGCCAAAGAGCCATTTGTGTAGCCAGCCCTCCTCCACAGTCTCTCCTCCTCCCTTTCATCATCCTCCCTCGCCCGGAGAGCCGACAGCGCGCATGCGCGGCGGCGGAGCAGATTCGTCGGCGAGCTGGTTACGAGGCCGACGACGACGCGAAACCCAGGAACGGACGCCAAAGAGCCATTTGTGTAGCCAGCCCTCCTCCACAGTCTCTCCTCCTCCCTTCCATCATCCTCCCTCGCCCGGAGAGCCGACAGCGCGCATGCGCGGCGGCGGCGGAGCAGATTCGTCGGCGAGCTCGTTACGAGGCCGACGACAACGCCGACGACAACGACGACGCCGACGACAACGACGACGCCGACGACGACGCGAAACCCAGGAACGGACGCCAAAGAGCTGCGCTCTAAAAGGCAGACCGATCTGCCTGCCTTCCGCATGTCCGTATCGAAGGCCTCAAGCCAGCTGCCAAATATGGCCCAGGTCATCCATGCCTTCAGGTTCGCGGTGTACTGTACGGGCAGCCGACGATTTCCCTTGAAGCAGCGGGGCTTCTTGACGCACTCTAGCACCAACGACACTGAGCACACGACCATGTGCGGCGGTACACAAAGCCCACTGATACTAAAGCGTCATCCGGGTTATCGGAGCCTACACGTGTAGTAGATGTCGATTTGGCTGCCACGCACGCAGGCGTTTCGCTCCGAATTTTAGCACAAGCTGTAATGGCACACAGGATTAAATAAAATGTGCTCACTGCAAGATCGCCTACGGTTCTCGTCTTTTCTTTATTTGTATCATTGCATTTTTGGCCCGGACACTGCGCAGTCGCACGTTGCGACGGGCGAACGACCACCATCATCATCATCGCTGTCGTCTGTCACGAGAGGTGGTGCGAGGCTTTTTTTATTGTAAACAATGATGGCGGCGGCCACGCAAGTGTGCTGTGACGGTAGTTAATGCAATTTAAGCGCACAACGAATGCATTTGAGCAGTTTCCGGACACAACTAGTGTTACATGAGTAGATTATTTGCAGACTATCGTTTCAGAAAATTTTGTTGATGAGGGATTGCTATAGAAAAAAGTTTCGTTGTCACGAGATAGGAAATGCATTGACTCCTATGGCTGTTCGCCGGGGATCCGAAAATATTTCGTTGGGGCGAGAATTTCGTTCCCTTGGGATTTCGTTACCGCGGGTTTCGACTGTATACTTAAATACAAGTAATTTAAACATCAGCCACAAATTATTTATATGAGTCGATGGATCGAACACCAACTGTAAAAAGCTATGGAACTTATGAGTCCGGTGTGTAACCACATCAGGGTCATCTGTTATGTAAAAATTTACTGTGGTGTGTGTACACTTGACTCAACCCTGTTACGGTGCTGCCGAGCTGCACATGTCCTCGGACTCATGGTTTTGTTGATCTTTGTCTATAAACTTTTCTTTCTTTGCTCACTTAAAGATGCATCTTTAAGTAGAAGTGCTGTAAACAACAGGAAAGTTTAGTCATTTAAAGCCTGGACATCTCATTGATACGCATAAAGCCAGCTCCGCTAGTATTATCAGTTGCCTCAGTTAATATAGGGACCATATCAGGTATATCGATGGATGGACACTGAGCTAAAAAAGTCTATCGGTGTGCCAAATCGGATTTTACCTGTACCAAAAGGTCAAATGTTTGTTCCACCAATGTAGTTGTTGTTTGGTAAAATTTTATGTATCCCCTCATCTGATGCTTTTTGACAGAAACATGAGAAATAGACGGCAGTACTCAAGTGGGAGAAACAGACATGCTGCTGATATCGAAAGTAATTCCTGAACTGCTGTGACAACACAGGCAAAGGGCGCTATTTTTTGCAGAAGGTGCAGTTTCTACTCTAGCTGTGTTTTCCACTGTTTGCAGCAGCACATGCCAGTGAGCAGCAGCAGGGAGACTGGAGAGGCGCAGCCGTTCCCCAGCAACCCCTTCTTGAGCCCAGTGACACGGCCAGGCAACTTGCCGCAGGTGTGTGTGCCTTGCCTGTTCGCAGCAGTGACTCTCTGACTGGTCTGAGAGTGACTCTTTGTCTGTGTGTGCAGCTTCAACAGCAGATGGCTGGCCTGCAGCTCAATGCCAGCAATGCTGCTGCTTGGGGAGGGCACCCAGTTGTGGGACGTGTGCCGTGGTCCAGCAACCCAGCTCACCAGGGACACACACTGTCCACTAACCTGTGGCAGTGAGGACGGTCAGTCTCTTCTATGTCCACGAGTAACAGTGCGCCCAGTGGCCTGTGCGCAACTGTTGCATTCACCTATGGAACGAAGTGTTACTATACAGTATTGGCTGATTTAAATAAAAATATGGCACTAGGTTAAGTGGATTTCGATATGCGCAGCAGAGAATGTTGTAGATTAAATGTTACTTTCCAATGCCAATATAACAAATGCTGCTTTAGTTGAATAGTAAGCAATTCCTTATCGAAGATTCGTTAGTGCATAAAAATGCCTGCTGACAGGTCCTACTGTCGATACATTGGCTCTGTGCTGTCAGGCTCTTTGTTCACTGACTGTTGATCAATTTGTCTCCATCTTCCTGTGACCACATTGTTACGCCAAAATCAAGACTTTTTTATGTGTTGCTCAACAAAATTTCCTTGCATGTTCACAAAGTAACAAAGGGAAAAAAATTGTTGCTCAGATCTTTGCAGATACCCGCCGTGGTTGCTCAGTGGCTATGGTGTTGGGCTGCTGAGCACGAGGTCGCGGGATCGAATCCCGGCCACGGCGGCCGCATTCCGATGGGGGCGAAATGCGAAAACACCCGTGTACTTAGATTTAGGTGCACGTTAAAGATGCCCAGGTGGTCTAAATTTCCGGAGTCCCCCACTACGGTGTGCCTCATAATCAGAAAGTGGTTTTGGCACGTAAAACCCCATAATTGAATTTTAAATCTTTGCAGATCTTTGCAAAACAATAACCATTTCGGTCATGTCATCGCTCAGGTGGTCAAAATTTATGTGGAGCCTTCTGCTACAGTAAAAGCTCGTTAATTCGAACCGCAAGGGGAAGCCGCTTCAGTTCGAATTAACGAAAGTTCGAACTAACGAAAGTGAAGGAGAGCAACAGTACACTGCGATTTGGAAGCAGTAGGGCATGTCAGAAATTTGCCGTGTCGGAAAGTGATGGTGTGTGCCGCGGGCACACGCCATCTTCAGGTCGAAGCTCTGGTTCCGACTGTACCACACCACCGATGTCCACCGAAACGAACGTTAGCCGAGGCTTAACACCATCACAATGAATCGCGATGGCCTCCTAAGCTACCTCCTAGGATACCTCCTAAGCTGAAAACAGAGGTGCACAACCGAAGAAGACTGCCGAGGCAAAGACGCTGAACATGTGAAGGTGGCGAAGGGCCTGATTCGTTGGTTCTTGATTGCAAGCGCAGCTGCGACGTACTTGATTCGCTGTGTTTTGGCGCTTGCCATGCCATCTCCGCACAACATTAGCAGCTGTACAAGATTTGCAAAGCCTCCGAGATTCGCAACGGGCAAGAAGTCTCGGAGGTTGCGTAGAATGGAGAGGCGGCAGCCGCCGCTGCCTTCTGGCTGACCCCGCGTCGGTTAGATTTTTCTCCGATTTTGCCCTCTCTCGCCGTTCTCTCCGTTTCGGAGGCAATACAGCCTTGTGTGTAGGCAGTAGCCGCGTTTCTCTGGCCGTGTGCCAGGCGAGCGTAGTTCGAATTATCCGTGAGGGAACCTTCTCGCGTTCGAATTAACGGACTTTTTTATACATATACTTCTGTGGAGCTTGGCCAGACCAAATCGTACAGTTCGAATTATCCATAAATTCGAATTATTGAAGTTCGAATTAACGAGCTTTCACTGTACAGCCTCTTTCGTAGACCAAGCATTGCTTTGAAACATCAAACCTCAGGAATCAATCAACCAAGAGTCTGGTTTAACCAAATTATTTCATTTATGGAGATTTTTTTGCAGGCAACTGTGGGCTTCACAGCACTTGCTTTATATTATCATTTAAAACTACCATTGTAACAGGACCTCTTCAAATTAAATAGAGGAGGGCAACAGGCAACTCGCTCTTGCAAATCCTACAACTCCATTTTATATAATGTGGTATACAGTCGACTTGCTTAAATTCAACCCTGATGGGACCATCAAAATTGATCTAATTATCCGATGGGTCTAATTAAACAAGATGCATAAAAAGTGTCAAAACACACCGTAAATTCATTTGGCATTATCTGTGAGAATCTGGCATGCCACCGAATGAAATACCCACTGACTTTCTAGGTGTCCAAAGAAGAAAACTATGGTAGAAATTACATTTAAGCTTCTGAACAAAGTAGAAACCTAATGCACACTCGATTCTGTGGGGGTTCAAGCTAACATGCCCGGACCTGGCTAGCTAAGGTCTAAGGAGACACGTAGCTCATCGCCACTCCGCAGCGCACGCAAAGGGGCGCCGTGGCAGGTTCGCCGACTCACCGGCAAGGCATCGAGACGACTGCAGCTGTGATACCAATGAATGGGGGTTTATTCCCTGTTATGTAAAAAATGCGCGTACAATACAGGAATACGACACTAGGGTGGCAGTCGCAGACTGCGGGTGAAAGCTCCCAGGAAGTCTGCTCCGCCACACTGGCTCTTCCGAACAGGTTCGCCACACAGAAAGGTGGTTGCCTTGTTCAGAGGGGCGCGGGACCAAGTGGGTCTGCACGTCCGACAGGCAGGAGCGCCGAAAGTCAATCTGTCGGGCGAAGGCGCCCACATAGCTCCGATGCTGAAGGAGAGAGAAGCCGAAGAGAGGGCGAGAGAGGCCTGCTCCTCAGGCACTGTTCCTAAGCTCGACACACGGCGTAACATGAGCCGCGTGCGCAAGCAGCAGGCTCTGCATCGCGCCGGCGCCAGTGGCCGCAGGGAATGTACGCTATCCAAAATAAGGCTGGAACTGCGTGTTCCTAGCGATCACGCAGGCGAATGGCCCAAGTCGCGCGTGAACAGGAGATAGGGGTCCAAAAGGGGTCCCCCTCTCCTGAAGACTCGGGCCGGCCCATAAGGGAGCCGACCGGAATCAATGGCGAAGCTGACGTCTGACCTGTTCTAGTTCCTCAAGCGAAAATATCGAAGTTGAGACTCTCTCCAGGCGAATCGGTGCCTCCAGCTTGCGGCTAAAGGACAGAGCTGTGGAGGGGCGCCAGTGCTGTAGCTTGCTGAACAGTTGCCGTGATGGTCGCCGCAAATGCAGGGTCCGAAGTGAGAGCGCCGACAACGGAACGCAACAGGGCAGTGTTGACGTTCGGGCCCATGTTCTTCAGCACCTGTGTGGCTGGATCCATTCCGGGCTCCCCGGTGCCTGGCTTTGTCCTCTTCACGTGAAGCTTGTGCACCCCGCTAGAGTCATGGGACCGGCACAGCTGCAGCACACCGCAGACGCCGCAGTACACTGCCGAAGGGTCAGGGGCCATGACTGCTCCACCAGAGGCCTCAACCATGGCTAATACCGTGCGGCCGTGGAAGATGCGTGGGATCTCTCGCCCATTCATGTCGTTCTCCACCTTTCTCTGTTCTTTCCAGCGTTTCGTTGACATGAAGCAAAGTGGCACTGTGGAGCCGGATTGGAAGGCCCACGTAGTGACATGGCGGCGTGAAGGCAAACGGGAACCTGGCTGTGGAGACGCAGGTAACGACAGCACCGGGAAGGACGTGGAGGTGGCAGAAGCGCTAGATTGGACCACGTGTCGTGCTGTGGTCTCAGGAGCGAGTGTAACCGTAGTCGCTTCCTGGACGGCTTGCGACTGAAGGTGCCCACGGCCGCAGCGACAGCTCCCATGAGACCTGGACAAGTCGGTCGACGTCCTCGAGGCGCGTTGGGACGGGATCATTGTAGGCGTCTGTCTAGCACCAGTTCGATAATATTAACACTTCAAGCAACTAAGTTCGCGCTCCGATGATAATAACAACACACCAACAGCGAATTTCACAGTTCGACGACAGTGTTCATACACTGAACACAAAGCTCACACTGCGTCCGTCAGCTTGCCAAATCACGCATCGCTCTGGCACATTCACCTTTGCAGGTGGCTGCCAGAGGGAAGGAGGAGGCTCACGGAAAGGGTCATATTGGGCTTATGGTAGCCTAATGCGCCCCTCCAGCCAGCGATGAAATGCTAACTGTGCCTTTCATGTCATTCGAGCACCACTGGAGGGTAGAGTTCCCCGGGCACAAGCAGTAAGGCAACGGCTAGTTCCGCTTTTGCAGCTCACACCGGCGGGCTTGCGGTTCACTTTGATTTACCACGGCCCTCAGAAGAAGCTGCGCATTAGAAAAAAGCATCTTATTCGGCTAATGAGTGCCTTTTTCCACTTAAACACGTGCATTCAAGCTATAGTCACACCTTTCCGCTTGCCAGCTCGTCAGGGAATAAGGTCCCTCTGCCTACCAGTGAGAAGCGGTGACTAAGAGCGTTTTCGCAAGTTATATTGGCGAGTGTGCAAATTGAGATCCGCCGTCCTACTCTGTTGCGCTTGCTGTGTCTCTTCCTCTTCCCAGTTGCTGCTTCTGGCAATGAAAGGTTTGAGGTCAGAAACGTCCACTGGACCGCCGCGGCTTGCCCCCCGCTGCCGGTTCACAGAACGCGATCCATAGGGTTTGGCAGCTCTCTCCCGAAGTTGAGGAAAGTGGGTGTGTACCCAGTCTAACTGTTCACCGATGTACGCAAAGAGAAACCTATCTTGTCGGGCGGTGTGGCAATAATAGTAGATAAGTGTGTTGCTTGCCGGCAGTTACCCCTTAAAACGCCCCTAGAGGCAGTTGCAGTCAGAGCAGTGCTTTTTAGTAAGCTGCTGACATTTTCATCTTTATACATTCCTCCCAACTGTCAACTCTCCAAAACTGAATTTGATAGCTTTATTGCACAACTTCCGGAACCCTACATTGTCGTTGGAGACCTAAATGCTCATCATACCTTATGGGGTGACTCTCGGTGTGATGCCAAAGGACGTCTGATTGAAAACTTCCTCTTCAATACAGGGGCATGTTTGCTAAATAAGAAGGAGCCAACATTTTACAGCATTACTAACAAGACATTTTCATCAATAGATCTATCCATTGTTTCAAGTACAGTCGTGCCATACTTGGAGTGGAAAGTACATAAGAATCCATACGGGAGTGATCATTTCCTGATTGTATTAAAATTAAGGAAACGGGACGAATGTTATCCACATGTACCCCAGTGGAAAGCTGACTCAGCGAACTGGCAGCAATACGGAGAGCTGACATATATGACCTGCGATGATATTCGTGCGCTTAGTATCGACGATGCAGTGTCATATTTAACCGCATTTATTGTCGACATAGCGTCAATATGTATCCCGCAAACAAATGCATCGCCTAATAAACAACGTGTTCCCTGGTGGAATGATGAATGTAAGGAAGCACGAACGAAACAGAATAAGGCTTGGAATCAGCTGCGTGACTCTCCGACTATCGAAAAACTTATTAGCTTTAAGAAAATCAAATCGGAAGGCAGAAGAATGCGCCGCCATGCCAAAAGGGATAGCTGGCAAAAATACATTTCCGGAATTAACTCGTATACAGACGAAGGAAAAGCCTGGAACAGGGTAAACAAATTAAAAGGCCGCGAAACTCATCCTCTACCATTAGTAAACACACAAGCAGACACTCTTGAGGACCAAGCTGATTGTCTAGGAGCACATTTCGAGCACATTTCCAGTACATCTCATTACACAGAAACATTCCTAAAATACCAGCGACTAGCAGAACAGCTGCATTTGGGTCGGAAAAGCACATCAAATGAAGCGTACAATCGTCCATTTACTATGGCTGAGTTCCAGGCCTCACTGAACTGTTGCAACAAGTCCGCTCCAGGAAGTGACAGAATAATGTATGAGATGATCAGACACTTACACCCTGAAACCCAAAAAACACTATGTTCTCTGCCGGCTACATTCCTTCTGCCTGGAAAGAAGCAATCATAATCCCTATTCTCAAAGAGGGCAAGGACCCTTCCTCACCCAACAGTTATAGGCCTATAGTTCTGACAAGTTGTCTATGCAAATTATTTGAGAAAATGATTAACCGTCACCTCATCCATTTTCTTAAAAGCAACAAGAAACTAGATTGCTTTCAATGCGGTTTTAGGGAGGGTAGATCCACAACAGATCACCTTGTCCGCATTGAGACAAATATCCGAGATGCCTTTGCCAACAAACAATTTTTTCTATCAGTATTTTTAGATATGGAAAAGGGATACGACACAACCTGGCGCTATGGAATCCTCCGTGACCTGTCTGAAATGGGAGTTCGAGGCAACTTGCTGAACGTGATTCAAAGTTGCCTCTCCAATCGCACGTTCTGTGTTAGAGTTCGTAACGTTCTGTCTCGTCCATTTACGCAAGAGGCTGGTGTTCTGCAAGGTGGTGTGCTAAGCTGCACTCTTTCTATTGTCAAAATGAACTCGATCCAGACTGCCATACCACATACTATGTTTTATTCTTTATATGTGGGTGACATCCAGATAGGTTTCAAATCATGTAACTTAAGTATCTGCGAGCGGCAAGTGCAGCTTTGCATAAATAAGTTATGTATGTGGGCGGACAAGAACGGTTTCAAGCTAAACCCACAAAAAAGTACATGCGTCCTGTTTTCTAACAAGAGAGGTATACTTGTGGACCCCGCAGTAGATTTAAATGGAGAGTGGCTATCTGTGAGCCATGAACACAAATTTCTAGGAATCATTTTAGACAGTAAGCTGAATTTCGTACCACACCTGAAGTATCTGAAATCAAAGTGCCTCAAGACTATGAATCTGCTGAAGCTGTTATCACGTACATCTTGGGGAAGTGGCAGACGGTGCCTTCTAAAACTTTACAAAAGTCTAATATTAACAAAGCTTGACTATGGAGCAATAGTCTATAATTCTGCTGCACCTAGCACTTTGAAAATGCTAGATCCTATTCACCACTTAGGTATCCGCCTTGCTACAGGTGCCTTTAGGACTAGCCCTATGCAAAGCCTCTACGTCGAATGAAACGAACGGTCATTGCACTACCAAAGGACATATTTAACCTTCTCCTACGCCCTGAAAGTTAGCTCAGATGTTAAACATCCTTGTCATTCCACTCTATGCGACTTGTCCACTGCTAGGCTGTTTCGTAACCGCCCGGCCACTAGGCCTCCTCTGTCCCTCCGGTTGGAAGCACTCTCAAAAAAAACGGGGGTCCCTCTTTTACACAATGTCCTAATGGCTCCTACACGGCTTCCACTGCCTTGGGAGTGGCAGACTATAAGATGTGACATCTCTTTCTTAGAAATATCGAAACAAGCACCTGAGGCTCACATACAATCGCATTTTCTTGAACTAAAGAAAAGTATTCCTGTGATGAATATTACACAGATGCTTCGAAGTCTCCTGCTGGTGTTGCGTACGCAGCTCTCGGACCCTCATTTTCAACATCTGGGCCACTAAACCCACACACCAGTATCTTCACGGCAGAAGCGTACGCTATACTTTCGGCTATTAAAAACATAAGGCGCAGAAATGTCGCTAAGGCTGTTGTATTTACAGACTCGTTAAGTGTCGTGAGAGCCCTAATTAGGCTACGAAAGCATAGTAATCCCGTTTTGAATGAGCTGTATAGCTTGTTGTGCTTCGCATATGTGTGCAACCAAGCGATTATCCTATGCTGGGTACCTGGCCATAAAGGTATAAAAGGCAATGTAGCTGCTGACAAAAACGCTATGTCAGTGAGTTTTAGCAACACAGAAGGAAATATCCCCATTCCTGCCACAGACCTAAAGCCCTTTCTGCGCCGTAAATTGAGGAATCATTGGCAAGCAGAGTGGGATACACAAACATTGAATAAGTTACATATTATAAAACCAAGATTGCAGAATTGGATAAGTGACAAAACAGCACGGTACAAAGAAGTACTTCTTTGCCGATTAAGAATAGGACACACTTACAGTACTCACTCCTACCTCTTGACTGGCGGGGATCCTCCTACTTGTAGTAGGTGCGGTGATAGCCTGACAGTCCTCCATGTCCTTATCCAGTGCCCTGCAATAGAAACGGAGAGGAAAAAGTATTTCCCTTCTTCATATCGGGAAAATATACGTCTCCATCCTGCATTTTTCCTTAGTGACGAACCATTTTTTAAACTGCAAATAGTCTTAGATTTTTTAGCCGAAACTGACATGTTGAAAATCATTTGGCCAGGCAATTTTTAGCACATGACTAACACCCCTGCATTCAGGGCTCTCTCGAAACTCTAGTGTCAGTGTTGTTTTATTGCATAAAATTTTAACGAAAGCCCATTGCCATAGCTTACATCACTGCCTAGTCACCGTCATTATTTTAGCAACTATATATTCTACGCCACTTACAGCTACAGGTTTTAGGCCCTCTTACAGCCATCTGACATCCACCATGAGGAATTCATTGTGCACGTCATCCATAATACATCGTCAAACATTACCACTTGTCATGGCGCTCTTTGGCCAAACCTGGCCCTTGCGCCATAAAACACCACGCATCATCAGAAACCTATCTCGCGTAGACAGGCGTCCCAGTCCCTGTGTTGCCGGGCAAAGGCCGTGAGCAAGGGCTTCACATTTCGGTTCATCCGCTTATTAGGTTTGGCCTGAGGGTAATAAGTCGTTGTTTTGCGGTGCTTTATGCCAAAGGCTGCACAGACATTGACGAACACCTTGGCCATGAAATAGGACGCATTGTCAGTGATCAGCTCCACCAAAAAGCCAAAGCGGGTGAATACCTCAAGCAGCTTGTCCCACATGATGCGTGCCATTAGCTTTTGAAGGAAAAAAAGTTACACCCACTTCGTGAAATGATCTGTGACGGCCAGCCGGAATGTGTGACCTTGCCGGCTTCTTGGGAAAGGTCCCACAACATCACAGGCTGCGATTTTCCAGGGTAGCTGGCTCTCGATCGGCTGCATGAGGCCAGGGGGTTTGCAACCACGGGGCTTCACATTTTGACACACGCGGCATGAGTGAGAATAATGAAGTAAATCCCGCTTCATGCCTGGCCAGGTCGTGGAGCGGCACAACTTAAGGGGGTATGGTAGGGTAAACCTTCCAAAAAATCGAATTTGCAATTTTGGCACAGAAAAATCGGCTGCACTATGAGGAACAAACCTGCGGAAGCGCAACCTCGTGCGCCCGCTTAAAGTGGTTCAAATGTCACGCCGAAGTGTGCCGCGCGCGCTGGCCTTTAAAAATGGCGAGCAGAGGCCGGTTTGTTTTTTGTTGTCGTTTGCGTTTTTCTTCATTATGGCGTCGTTTCTTTTTTTGCTTGTATGTGTGTGTGTGGCAAGTAAATGATTTGTACTAAAAAGATATTATTTAAAAGAAAATGAGACATCCACCCAATCGTAGCACTTGCCACGAAGGAATCCCATATGTGTTCCTCGAAAGAAAAGCATCACAGCTGATGCAAAATTCGTCTTGGTCCGGGGCTCAAACCCGGGGCCATTGCCATTCTGGGGCAGCCGCTCTACCATCTGTGCTAACCAGGCGGCTAGCAGATGGCAGGGCGAAGTGGAATTTGTGGAACAACTTGAAGCAAGAATTTGACGTAATAGTCCTTTGTAGAAAAGGACTATCACGTCGAACTCTTGCTTTTGCTTACGTGGTCATGGTCGCCACTGTTTCGAGTTTCAAATGTATTGTTTGCCCAGAAGATGGCACGATCGTCCAGCAAGTGGTGCAGAAAGAGAACTTTAAAGGTAATCAGTCTTCTGAGCAAATGTATTCATGGACGAACACAGAACACCATTGAGTCATTCAACCAACTCATCTGGTGCCGCTGCCCTAAGAAAACTTTGTCAGTTCTTATACATTAAAGACAGCAGCTAACAATACTGTAGCCTACTACAATGAAAGTAATTCTGCTCGAAAAGCTGTTCTGGAGGCCCTTGGAATTGTTCCAAGTCGGTTTTGTAATACTGCCCTCGTCAGGATTGACAAAAAGCTTGTTGACAGGGCAGAATTCTATGACTCTGCCGAGAGCGAGGAAGGACGACGGACAAAAAGGAACACTAAAAAGGGTTTTGGAGACACCTGCAAGAAAGTCAGCAATGAAATGTATTCTCCTGGGGCATTTTGAGCATCTACAAGCAGTATTTGAACATAAAACTTCATTTTTCTCAAATTACATTTTATATGAATTTTTCAAATTCAGTGTACCTTTTCTCAGAAAGCATTCATCCCATTGCAGTGAAACTTTGTACACATGTACTACAACCAGCCGTAAATATTCTGAACTAAAAAAAATCTGATGATATTGTTATGTAGGAAGACGCAGATGAAAAGCTATACACAAGTATATTTACTAGGGAATACGCCGCACTTGGCCAAGAGGCAACAGCCTGCGCTAGCCTCCAATCGTCATCTTCTCACTGCTCGCCTCTTCGTCATTCCAAATACTGTTCGGTAGCAATATGAATGATAACACTGGAAAAATTTACACTGCAAGAAACCCCCCTTGTGGCTTCGTGCAAGCAGAGATATTATTTTTTTGGGGTGCAAACTCCTCAGTGGAGATATCTCTTTAGTTCAGATATAGCCTATGAGAATTTAGAATAACACTGTGTAATATCACATTCCCCTGCATGGTTGCAGAGAAGTGGTACACCAAATAATTAAACACACCCGAAATTTTGGGAGTGGGCCACAGGAAAGGCACACCATCTAGACACAACCAAAGTGTCTCCTGTTGTACCCCAGAGCATCTTTTGTAAGCACATGAAATTTGATGCGAATATCTGCAGCCATTTCTAAACTATTACGTTACAACTAACATGTACCATTTACCCTACCATACCTCCTTAAGGTAAATCTTAGGCCACTCGCGTGTCCAGCCAACCGCGAGTCATGGAAATAGCTCAGTGGCCCTCCATAGACTGCGGGGAATCACCACCTTAAAGGACTCATGAGGAGCCTCTTCAGATGGGATATAGCGCAGGACCACTCCATCAGCATCCAGCAGATACAAATCCAACGCGCCTGCAGCAATACCAGCTGTCAATTTGTGCCCATCGATGTTGCCACCTCACTCCCTTTCGGAGCTGTGCTCTTTTTCGAGCTCGTCGGCGATTTGCTGACAAAATGGGTCGTTCCGCTGAGCTTCCAGCATGTCCTGTCTGCTGAATGCGATACCCATGGACGTTACAGGGTCCAGCAGGTACACACTTTCGTCCGGCGACGGCGGCTTAGGGCCACACTGCCGCCTGAACTCGCTCCGTTCGCGCTGTTGGAGACAAGGGCACTGGCTTCGTTCGGAAGCGCTGTCGCGGAGGGGTGCCAGTCAAGTGTCCGGGTCTGAAACGGGGGCACACGACAGGGCGTCGGCCACCACGCTTGTGCTCCCTTTCCGATTGCGAACAACAAAGTTGTAGCGCTGTAATGTCCATGCCCAGCACACGAAGTGGCCTGAGGGCTAGCGCAAGCGCTTCAGCCAGGTGATCTCCATGTGATCTTCAACAACAAAAGGCACTCCGTCCACGTAGTGATCAAACTTACACAGAGCGAATACTATTGCTAGACACTCGCGTTCGGTCACAGAATAGCGTTACGCTCTGCGGGCGTCAACGACTGGCTGGCAAAGGCCACTGGTAGAAGAATGTCCTCATGTTCTTGGAGCAGCACCGTCGGCTTGAACTATGAACTCCCTGTTCGAGTCGGGCAGCTTCAGCTCGACTGTGTCCACAAGAGCTTTAGAGAGAGAGCCCTGAAGGCAGCATCTTGCTCCGGGCTCCAGCTCCAGCTTGTAGACTTCCTCAACGAGGTCAAGGGAGCCTGTAGAGCGGCGCAGTCGAACACAAACTGGCGGTAGTAATTCACCATGCCCAAAAAGCGTCTGAGGGCCTGTATGTTCGCCGGCGTTGAATACTCGAGGATAGCTCGGACCTTGTCCTCGCTTGGCAAAACATGACCTCGCTCTATTGTAAAGCCCAGCAGTGAAACACCGGTCTCTGCGATCTGAGCTTTCTTCGGGTTCAGAGTGATCCCGGCAGCGAGCAGCCTTCCGAGGATGTCCTCCAATTGCTGGAGGTGTTCCTCAAAGGTGCGAGAGAAGAGGACAATATCGTCTAGGTAGGCTAGGGCGTAATGACATTTTGCCCTTCCCAGAACTCTGTCCATCAATCTCTGGAAAGTCGCTGCAGTGCCCAAGCGGACAAAGGGCATGCGAGTGAACTCGTACAAGCCTCTATGTGAGGTGAAAGCGGTTTTCTCCGCGTCCCTTGGCTCCATCTGCACTTGCAGGTAACTGCAGCTAGCATCTGGAGTGGTAAAATAATGTGCACTCCCTAGGCTCGCTACGATTGAGTCAGTGCTCGGTATAGGGTAAGCATCTTTCCGAGTGAGTTCATTGATTCGGCAGTAGTCCAAGCAAACACGAAAGGAGCCATCTTTATTCGTGATCAGCGCTACCGGAGAACCCCACGAACTATTATATCAGCGGATTACCTCAGTCTCGATAATTTCGTCCATTGCGAGGTCGATAGCTTTCCTTTTGGCCACACTTACGGGCCTAGGATAGCATTGCCATGGTAGTGCATCGCCTGTGTCGATCCGGTGTCGCTCAAGAGTGGTGCGTCCCAGCCGATCTGTAAATGTCGCATGAAATTGGTTCAGCAGCGATGACAGGCACGCTTTCTCACGTTCCAACAAACTGCCAGGCAAAGGCGGCAGCGAGCAGCTCATTTCGCTTCGTGCCCTTGCGATCGTAGGATTACATGAAATCATATCCGCTAGCGCTGTGCTCGGCTTGGGAGAATGAGTCTCGCAAGAAGAATTTGTTCCTTATAGGGAACAAATTACACGTAGAGAGACATCAGCTCAACTCAACACTGTGGGGATGCGCGATTCTCCCGTGTCGCCTGATATGTTGTTTTTCCCGCATAGCTTTCATCTCCTGCAGTGTGGCTTTGCCGGCCGCGTGGCCTAGCACCTGCAGCGGTCGGAGTGGTTGAAGCGCAGTGCAACAGATGGCGCGAGTGTTGTGCTGCTAACGCCGCCTCACGGCAGGGTTACCTGGGTGCGGGCAAGACAAGGCGCTTCCTCTTTGGTTCGGGAATGGCAAGCAGCGCGGACGTGCCACGCGTGCGCCGATCCATGCTTCTGCAAGACCGTCTCGCGTGGCCTCCTTCGAACCTGCCTCCGTTGGTGACCGTTCGTGCGTACGGTCACGCGCGAACGACCAGGCGTTGGGATCAAGCATGGGGCGAACATATTCGCTCGCTATCCGATCACAGTGAGTCGGACTTCCTAGATTTGTCGCGCACCCATCGGCACGTTTTGTGGATAGTAACTCGGCTAGCAGGCATAGATCTATGAAAGCTGGAATAAATGCCCTTGTGATTGTTTGCACTACTGTGTTGTCGTTCCTTTGTCCCAAGAGCACCGAAGGAGAACCCCACATCTGGCTGCCCAACGTGGACTTCTTGGGGCATCGGACAATAGATTTAACAGTTTTGCTTCGTTCGAGACCTTTGTTTGAACCGAAGCGTAGGGCTAGAGTGGATTTTGATTGCTAGCGTTAGCGGCATGCTTTCTTGAGTGAGGCGACGGTGGCTGTAGTGTGTTTGAACATGTCAACATGCTAAGCCTTTTCACAAGTGTTTTTTTTTTTTTTTTTTTAATGACATTCGTCTGTACGAGAGCCACATGGTCTGCATTCTGGGAGAGCAAGGCTTTGCGCCCGCGAAGCATTGGCAAGCCTGAAGCGAGTGAGTACGGAAGCCTCCTGGGGGGTCCGAATTTCTGATGTAAATAGCTTCTTCTATCTCTATGACTCTGCTGAAGTCGCGGCTCTAGGAGCCGGGTGGCTGCAGGCCACGGGTGCCACTACGGGCTGACTGGTATTGCGGCCTGGCACCGGGCGCTCCGACACTGTCTGGGACGGTGGGCGCCATCAACTCGAATGCTGTGTGCGCCGAGCGGGGTAGGACCACCTAACAGAGCTGACGTCTCCTCGCGGCTGCCTGTGTTGCGCTCACTTTGGGTGTTGTTTTTTGGATGCCGGTTGTTGTCAGGGTAGCGATGCTTTAGGCCTAAGGCTTAACGAAGCTGCTTGTTGCACAGGGAGGGGCTCAACCTAGTGGACCGTGGCGTTGGGGTGTTGCACTTTGCTTCCCTCATTCTAGTTAGCTTCGCACGAATTAAGATTACTCGTTTGACTCAAGGAACCGAGCTTCGTTCACATGAACTTAGCATCTGAGTAGCTGCCCGATCTTTTGCTAGCCGAGTTGAACATCGTACCACATGGGCGATGCGCATGCAGAATTCCTCTCCCTTGCACTACTTTAGTGTTTGCCGAGTGCGTTGAGTGTACGCAGCGTGATTGGAGTCACCCCTGGTTTGCTGCCACCTGCTCATCGTCTGCGCTGCAGCTCCGGACTACGATCCGGACTACGACAATGGTGATGCTTTGGCCGGTTCGGCGCGGCGACATTGGCGGCGAAGAAAAGAGGCGGCGGTCACCAACAGCTACGGCGGCTCTCGCCAGCAGGGCGCGTCGCTCGCGCCGGCTACTGTGTCGCTGTTTCCGGAGTCCTGGCCTGGAATCGTGCCGTCGAGTCTGCAGAGTTGCTGCTGTGACCAGCGGACGCCACCGTTGTACCCAAGGACAAAGTCGGCTCGCATGTTATGAACAGCGTGTGGACGTTTCCTCGGCGCTGCCAGTGTTGCATGTATTACCTTGTTCGCGGAGCATGCGTTGATGTTAGACCGTGTGACATGTTTTGCCGGAATATGTAGTGATTTAAGGTGGGGATGCGCGACTCTCACGCGTCCCCTGATATGTTGTTTTTCCCGCGTAGCTTTCGTCTCCTGCAGTGCGGCGGCGGTCGGAGTGGTTGAAGCGCAGTGCGAGAGATGGCACGAGTGTTTCGTTGCTAACGCCGCCTCATGGCGGGGTTACTTGGGTGTGGGAAAGACAAGGCGCTTCCTCTTTGGTTTGGGGATGGCAAGCAGTGCGGACATGCCGCGCATGCGCCGATCCATGCTTCTGCGAGACTGTCTCGTGAGGCCTTATGCGAAAGAGCCACCGTTCGTGTGACCATACGCGCGAACGACCAGGCGTTGGTATCCAGCAAGGGGTGAACATATTCGCTTGCTATTCAGTCGCGGTGAGTCGAACTTCCGCGATTTGTCGCGCGCCCATAGGCATGTTTTGTGGATAGCAACTCGTCTAGCAGGCATTGATCTATGAAAGGTGCAATAAATGCTCTTGTGATTGTTTGCACTACTGTGTTGTCGTTCCTTTGTCCCAAGAGCATGAGTGTGAGAACCCCACAACACCTACTGAACTTTAAGTGTTTGGCTGCTTCGCATGTGATGTAAAAAAATTGACCTCATCTGCAACACCTCAAATGGTCAGGACAACCAAGCTGGTTTTACTGCTTCGCCTTAACTTGGCTCAGGATGTCCTCCATGCTGTTAGAGTGCAGCTCCAGCAAACTGAAACACATTGTGAAATCGTTTTCTAGACCAAGAACAAACTGATATAACAGGCTAGAAGGGTAAAGCAGGCCACCATTGTTCTTAGTGCGTGTTAACTGTTCTAGGTTCAAATTTTCAGCAGACTTCTTTTGCATTAGAAGAAGTTTCAGGCACTCTTCTCAGCCTATCTTCAATACAACAGCTTCTGGTGGCTGTCCGGCCCACACACGGTGAGCCGGCGGTGACGCCATTCGGCCCCCTGGCGGCTGCAGCTAGCGCAGCTAGCACCCTTGAAGAAGGGACCATCAACCTCCGGGCCAGTGGCCCCAAAGGTCTCGTCTGCCTAGACGAGGCCTTCAAGTCAAACCCAACGCTCGCAAGAGCGCGTATCCTGCGCCTCGCAAGATGCAATAGACACAACAACCAGCCAGACGGCGCCACCAGCGCCTAAGGAGCGGCGAGCCTCTCTCGAACGCTGCAAAAAAGACAAAACTCGCGTAATGGTGCCTGTAAAGGGCCTGTGAGCTAATCTTCGTCTCTTAAACACACAGCATAAGACACATTTATCATAATGGGAACACAAATACTACAATGGGATGTTAGAGGACTCATTCATAACCTTGACGATATTAGAGAGCTGCTACACAAACATAATCTAAAGTTGCTGTGGGTTCAAGAAATGCATCTGAAACCTACAAACACAAATTTACTTCACCATCACACCATCTTTTGAAAAGACTTTGACGAGGCTAACGCCTCCGGCGGTGCTGCAATAGTTGCAGACAAGTCTGTAGCTTGTCAACACATTGCCCTTGAGATGCCCCTTGAGGCAGTGTCAGTTCGGGTAATCCTTTTTAACAAACTGGTTACTGTGTGTTCTATATACATACCTCCTATCATCTCAGAAAAAGCGATTTCTATAACTTAGTTAATCAGCTTTCTGACCCCTACATACTCATGGGTGATTTTAATGCCCACAAGACGATGTGGGGATTCGCAGTGTGACTCAAGAGGTTGATTGATTGAAAATTTTCTTCTGACCTCTAGTGCCTGCCTGTTTAATAAGGAGCCGACATATTGCAATGTCCAACATAACACGTATTCAGCAATAGGTCTAGCAATTGCCTATTGTTCTCTTCTGCCTCACCTAGAACCGAACGTCATTAATAAACTGTATGGAAGTGACCACTTTGCTGTAACTTTAAACCTGATAACTCTGCGTGAGAACCCTCTGCATATTCCTCGATGGAAATTAGCATCGGCGGACTGGGAGCGCTTTAAAGAATCATCTTATCTACCAGGAGATCTTATAAATGATTTTACTATAGATGATGCTGTTGCATGTTTTACAGCTTTTATTATTGATGCAGCCAAAAATTTCATCCCACGAATGAATGGTGGTTCACTTACAAGACATGTTCCCTGGTGGAACGAAGACTGTAGAGAGGTGTGAAAGAAGCAGAACATTGCATGTGGCATATTGTGTAGATTGCCTAATGCCAAAAATCTAATTCAGTTCAAACAATATAAATCACAGGGAAGGTGAACACGATGTCAGGCAAACAGAGAAAGTTAGGTGAGGTTCATCTCCGGCATTAATTCATACACGCAGGAGGCAAAAGTGTGGAATGGCTTACGGAAGTTAAAAGGGCAACAAATCCATCTGTGCCTCTGGTGAACAACCAAGGGAATACTAGGATATCTTGTGTCCACTTCCATTTTCGGTTTCGAATTGTTATGTCCAAGAGAATCATTCAGCGCCAAATGCTGTAAGTATACCTGCTGCGTTTCCCTTCGCTGGAATAAAGTCATTCTTTGTCTGGCCCCAACTACAGCATTCCGGCTCTTCATTTGCGACACTTCGTGCCCCAGCCGTTAGGCCTCCTGTCCTAGGTCCTGCGTCCAGCCGCCTCGTCGAAGCTACTACAAATACCTTGCAAGACCAGGCAGACTCTCTCGGGGAGCATTTTGAGCATGTGTCGAGCTCAATCTACTATTCTCATTCCTTCCTTAAATACAAAGAAATAGAAGAACTTAAGCTATTTGTACGTAAATGTAGACACAACGAACCGCATAACCGGCCATTCAGCATTGCCGAGTTACGAGCTTCCTTGATCTCGTGCAAGAGCACTGCACCGGGACCTGACAGTCGTGTATGACATGATCAAAAACTTGCACACTGATACGCTAGTTACACTACTTGCACTTTTCAACATTATTTGGGCTGCCTCATACCTTCCATCCATATGGAAAGAAGCAATTGTGGTCCCTGTTTTGAAGCAGGGTAAAGACCCTTCCATGGTGGCAAGTTATTGCCCGATAGCTCTTACAAGTTGCCTGTGTAAGCCTTTTGAAAAATGACTAAACATAGACTCATACATTTCCTCGAACTCAGCAATATGCTTGATCCTTAACCGTTTGGCTTCAGAGAAGGGCAGTCAACAACTGATCATCTTGTGCGCATTGAAGGATATATCCACGATGCATTTATACATAAACAGTTTTTCTTATCAATATTCCTCGATATGGAGAATGCGTATGACACAACGTGGCATTACGGGATCTTGTGAGACTTGTCGGGAATGGGCATCTGTGGAAATATGCTGAACATAATTGAAAGGTATTTTTAATCATATCTTCCGCATGAAAATTGGCGACATATTGTCGCGACCTTTTATGCAAGGGACTGGTGTATCCCAGGGAGGCGGGCTTAGGTGCACACTTTTTATCGTGAAGATTGAAGAGGAACATGCTTCGTGCTTCATTACCACAGACTATTTTTTATTCCGTGTACGTGGACGCCATTCAAATCGGCTTCAAATCCTGTAACCTCGCAGTATACAAGAGACAGGTACAGCAAGGCTTGAACAAGGTGTCGAAGTGGGCAGACAAAAATGCATTTCATATCAACCCCCGCAAAAGCTCTTGCGTTCTTTTTACAAGAGAGGCCTGGTTCCAGATCCTTGTGTAGAATTGTGTGGACAACAAATACCTGTCAACAAAGAGAATACATTTCTGGGTATTGTACTTGACTCCAGGTTTACTTTCATTCCTCACATTAAATATCTTAAAGAAAAATGTCTAAAAACAATGAACTTACTAAAAATTCTATCACACACAACATGGGGTAGCGACAGAAAGTGTTTAATGAATCTTTATAAGAGCCTAATACAATCACAATAGGACTATGGTGCCTTCATATATAACTCTGCCACTCCAAGTGGGCTAACGATGCTAGATCCTGTATACCATCAAGGTATTGATGGTATCCGCATAACAACTGGCACTTTCAGGACAAGTCCTATTGAAAGCCTATATGCAGAATCTAATGAATGGTCACTTCATCTGCAGAGAACTTGCATCAGCCTTACATATTTTCTAAAAATACACTACAATCATGAACATCGATGTTTTAATACCCTTAACGATATGACGTGTGCTACACTTTTCCGTAATCGTCCCCCTGTAAGGCAGCCTTTCTCGCTGTGTGTGAGAGAGCTTAGCGATGGAATGCATGTCCCACTCCTCAAGCATCGCTTAATGTACGTTACCAAGCTGTTACCTCCTTGGGAGTGGCAGGTGGTAGAATGTGACATGTCTTTTCTAGTAGTTACAAAACACACTCCAGGGATCGAAATAAGAATGCATTTCCTAGAACTCCGGTACAAGCACTCCTGCACAGAGTTCTACACAGACGCTTCGAAGTCTAATGCTGGGGTGTCAAAAGCAGCTGTCGGTCCATCGTTCTCGGAATCTGATGTACTGCATCCAGAAACTAATATCTTTATGGACGAGGCCGATGCACTATTGTCGACTGTGAAGCACATAAGAAAATCAAAACTACCAAAAGCAGCTATATGTACAGACTCCCTAAGTGTTGTGAAGGCCTTGATGTCACTCTGTAAGCATAAAAATCCCATACTTATTCAGCTCTGTTCCAAGCTGTGTAAAGCTTATCTGTCTAACCAGCATATAATTATATGCTGGGTACCTGGGCATAGGGGAATCGAGGGTAATGTTGTGGCAGACCAGATGGCCACGTCAATTGGATCACATGCTATTAATCCTACTGTTGCTGTCCCTGTCACAGATCTGAAGCCTTTCTTATGAAAGAAACTGCAAAACCACTGGGAACGCATGTGGGATGCAGAAACAGATTATAAATTGCACGTGATAAAGCCACCATTAGGTTATTGGCCCTCTGCAACAATATCACGCCGAACAGATGTCCTATTCTGTCGTCTCAGAATAGGACACACATTTGGGACCCATAGTTTTCTACTTTTTAGAAATGAACCTCCAACCTGTAGTAGATGTGGTGAGAGGCTAATCGTCCTCCACGTCCTCCTGGAGTGGAGTGTTGGGTAGCCGAAGCTGAGAGAAACATTTTCAGCTTGCATACCGTTATTGCATCCCTCTTCACCCAGCTATGTTTCTTGGTAAGGAACCGCTTTTTAACACCAAAGCAGTCCTCGATTTCTTGTATGATGTTGTCCTGCATGTTATGAGCCCATTAAATTCGTCCTTCATCCTCTTTCCAGAGGATGTTCCTGTGATAATGTTTTGTATAGCAAATGCCTCCAGGCCCTTGTGTATCAAGGGCTCTAATGAGGCAGTAGTGCCCTAGCCAAGTTTAGCATCAGACATTTTCTGTATTGTATCATTCTCTCGCAATGCATCGTTATGCTCATAGTTTCTGTCATGTGTCTTCACCGTAATCTTATTGCACATAGATTTTATGCACTTTATAGCGACTCTTCTTTAAGGCACCTTTTCAGCCTTGTCACATCAACTTCATTGAAATCGTAACTCCACTGCAAATTCATTAACATTGCCATGGCACTCTTTGGCCATACCTGACCCTTGCACCACTAAACATTGCACATTCATTCATTCACATCTGCCCAATGTAAACATTACCACAGGTAAATGGTATCAAGTGTACCACATTCTGCATCTTACAAATTTGGACCCTTGTTTAGTTCCACAGCCACACTTACTTTACCCTACCAACTCGGATTTCATTTGCACTGGTTGGCAAAGGCATTCTAGCTTATTAAAGGCACTAAGGACTATGCCAACAGCAAAATTGCCAGTCATATTCTTCAAGCCATGTAACAAGGGATCAGTCTATGGTATCACAGCATTGAACTTGCACATGCTGGTTTCATAGGTGTTGCTTTGTCTTGCAGAAATGCTCTCTTGAGGGAACAGCTGCCTTCACCTTTAGCACTTCATTATTGAAGCGTTTAGGCATCTTTTGTTAGCATGATTTATACAATGCCACTCTAAGCCATGAGACAGGAATGCCATTTTTACAGCATAAGCTGTTATAGGCACATTCTAATAGCCATTTCAATTGGTGATGGTGTCCAGTTTCCGTAGCAGCTATCGCGATAGCTGCTACAGAAACTGGACACCATCACCGGGTATGAGAAAAAAAATACCCAGTTCCCACTGGGATCAAACCTGGGCCTCCTGTGTGGAAGTCAGGTACTCATCCACTGATCCATGCCAACGTTTGCTAGCATGCAGTGGAAAAATGCCCTATAATCGTGTCCTAGCACTGGAGGGGACACGTGATGTGACATGCGCTCCACATAGTGTCGATATTTGCACATTTTGCATTGCGGTTGCATATTATTAAACCAGGTAGAACGCCATGTAGCAGATGCACAGGTTCTGGTACAAGGCAGTTAAAGAAGGTTTGAGGAAGAAAACGGTTTAAGGAGATGTATACAAGAATGCTAGAAAATGTATATGTTGTGTACCTCATTAAATCCAGCTAGCCAGGTGACTGTCACCACCGCATTTCAAAGGGGATGCCAATAAATCAAGATCATTACCATTGTATAGTGCCACTTGCCTTGCAATGCGATATGCTCACCGTATAGCATCTATATGTGCACTCTTTGCATTGCAGTAGCATATTATTATGCCAGGTGGCACGCTGTGTAGCAGTTGCATAGGTAGTGGTACAAGGTAGATGGAGAAGTCTTGAGGAAGGAAAATATATAGATGTATAAATATTGAAGTAATGAACTACATGTATGGCACACCTGATTAATTCAAGCAAGCTAGGTGACTGTCACGGTCCTGTTTTAAAGGGAATGCCATTAAATCATCATCACTAGCATTGTATCATGCCATTTGACACGCGATGTGGCGTGCATGCTGCATAGTGTCAGTATGTACAAACTTTGCATTGCAGTTCCATTATATTCCACCAAGTGTCCCGCGATGTAGCAGTTACATATAGCAATTGCATGCTTCATGCAGCTGGGCCTGGTTAAAGTGCCCCTCATCATGCCACGTAGAAAATTTTGGTTATACACTGGAAGTTACTACGTGCCCTTTAGGGAGCGTTATACCGCAACATTTTTTTCAAATTGGTTAATTAATAGTCAAGATATATATATTTTAGTGCTGCGAGCCTATGATTTCAGGAGGTAAGCGTCGCCACTAACGTAACTCTCCACTTGCTCCGTCTAGCCTCCACAAGCGAAATTCCTTTCCTGCATTCGCCCATACCAGAGCTTGAGGATTGCGTGATGCATACATCACAGGCCCTGCCTTCTTTTTTTTTCCTCCTCTCTTTTTTTTTTTTTGCATCGTGGTGCACTTCCACTGGTGGTGTCAAGCATGAGCTCTTACGTTTGTCTCATTTTGCCGAGTGCACGATTTTGGCAGCTGTGCTTAAGAACACCTGACTTGCTGTATAATTCAGTGCTACATGAACACTGAGGCAGACACAAGCGGATCACAGAGTGTGATCGCACGCTGGAGCATAGTAGAAAATGACATAGTTCCATTGGCTCCACACTCGACTGAACGATGTGGAAACAACCAGACAAATCGGAAGTACATCTCTCGTGCTACGGTATGAAGCAACAGATTACACATAACAAATGTTGCCTTGAATAGTTCCTGAAGTCACGTGTCACTATTAGCGCGTAATGCGAAGACGTGGGATAGTTCCCCACCTGCGGCAAGTTTTTCATCCATTTTCATCGCACTTAATTTATCATTTCTTTACTTCAATTAATAAATGCAAGTCATCATCATCATCAGCCTGGTTACGCCCACTGCAGGGCAAAGGCTTCTCCCATACTTCTCCAACTACCCCGGTCATGTACTAATTGTGGCCATGTTGTCCCTGCAAACTTCCTAATCTCATCTGCCCACCTAACTTTCTGCCACCCCCTGCTATGCTTCCCTTCCCTTGGAATCCAGTCTGTAACCCTTAATGACCATCAGTTATCTTCCCTCCTCGTTGCATGTCCTGCCCATGCCCATTTCTTTTTCTTTATTTCAACTAAGATGTCATTAACGCGCGTTTGTTCCCTCACCCAATCTGCTCTTTTCTTATCCCTTAACGTTACACCTACCATTCTTCTTTCCATAGCTCGTTGCGTCGTCCTCAATTTAAGAAGAACCATTTTCGTAAGCCTCCGGGTTTCTGCCCCGTACGTGAGTACTGGTAAGACGCAGCTGTTATACACTTTTCTCTTGAGGGATAATGGCAACCTGCTGTTCATGATTCGAGAATGCCTGCCAAACGCACCCTAGCCCATTCCTATTCTTCTGATTATTTCACTCTCATGATCCGCATCAGCAGTCACTACCAGTCCTAAGTAGATGTATTCCCTTACCACTTCCAGTGCCTCGCTGCCTATCGTAAACTGCTGTTCCCTTCCGAGAGTTTCAGACATTACTTTAGTTTTCTGCAGATTAATTTTTAGTCCCACCCTTTTGCTTAGCCTCTCCACATCGGTGAGCATGCATTGCAGTTGGTCCCCTGAGTTACTAAGCAAGGCAATATGATCAGCGAAGCGCAAGTTACTAAGGTATTCTCCATTTACTCTTATCCCCAGTTCTTCCCAATCCAGGTCTCTGAATACCTCCTGTAAACACGCTGTGAATAGCATTGGAGAGATGTATCTCCCTGCCTGACGCCTTTCTTTATTGGGATTTTGTTGCTTTCTTTATGGAGGACTACGGTGGCTGTGGAGCCGCTATAGATATCTTTCAGTATTTTTACATACGGCTAATCTACACCGTGATTCCGCAATGCCTCCATGACTGCTGAGGTTCTGACTGAATCAAATGCTTTCTCATAATCAATGAAAGCTATATATAAGGCTTGGTTATATTCCGCACATTTCTCTATCACCTGATTGATAGCGTGAATATGGTCTATTGTTGAGTGGCCTTTACGGAATCCTGCCTGGTCCTTTGGTTGATGGAAGTCTAAGGTGTTCCTGATTCTGTTTGCGATTACCTTAGTAAATAGTTTGTATGCACTTAACAGTAAGCTAATCGGTCTATAATTTTTCAAGTCTTTGGCGTCCCCTTTCTTATGGATTAGGGTTATGTTAGCGTTCTTCCAAGATTCCGGTACGCTCGAGGTCATGAGGCATGGTGTATACAGGGTGGCCAGTTTTTCTGGAACAATCTGCCCTCTGTCCTTCAAGAAATCTTCTGTTACCTGATCCTCCCCAACTGCCTTCCCCCTTTGCATAGCTCCCAAGGCTGTCTTTACTTCTTCCCACGTTACTTGTGGGATTTCAAGTTCCTCTGGACTATTCTCTCTTCCATTATTGTTGTGGGTGCTGCTGGTACTGTATAAATCTCTACAGAACTTCTCAGCCACTTGAACTATCTCGTCCATATTAGTAATGATATTGCCGGCTTTGTCTCTTAATGCATACATCTGATTCTTGCCAATCCCTAGTTTCTTCACTGCTTTTAGGCTTCCTCCGTTCCTGAAAGCATGTTCAGTTCTATCCATATTATACTTCTTTATGTCAGCTGTCTTACGCTTGTTGATTAACTTAAAAAGTTCTGCCAGTTCTATTCTAGCTGTAGGGTTAGAGGCTTTCATACATTGGCGTTTCTTGATCAGATCTTTCGTATCCTGCGATAGCTTACTGGTATCCTGTCTGACGGCGTTACCACTGACTTCAAATGCACATTCCTTAATGATGCCCATGAGATTGTCGTTCATTGCTTCAACACTAAGGTCCTCTTCCTGAGTTAAAGCCGAATATCTGTTCTGTAGCTTGATCTGGAATTCCTCTATTTTCCCTCTTACCGCTAACTAATCGATCGGCTTCATATGTACCAGTTTCTTTCATTCCCTTCTCAGGTCTAGGCTAATTCGAGTTCTTACCATCCTATGGTCACTGCAGCGCACCTTGCCGAGCATGTCCACATCTTGTATGATGCCAGGGTTAGCGCAAAGTATAAAGTCTGTCATTTCTAGTCTCGCCATTCGGGCTTCTCCACGTCCACTTTCGTCTATCCCGTTTGCGGAAGAAGGTATTCATTATCCGCATATCCACATATTATTCTGTTCTGCAAAGTCTACTAATAACTCTCCCCTGCTATTCCTAGTGCCTATGCCATATTCCCCCACCGACTTGTCTCCAGCCTGCGTCGTGCCTATTTTGGCATTGAAGTCGCCCATCAGTATAGTGTATTTTGTTTTGACTTTACCCATCGCCGCTCGACGTCTTCATAGAAGCTTCTGACTTCCTGGTCATCATGACTGGATGTAGGGGCGTAGACCTGTATGACCTTCAATTTGTACCTCTTATTAAGTTTCACAACAATACCTGCCATCCTCTCGTTAATGCTATAGAATTACTGTATGTTACCAGCTATATCCTTATTAATCAGGAATCCGACTCCTAGTTCTCGTCTCTCCGCTAAGCCCCGGTAGCACAGGACGTGCCCGCTTTTTAGCACTGTATCCTTCATTTGTCCTCCTAACTTCACTGAACCCTATTATATCCCATTTACTGCCCTCTAATTTCTCCAATAGCACTGCTAGACTCACCTCACTAGATAATGTTCTAGCATTAAACATTGCCAGGTTCAGATTCCAATGGCAGCCTGTCCGGATCCAGGGATTCCTAGCACCCTCTGCTGCATTGCAAGTCTGACCGCCGCCTTGGTCAGATGCTCCGCAGCCACTGGGGACTGAGGGCAATTTCTTTGAGGAGATCATTTCATTAGGGAGGTTGTGGCCGAATACTGCACCAGGGAGGCCAATTCCTGTTCTGGTCAGGGAGTGTCTTCGTTCAAGCTTAGTGGGCCTTCCTAATTTGGTTGTACCTTGATTAGTATAGCCCCACTCGCTCTCGGCATCTTTTTCTAGTGTCAGGCGCCACTCCAAGCCTGCAGATGTAGTGCACTGGAGGATGTCATACGCAGATGCACCATGGTTTTAAAAAAAAGGACAGAAAAAGAAATTAAATTAATCAAATTAAATTAAATTAATTTAATTGGGACTGCCCCCAAGTCTGCCATTTACACATCTGCTCCAAAGCACCGATAAAAACGATAATTAATGAATTTTTATTTATTATTCTTCTGAAGCTCACATTATTAGCAGCAAAGTATGTCCTCCTTGCCTGAGAATTAATCTGCAAAATTGCCACATTTGCTGCGCTCATTACTTTCTTATAAAAAATTTGTATGGTCTAAAAAAGCACCCTGTATGTATCACCCATCTTGTTTAATCTCAAATTTTGTTTCTGAAATGCTCATATTCTCCCAGCTCTTAAGGATCAGTAAATGAAATGAAGTTAAATGAATATGGGTTGATCCCAAAGGAAGCGTTGCATTCTAACGCAGTATGTCAAAGTCCTAGCTGGTATGAGGGAAGAAGGGAACAACTGACATGCTGTCACATTTATAAACAATTTGATGCATATGAAAGCATTCTTGCTTTGTGATGTGATCCATTCTAAATACCGTGGTAAGGTTCGTAGGTCTCATTTTTGCATCTGTGTCCTAGTGTTCACACATTTTTTCCCTGCATCCATGGCCTAAAAGAAACTGGTGTGCACGCTTGTTTGATGTCGTTTGAGATGTCGTCAGACATCTCAAAGAGCTATGCTCTGTTTCAGTAGCCCCTTGCAGCACTGTGGAAGCTACAGGCATCTTCGAGCAATCATAACGCAAACACATCTTTAAAGTGTCCTCCACGCCCTGTCATCTGTTAGTGATGACTGCTGCAGTGCAGGTGGGTGGCAGCATCTATGAACAATGGGACTATGCACCGAGATCAACTGTTGAGATAGCAGCAGCAGAACATTCACTCTATATCTGCCCTGACACCGAAAAGGCATATGTCTTCACAATATTTTGAGATGCAAAGAAGGAGGGTTGCCGACATGGTGGAAGCAGAGGATTCAGAAGGAGCACTCGGCCAGCGTGTTGCCCTAGGGAGCCTACTATGTCACACTAAAGCCCCTGGGAAAAAAAGTAAAGTAGTTCCAAATGCGCCCCTTCACTTCTACCACCTCTCCTAGAAGCTGATGCAGCATCTCTGTGGTGTCTACAAGGAAACTATCGATGCAAGAGCCATGAGCATGGACGGGCTCGACTGGCGTGCACTCGCTGTCGCAGGTGGATATTCAAAATGGCGCCTGATTGACCGTCTGAAAACATAGTGCGTCACATTTAAAAACCTGTGATTTCACTTCAGTGCCACCGGGCTTTCCCAGATGTCCATTGCCAGTGCAGTGGCGCTGCCTTCAGGAGTGTCAACACTGAGTACATCTGCATGCAAGCGCACTGCCGTCCGGCCCTGCTTGCGTGCGAGAATGGTTTTTGCTGGTACAAGCATTTTGCTGACTTTAAACCTCCCCATTTAAATCTCCTGAGAAAAAAATGATTCTTTTTCAAGGGCTTTATGTCATGCATCTGAACACACTGCAAGCACTTCTGTATATTGACCACTTGACTACCGCATATTTTTAAACTTTCAGACACTACAAAAATCACGCCACTTGCTTCTACGTACATTCCATAGTCGTACGCAATGTTACTTCTTTGCATTTTTCCTTCTCTCTAGTCTCTCTCGAACTGCATTGCACTGCTCCAAACCACACTGCCCTGGTGTATCTTAGCGGCAAATTGCACAAGGCCATCTTTCCTTATGCAAAAAAGAAGTGAGACGTGCAGACAGGACACAAGAGTAGAAGAGTGGACAACACGAACGCCGCCGTTCGTGTTGTCCATTCTTCTACTCTTGTGTCCTGTCTGCATGCCTCACTTCTTCATTGCATAATGAATCCTTACCAACTAGCTCAGCTTTCTGTCGTTCTAAGCCACCTTTCCGGCCAAGGGCCATGCACCACGGGCTTCGCACCTCAACTAACTTTACTTGCAGTCTACATACTGACAAAAATGGCACTGCTTTAGTTTTTTTCAGGGGCTCTATGTCACACGGGATACTGGCACCATCTCTTGATACCTCTCGTAACATCCACTTGCACACGATGCACTCGTTGAGATCTGTAAGTGCCGCTGTTTTCTTAATTGGTGTTCAGGCATGTTTGCCGCACTCTTTCTGCACTGTTCGAAGCATTTTCAATGCTGACTTGTTCGTTCCTTTAGCGTAAAAGAGCAGCTTAGAAGAACACAACACAAGCAAGCCTGCGGACGCCATTTTTGTGAAGGACAATCCAGGAGGGAGTCCTCAGCAGTGTTTGTGGCTGTGCCGACTACATGCATGAATTTAGCCTATATCAATGCAATTATTTGTTTGTACTTTTGAAATGTAAATTGTCTCTATCGCAACGTTGCATTTCTTTCTTTGCACATCTTCACTTGATCAAGTGGAAAACACTATTTTCAGTATTCCAGAGCCTCAGTACATATATTATTAAAAATGAAGCAATATGACGCAAAAATGTGCAGCTGCAACCTCCAGAGGAGCTTCCAAGTAATCAATTAAACACCTGCCAACATTACCACTTGTCAAGGCCAATTGGTCAAGCAATGAATTCCATACGATGGCATCACATCTAGCTGCGCAAGTATCTGTGTTCGCAGGTCTTATAGACTTGGCTCTGCTGCGAGCCACTACTGAAACAGAGCATAGTTGGAATTGGCATGAGAGAGGTATGCTTTTGCCCTTATGGTTAGAGCATCAGGCTGTTGGGCAAGAAAACCAATCTTAAGCTTCATCATCGGACATATATTTTTTGTTAATGAAAAAGCCTGAAACAAGACTGCCTACTACCCAACCCACCTACCTACCTAGGTGCCTAGTATGAGACAAGGAATCCTTTTAGTTGAAAAAGTGTCTTGTTCTTTGACTGAGTGTATCGTGGCCTTTAAACAAAGATCCCTGAAAGATTTTGACAGCACAAAAAATGCATAAGGAGTATGAAAATACTGCAAAATTTAGGCACCATACACTGAGAAAATTTGCAGTACAGCCCATGTGGCAGATAGAGCAAGAAAAAAAAGTTAAGTGCTGATAGTATTGCATGACCGAAGTATATGTTGTGCCCACATGTGCCTGGCTGCACAGTGGCTTCCATTGATACGCTTAATTTACTGTTAGCATGCTCTTCAGCACACGTGTCTGTGGGCAGGAATTTTTATTGTGCTGGGGAGCTCTTGCTAAGGAACCTCGGGGAAATGGCCACATGCTACAAGCTTCTATGCACCCTTGTAGTATTTCACCCCAATAAAACAGTCCAAGCCTGTGTGTCCACTCGAATCATTATAGGCCTAACTGCTATTAAAATATTTGGAATTGGGCATAATTGGTTCTTCAGTTGCAGTTGAATGTCATTGGGGGTCCAGTTGGTGCTAAGTTAGAGTTAGGCGCAATTGTGTGCTTGCTGTGGTGAGTTTCATGCATGCTTCACTGTGTATCGCTTCAGCAGATGCCTTTAGCAAAAGGGCCACTGCTCAGACTGCAGTGATGAATTTGCAAAAGGCTCACCCTTTGAGGGACGGTAAAAAAAGGGCACGACACACCTCCACATTGTAGAGAAGGCTCCGAAGTCGGATCGCTAACAGACATGGGTTTATTAACCCAAGATACAGCACAGTATAACAGACTGATCAAGTATGCGTGCCTGCTGCGCTTGGGAAAACCAGCTAGCGGCCCACCAAGCACGAATACAAGAAGTCGTGGGAGGAAAGGTCGCAAGTAACGACCTCGTTGTGAACCTGTGAGCACCTGCCAGAGCAATGAAACACTCAGCAGAAGAGAGTTCGGGTAGAGAGGGCACCCGGGGGCCGCCACTCGGGAAGCCAATCAGGCCATGTCCTGGTGAAGTATG